>NC_080593.1:54745214-55050771 GCF_027887145.1 Ammospiza caudacuta | reverse complement strand
TCTTCAACAACTCTGTCAATCTGAAACAAAACAAACCTGTGATAAACATTACATTTACAAGACTGGAAAAAGGACAGGTAATAAAAGCTGGCATTGGACTGCCATGCAATGAACTTGTTATACTCACAGAAATTTTATCTTCATTATCCAAAAGCATGTCTACTGCTTTCTACAACAGAGAAAGGGAACTCAAGTAGGTAACAGGTACACATATTTTCTTATCCTCTATGTAGTATTATGCTTATTCACAGACGAGTGTCAGATGGACAGACCTACTCTTTTCAGCAACAGAATTCAGAGAGCAATTTACATAACACCAGCATATCCTGACAGCACAGCATCGCAGTATTCTTCCAGAATACTTCTCCTAAGTTCCCTCATTAATAGTAGTAAATGCTGGGTACCTACACTGCAGGTGAAGTATGCCCACTGAATCACCATCAGTCACAAAAAGCTATTGCCAAACGATGTAGAAATACCATTTGTTCCATCTCGAAAGAGAACTGCAGGGTGATGACTATGTAAGAAACACACAATGCAACGTACCTCACAATTGGGTTCCTCCAAACTACCTGGAGACCAGTACCATTAATCAAGCAGACAAGACCATGTAAGTCAAGTGGCCATCAGGATTCAGGTTCTGCTTCCTCTTTCAAGAGCAAACTTTTGCTTCACTTTCAAAAAATACCAAACTACAGATTCCTGATACTAGTTATTCTATTGAATCAAACAAAAATTATACTTTTTTTCCTCTATGAGTGGAGAAACATGGGCATACTAAAGATGATCATCAACAGTAGAGATCCATATTTTAGCTACAGTGCTTAAACAACTATTGCACTGAAAAAAGAGATCTACTTGGTTATCTTCCCAGAGATCACACCAAAATTAATTTGCTTGGATTTGATAGCCAGCTGGAAAGAAAGAAGGTAGAATTCATCATGGAATAAACACTTCCTGATTTTTGGAATTTAGATCAATAACCTTGTAAAATTTCAGAAGCAGATTAATTTTCTGTGGTGAAAGGAAATGGCAAGTACATTTAATATATGCTTAAATACATTCACTATCTCCTTTCTTTGGCTTATTAATACCATTATTTGATTCAAAATACCGAAAGACTAACATGGTGAAATGATACTCTGTGTGAAATGATATTCAATGTTGTGACTTGAGAATCACAATAATGTTCCCAAATCATGCGGATACTCACTTTTCTCACTGAGAGTGACAAGTGGAAATGGAAAGGAAACACAAATGGAAATATGAAGGAAAAAAATAATCTTTGGGTCAATTATTTTGTGATCTAGGCAAACAATCTTCCTTATCTCAGAATGTATCCAGATGTAGCAAACACACTCTCTGCCTCAACATCATCTATAGATCATTTATTTTTAATCTGTTAAATTGTATTTAGAGGAAAGTGAATATAAAATCATTAGGATCACTATACCTCTGAATCGAAATCCATGAGCAGAACAATTTTGTCTCTAATAGAACTGAAGAGATTGTGCTTGTGGATCAACTGGAAGACATCCTTGTGCCTCAAAGTTAGGTAGATTTCTAGGGCTCTGCCATAGCGCTGATCGTAAGTGTACCTGATAGAAACAGGATTATAAAACATGTAATATTACATACTTAAGTGTAGGGAAATCACTTATGAGAGAAAATATAAACATACTCTGGTATGTAAAACATTAGGATACTACTTGAATTTATAAATATCTATAAATAGACCTGTGATTAATTTTTGTAAGGGGAAATAAACATCAGGCAACATTAATTTCACCTCTGTTTATATTGGCCTTCATTTGTGTTTGGACTGCAGTAGTCTACATTTTCATTCTCCATTTTCAACTCACAGGGGAAGACACACAAAATGCTAGCCTTTCAATTCTTGGAAACCAACTGGAACATTCTTCAGAGCTTAAAAAACATTGTTCTCTTAGAACTTTTGGACAGATTGTAACATAGTAATAGACTATAATTCTTCTTTCTTCAAAGAAGCAGTGAGAAAATAACACAGTGATCAGGCTGAGAAAATCAAAGAGCTTTATCCCTGTACGAAGTGACCAAGAATCAGATCAGTTTTGGCACGTTTTCCAGTCACATATTTCCATCCATGCAGTAAACTTAAACACGCTACTTCTTAAATAGTGGGCAAAATCCCCCACCATTTTATTTTTACATGGGTAATTCTGAAATGTGCACCTCAGAAAAGAGGTTTCCTCTGACAGCATGTAGAGGAATGTTAGTTATTTACTTTGGAAAGAGGAGTTGGAAATCCAATCTCATGCTTAACAATTTGCTTTCATACTCGATGTGAACATTACAAGGAAGGGTAAAGAATTGCTAAGCTGTGCAGTCATCAGAGTGGAGAGGAGAGAAAGCCAACACTCTGTAAATGCAGCAAAGAAGACAGCTAAACAAATACAAATAAACTGCAGTACACTATTTTAAATGTACTTTTGTAACAGGAGTTTAAAACTGTACTCACAATTCTGCAAGTGTTCGTAGCAAAGTCCTGTTCTGCGGATCTTTCTTCAGGTGATCCACTACAGCTTGAACTATGATTGTGTTGTTGTACAGATCTCCAGGCCATTCTTTTATTAGTGTTGCAAACCCCTAAAAGTGTAAGAGATTGTTAAAGAAATAGAAAGAATGGCCTAAGGGGCATTTCAAAACATCAAAGCTTCAGCTAAGCCTCTGAGATGATACCTGCTGTCCTTAACCTTTAAGGAACTTTCATGTGCCCACAGACATGTACAGTACAGAACACAGACTCTTCCTTCTTAGGATAATGTTATTATGATTCATGAAGCTGAGTCTCTTTCAGGTGCTGTAGGCTTTGTGCATCATCTCAACCACTTATGCTACATTTAAAAACCTAAAAATAACAGTCTAATAAATAATCAATCTTACAGTATTCACATGCTTTGAAGAATATTTATTTATTCTCTTAAAATTAAAATTCAACACTTAAATATTGTCATTATTGTGGAACTGTGCGCTGATAATCTGTTTAAATACATCAGAGAATTTGCTGTCAGAATTCTTCAATGCTAAGGGTATTTGGCTGGCAATAACTATGGGACACATTGATGTGGAACACATCAGGCTGCAGTACCTCATAGTCACTTTCCAAAAATTCATGCAGGACCATTTCATAGATCAGAGGTTTCAAAACTGGATCTCGTCTTGGCAAGTAACGACTAATTGCCTATAGGAACAAAGAGAACAGTGTCAGATGGTGAATGACATGTGACATCCTGGTACACTGAAAAAAAAAAAAGTGAAACAAAAGAACAAGGCTATACACAAAACATGGCCCCTGGTAATCACTAGAAACCTTATAAACTCATACTTGCAAGCAGCACTCAGAAGTTATTTACTTTAGGATTATACACACTGGAATTTTATAACTCACTTGAAAGAACTATCATTTGAGAGACAGGTGACAAGATACTAATTAGAATAGGAGAATCAGCCATGTCCTTAAGAGATCAGCAGTCATTTAGAAAACAAAACCCATAAAAGACCCCTCAAAACAAGAATGTTTTAAAAATCCATTTTGTTAAGTCTTAGCCTTGCAAAAAGGTATAAGGATTCATTAGCTGAAAAATGTGTTGGAGTGGATTGACCCTGACTAGACACCAGGTACCCAACAAAGCCACTTTCTCACTTCCCTCCACAACTGGATAGAGGAGAAAAAATATAACAAAGGGTTCATGGGTTAAGATCCAGGATCAATCACCAAATACCATCATAGCAAAACAGACTCCCATTTTGGATAGTAATTGAATTTTTTAATAACCAAACCAGAGCAGGACAATAAGAAGTAAAATAATCTCAAAAACACCTTCCCTCATCCATTCCTCCTTCCTGGGCTCTACGTCCTTCACCCCAGAAACACTGCAAGACAAGGAATGGGGACTGATTGACAGGGAATGATTGTCAGCTCATCACACATTGCTTCTCTCGCTGCTCAGGTAGAGAAGTCTCCCCTTCTCCATTGTGGGGTCCCTCCCACAGGAGACAGCTCTGCACAAACTTGTTTAACATTAATCCATCCCATGGGCAACAGTTGCCCATGAACTGCTGCAATCTGGGCCACTCTTCCATTGGATGCAGTCCTTCAGGCACAGTCTGCTCCAGCATGGGCTCCTATGTGGGCTGCAGGGACACAGCTGCTTCATGGTCCTCTCCATGGCCTGCAGAGCAATCTCAGCTCTGGTGCCTGGATCACCACCTCGTCCTCCTTCTCCCCTGACCTTAGTGTCTGCAAAGTTGTATCCTCTCTCGTATTATCAACTCAGTTCTTCCCTGGTCACAGTTACAACTGTGCAATAACTTTTTTTCTTTGTTTTTATATCTGTTATCCCAGAGGTGTTCCTATCATTCCTGATTGGCTTGATCTCGGCCAGCAGCAGGTCCATCCTGGAGCTGGCTGGCATTGGCTCTGATGGACATGGGGGAAGCTTCTGCCAGCTTCTCACAGAAGCCACTACTGTAGCACTCCCACTACCAGAACCTGATCACACAAGCACAATATATGTGTAATTTTGAATTATGACTTATGTTGGGGTCACCACATTCTGTGAAGGGCTATTTTTACATATCCAATTGAAAATTAATTTGAAAATATATCTCTCCATGAAAAGCATGAAGGCATGTGATCTGTTAAAGTATAGAAGGTGTAAAGGAATTGCATTCCAGCAAGCAAGAGATGAGAAGCTGCCAGAATAAATTAGCTCATACCCTGGAATTTCAGCACAGCATCTAATTAGCACTACTATTCCATGCAACTAGGGCCAAGATTATTTCCACCTGCCAAAATAAATCCCACTGCTACTAGCTGTCTGGGGACTTAGGGTTTGCAGCTGAGGGACCAACACCAGTGAAATTCCTCCAAACACTCAGAGATGTTGCCTGTTGCCCGCTATTGGCACATGGTGCAACAGCATTTTGTTGTAACAGCATTACTGAAGTTGTTTGAACAAAGCAGGAGAAAAAAACATCTTACTACATTTTAGACCTCTCCTCCCTGTGCTGTCTGGACGTGGCCAGTTTTTGAAATGTAGTGCTGCCAACCCCAGCTCCCACCAGCTGTCACAGGATTTATCAGTTAACTCAGGGTACAGTCTTGATGGCCGCTCTGGGGTATATTCCTGACCCCTTCATAAAACTCTCTTTTGACCGTACAGAAAGCAAGCTAGACATTAACCGGATACTCAAAGGCAGAAGACAATCTCTAATGAATGTTTTCACCCCCACTTTCTGCCTTCCTGCTACCTCCTAAATGAACAACCTCCCCCAACAGACTGTTGCAACTCTTGGCTGTAGTTTGGCCATACAGCAAGCTCTAGAGAGGTGTAGTTTCCTTGTGTGTGAGCCAGGCTGCCTTGTGAAGGAAATGTCTCCTGCCCTGTGTCCCACTGCTTTGAAGAAAACACACAGCCACCTCCTGCAGTTTGACCACCATGCTCAGGAAAGCATACAAGAAGCACGTACAAAGCATACAAGTTATTTTTAAGCCTTGACACAAAGGTGACCCATGCTGGAGGTTACAAACTCTTCCTATTTTATTTTTAAGCTGCACTTAGGGAGCATGGTCAGAAAAAAAAGCTTCTGAATCAGACTGCCTTTGTGCCAATTCTTGAACTATGTGGTAAAGTGACTTTAAATAAAAAAGGGATACTATACAGAGAAATATTTTCTTCCCTTGTTTCAAGATCTGCTTTCAGACTTTTCATCAATAAATGTAAGGATGAGGTATATACAACAAAACCCATATGAAGGTTGTACATGAGATAGCCTAAACCATCTCACCAAGAAGCCAGAACATCAATTATTTATTCCTCAAAGGCTATCTAAGAGATGAAAGAGCCTGTCAGTATAGTGCTTCTCTCTGCTATGCCCACTACACTCTGGTGAAGTCTTTCAAATGTCTTCCATCCAGTGTTTTGGTGAAAGCACTGCTGCTGCTAGCTGATCCTGGACCACTGCTGAAAGTCACTGCTGTCACAGCAAACAGAATGGAGGGTATCCCTCAGGCCACAACAGCCACAGAGTTTGAAATCTTCCTTTGAATCCATCCACCTTCCTCAGCTGCTTGAGATGAGACATTAGATTTTTATACTGAAGTGACTTAAGCACAAGTGATGCCATTTGGGTTTTGCCTTTTGTTTCTTTCATATGTTCTCTGTATTCTTCACATGTATATTTGTAACTCTGTCACCTATTGTACTAGTGACTAGTTTTCCCAGTACTTTTCCATGGCCTTTCCTTAAGCAAAAAGACAAAACAAATTCCAGAGCTCCAAGCCCCAGGAGGTACAAGCCCCTCTTGGTTCTTCCTGGGAACTAAGGCTGAGAACAACTCTTTGAGATACATTTCATAGAGCACAGCACAGTGCTGAAGGGGGGGCTCCAGAGAAGAGGCTTGACCTGGGGGGGGAATTACATCACCACTTGTCCTCCTAACTGGTGCTTTTAATCAATTATGCTAATTTCCTGAAACCTTTAAATGTGTACTCATCCCTGTAGGGGTGGGCTTTTGTAGACACCTTCCACAACTGCTCTTGAATGCCTTCAAATACAGATTCTCTTTTATATTACCTCCTTACTAAAATTATGCTGAGTTTCACTTCCAGGTTGAGCAAAAGGCAATACAAGCACGTAACTCCCTCAAGCCACCACTGCTGGAGCAGTAGAGGAACAGATCACAGCAAGGCTCTAGAGTCTTGAAACTAACACAACTAGGTTTCCTAGAGGACATTCATTGAAGATGAGAGATATCAAGATATCAAAATGCAACCTTTGGTAGCCAAACAGGACTGCTTAATACAGAACATTCAAAAATCCTCTAAAATCACACACAAAATCACTCACCCCGTGGAATTTGACACTGGGGTATCACTAATTCCTCTGCACAGGAAGGAAATTTCAGGCTTTTAGTTTACTGTCACCTTAGTTATTGGCAAATCACGCTAGATTTGAAACATCAGATTTCAGGCAACAACTTATAAGCCTGTTATAAGACAACAGGCTTATAAGACAATATAACAGGTTATAAGACAATATAACAACTTATAAGACAATTCTGTTTTGAAATAAACTCTGTTTCCACATCTCAATAGTCTCCTCATCAGGGCTGAAAGCCATTATAGGCCAGTTACAATATGGTGTTTAATATCTGCTAGTTACATAGGTAAAAAATTCCACACATGTGATCCCAAGCATTTCAAGGACCCCTTCATTCAGATCTGGCCTAATTTAGTGCATCCTTTATGATACTCAGACATCTTTAGAAATCTAGGACAAGTTCTATGCAACTGAAATAGCAAAATAAGGCAGGCATTTTCTAGAACTGCAGCTTGAAGCTGAATAATGTAATGGACTGCATCTCATGTATTTCTGAGAGATCCTGGGCCTAGGCTCTAAGAAGAAAAGAGAAATTCTAAAGGCTGAAAACAGCCAATTGTTTAGAAAGGCAGTAATTGAGGTGAGATGTTTTTGCAACAAACCTGCAAATATTGTTGTTTTACAGTCTGCTGGATGATGTAAGTGAAGACAAGACAAACATCCCTTCCAGACATTTGCAGCTAAAAACCAAAATGAACCCAAAAGAAGAAGCAGTGTATCAAAAAGTCACATGTACCTGCATTCAAGCCCTTTATTGGACAGAAGTAAAGGAACAGAAACATAGGATTTCAACTTCCAAGTAGTGAAGAGTGCACCAAACCACAAAGAAGTCATACTAAAGGCAAGGCTGGTTTTGCATTGGAGAGGCCCTGAAACTGAAGTCAGACATTTCTGAAATTCGTAATGCTGAAACACTTTTGGTTTTTGAACAGAATTAAATAGCTCAAAACCAGCAAGGGACTGCATGCTGTGAGATCTTAATAGTATGTCCTTTTTGGCTCATTGAGTTTGAATAGGAAGACATAAAATTCAGAAGTAAATGTACACATGTCACCAAAGGGAGTGTGCATAAAGTTTTCAATTGGTTTAGCAGTGACAGTACTAGGTTTTATGTCCTGTGCAATTTATTAACTGAGACTCTCACATTAAATGTGTACTGTTGTAGTAGCTGGCTTGTGACTAGGGAAAACACCAGGCAGCACAGACTGCTCCCCTTTCTCACCACCATTTCTAGCACACAACACAGGTCTTCACTGCTCCTTTGCAATTCTTTAACACTTAAAGCTGTGTAATTGTTGCAATGGACCTGGATTTGCCAGAATGACTGGCACCCACAGAGTCTATTTTCCTTAATACCTGGGGTAGTATTTTTAGGACATACTGGAAATGAATGAAAAGTAAGTGGGAAAGATGTATTTAACTGTGAGCCTCTTAGCAAGTAAAAGCTTTGGGGTGGGTCTTTCACGTTGGAGACTGCCAACAAGTAAAATATGTAGCACTATGCCTCCAATCTTGTTTTAGTAATTTACACATCAATCGGAAAGACAGCTGTCTAGAAACAAACAGAGATCTGGGACAGCAATACCAGAACAGGGCCATTAAATGTGATGCTTTAGATACTTGGTCAATACAAACAGTAAGTACAACATATAAATTACTTGAGTGCAGACATAGAAATTAACTTACTTTAAGCTGACCTATTTCTTTAAACTTGTAGACTTCAAATTCCCAGAGTTCTGTGTTTTTGCCAAGGATTTTCTGGCACTTTCTGCAAGAAAAATGAAAGAGATGAGAACAAAAGTAGGTACAGAAAGTAATACAAATGTGACAGCATTACTACAAGGATTCCTTTCTTCTCCCTATCATAACACTTGTTAAAGTGACTTATTTTGACAACCGCCACTTTAAGTACAGTATGCCAGGCTCTCCTCTCAAACCTTAAAATTTTGTTGCATCCAAGAGGATTAACTGCTTATTATGCATTCACCCATAGTGCTGAGGGCCATATTAGCTTTCATTGAATCATGGCATGGTTTGGATTGGAAGGGAGATTAAACATCATCTAGTGGAAATCCACACACCATAGACAGAGATGCCACCTTCTTGGTCAGCTTTATGAGTCTTTAATCTCTTTAAATTAAATTAAGTTAAATTAAATTAAATTTAAAAATAAAGTCTTTAAATTTCCCCTGAGAAAAACTGAACACTTAAAAAGATATGCTTATGCTTACATGTACATGAAAACAAAAACCTTGGGTAATTTCTGATCCTTACTTTAGATTCCCATATTTGACATTTTTGTTTATACCTACACAAAATCAAATTATTTTCTGATGCTCTTACGTGCAATGACACACTAATAAACTGAGTTTATAAAAATCCAAAGAAAACCTTAGTCTTGAAAATCTAGTGTGACATTGAAAAATCAAGGCTTACTTTCAAAAATATATGCCTCAATTCCAGTTAAAATTTACAGCAAATTTTAGGTAAATACAGGCAAAAAAATATATGGCACTGCAATACACCTCTATGTTTTGAAACTTCAGAAATTCCAAAACACAGAAAATCAACATCTGCAAAAACATCAAAATCAAAAATTTGTTTTTGCTTTTCCCTACACAGACACACTTCAGCCAGCAAAGAAGATCTTTAATACTAGGTTACCGAGCAGCCAGGTCGTACTCTCCTTTCTCCATCAGGTGATTTATATAGGCTAAGCCAATGTCCTAGAGCAAATGAAAACAGAGAATTAGCTCTAAAAGTCTGGAAGTGAACTACCTGACTACTGTACAGAACTACGGTAACAGTAGTGCATACAACTGGAAATTCAAGGCCCTAAGTGCATCCCTTGATTCTCCTTTACCAGTAGGGCCCACAGAACAGTCAATACAAAATACTTGCATAGACTGCTCACAGTTTCAACTAAAGGTGCTCTTTTAAATAATTCCCATAACCTCACTGGTGCTGAGAAGATACCACCTCTAATTATTAAGGATTGTTTGAAACACATAGCTGATCTTGCTGTGCTTGAATTAATTCCAAAAAAAATCCACCAGTCATTGTATAAGACATGCTCTTTGTCAAAACAATTTGCAGAGAACGGCAAAAAGTTGGTTGAGAATATAAATCCTAATGCTGCTCAATAAAGTAATTACTGCGAACTTAACAAGATTATTAGTTATTACATACCAAATTTTCTTTCTCAAAGTTCATCACACAGGTTTGTTGTAAAATGTTTCTGATATGCATTTAATATATATTAAAAGTTCGGCATGAGCCTCCTAATGTAATCTCAACACTCATATCCATTTTGACACAGCCCAGTGTACTGATTGCATAGCTTAAGAATCACATCACTAACAAAAGCACATTGTTTCTAGAAAGAAAAAAAAAAAGAGGAGAAAAGAAAAAAACAAAACTGTACAATGAAGTCCTTGTTTCTTAAAAAAATTAAACATTTGCATCTTCTGAGGCACAACATTTCTTTGATCCATATCAAGGAAAGAACTGACCATAGCAGAATATGAATAGGGGTGTGCAACAACTTCAACTGGTAAATCTACTACAAAGTTAGAAAAAAAATGGACATACACAAGATTTTAGGATTTCATTACGATAGGAACCACCTTCGTATTTTCAACTTCACCATTCTCAAGAAAGAGGCTGACAGAAATCGTCATTCTCCAGTGGACCAGCTTCCCAGTGAACAGAGAAGATGGTTAAGGAAAAGAGATGTAGATCTGGCTGTTTTAGGATCTCTGTGCTCTGCTCAAGAGGTGCAGAGGAGCAGTTGATAATTACTTCCATCTAAAAAATCCCCAAGACTACCAGACTTGTCAGGTACTCTGAATGTGGTGTCACTAGGCAGTGAGAGCATGAGTTGTTTCAAATCAGTGCACCACTAATCCTTCACTTAGGGCTTGATGTCAACAATTTGTTTCCTCAACACAGTCTGCTGGCTTTTGCTTTAGAGACCAAAATCTCAAAAACTGCTTGTATTTCACTGAATTTAATCATTTATTGCAGAGCAAATTTCTGCAAAGCAAAAAAAAAGCTGTGGGGTTTCTTTATTTAGTTTGGTGTTTGCCTGTCTGGCTTTCTTTTTTTCCTCCTAATGCATTGCCAGGATTCCCTTTAACTCTTTACATCTTTTGCAAGGGTCACACAGTAGTTTTGTTAAATGCAAACTCTGTGATAGGTTATGGCATGCCATTTAAATCTTGATTGAACTTCTGGACTACACAAGAGTATAACTTTTTAAGACATACTGATATACAGCATGCTTATAACACCAGTACTCTGGCCAAAAAATTAAACACATCTTGAATATTTTGTACAGATTTCAATTTAAAGCAGCATCAGTATTAGTGAATTTAAACAAAGCAAACAAACAAAAGATAAATTAGTGACACTTTTGTGTCTATTACACCATTTCCCCTTTTGTTTTAAACATTGATACCCTTTGTTGCTCTGTGAAAGGGACTATAAACATAGGAAATAACTATGTGTGAGAAAAGGAGCGTCTCTTAAACTTTTTACAAAATCCTGTCACGTTTATGAGGTATAAGTTAAGGGGAAATTTGTCACTCCTGCCAGCAATCTCTAATAGTGAAATACTGTGTGTTACTTCAAACAACAGTAAATTTAATACAAATGTAAAAGCAAACAAAAATCCCCATCAGTAATCAGAGAAATGGAATTCTCTTCCTTTCAATGCCAATAGCACCTTCATAAAATGCAGATCCTTTCATGTTTTATGGACTAACAGCTGAAACCAAGAAATCGGATGCCAGTTGGAGTATGCCTAACAGTTATTTCCTGGTGTTATAAAAAACAGGGAATGTATTTGTTGCATCTCATGGCATTCTAAAAGAAAGATGATATTATATTTTGAATATAAGTTTTGAGACTTACCAAAATCTTGTGCTTTTTTATGGTTTTTTGACTGATCTCAGCTGCCATCAAAGCTTCCTATATTCAAAAAGGAGAAAACTGAGATACCAGTCACATACACAAACTTTCAATACAGAACTGTATAAATCAACTCTTTTTCAGAGTAGGGTGTTGGAAGCACTAGAATTTTTAAGGCCATGGTTGGATGAACAGCTTTGAATTCCTACCCAAACAAAAGCAGTCAAGCAAAGAGCAAACTACTTTTGTTTCCATCTGGGTTCACTCCACATTATTATATTAAGATCAAATCACAACAAAACACACAATGCAATCACATTTCATCATTTTCAAAAGAGACCACTTCACTACCAAAACCTGTGAAAAAAATCAACAGGAAAAGGGGTGAATGGGGAAAGCTACCTGCCAGTTCCCCAGCCCAAATGTCTTCTTCAGTCAGAATGATTTTTATTTAAGTGTCATTTGCTGTTCTCCTCCTTCTATTTTTTTCAAATGTATAGAAAAAAATCTGGCACTTTTACAAATAAAAATGAAACCTTTAAGATATATCATAACAGGCCTGTCTACTAACTTGAATGGCTTTCATAAAGGCACACACAGAGCTGTCACTTGCAAATTACTGGAGTCTTCAGGGACCAAATGCTGTGATTTACATATATTGCAAAACTACACTCATCATACAAGTTTGCTATTCCAATGGAAAAGCATCCACAAGGACTAAACAAATCTGCATGAGAAATATCATGATTATATTAGCAAAAGCAATACATGCTGAATGACTTTTCCACATTTTTTTTCTTCTAATGGGCACACAACAAACATAAATTAGAATTTGCAAGTTAACTTTATGCATCATAACTAATGTTCTAAGTCAATAAATACAGGATATTAGAATTCAGACCACTGTGTGCGTGTTCATATGGTATGAAAGAACTTATTATTACTGTTTTAGGTGTTTAGATATGCATACTCAAACATCAGTATTTACACAACCAAATGGTGAGCTGTTTTTTTTCAACGAGAGCTGTATACCTTTGTCTTTTAATATTGGATGAGCTTTATTGTGAGCAACACTACTTTCAGCAAGTGCAGGTACAGTTTAAGACCATAATATTTTACTTTTAAAAGCACAGCTCATTAGATAACTCTTCTGCTATTCTAAAGCCAAAACCCAGCTTTAATAATTTTCAGTGTGAGCTAATACATTTCATAACTGATGATGAGAGCAGTATTTTCAGCATCTAGTTCAACTACCTCACTTGAGTGAAATTTTGATTAGTTGTTTCAGTAGTGAGACTAACTCTGCAAGAGATGGAGTAATGCATAGTCAAGTCCCATCCTTTACAAGCATTTACTCAATCACTGTAGGAACAGAAATATCCAATCCAAATGACTTAGCAGATTCCATCATCCTACTTCAATTTCCAAACAAGGAAAGTCTGAAGGAAAGAATGATGTAAAAATTACTTCGTATTTCTTCTTTTCAAGAAGCCAGTCAATGTGATCATCCTGGTCCCGCTCTTTGGCCACAACCACATCTCTTGGGCTGATGATATAAAAAAGCGATTCACCTTCCGAGTACTCTGCAAATGCATACACAGTTTTAATATTTTTACTATATTTTCTTTAAGTAAAGTTCTGCTTTTTAGCATACCCTCGAGGGGAATTTACAAAGAGGAAGACAGCAAAGCTGCTCCTGCAGGACACACTAGTTTGGATGCTGTATTCTCCAATAAATTAAAAGTGGTTTAAATGGCTAAATATATTTTAAAAAACCACTACAACTTATTGCAAATTCTGATTCATCCACTATGTGCAAACTTTATGATGGTTTAGAACCCATTATTATACTCTTAGAGGACTATTACACTACACAGCCTGCAATAAACTTATCCTTCCCATCAAGGTCAAGGCCATCAAAAGCATAAATGATAGATGCCATAACCCCTGGGGACACAGTACATCATTACAGCAATGCATTTACAATGCTGCAAGTTAAGGCTATATGTATAATGCATTTTCTTACACCATAAGCCTTTATTTTTGAGTAAGCTGAAAGAAAAAGTACTAAAAGGTCAAATCAAATGCAAAAGACAACTGCTCTAAATAGTTATCATTTGGACAGAGCCATGAAGAAACATGAATACTTTGTAGGTACAGAAAAGAAAACCACTCACTGTCCAGATGAGTTTCTATAAACACATACAAATACACTCCTGAAGTGATAAGCAATTCACAAAATAATGCTTGTCTTAAAAACATACATAACATTTAGACTTTTCAGGTAAACTAAAATATTCATAAAGCATAAAAGTACAGCTCTGGGCATCAATGTTCTGCTTTGGAAGATGTACAGAAAACCCCAATTCTACTGATAGCAGCATTGATGTTTTTGAGGTCAGGAGCAGATATACTATATTTCTAGTGGCTTAAGGGCATAGATGTACACAAAGAGGTTTGCCAAGCCTATGATTTGAAGCATTCTGGCAGAGGAGATACTTAAAATTCAGATTAATGGATTTTAAAAGCCAGAAGAAATGCTTCTGTAAAAGACAGGCTACATAATCTTCACCAAGGAATTCTGCATCAGCTTTGCCATGCATTTTTCTGAGCTACAACATACAGATCAGAAAACTACCCCATCTTTAAAAGACAGCATATATTGTGCCAGGGCTTAATGTCCCTTCCTGTTACATAATTAAACCTATCTTGTAGGTGGAGCTTGCCAAAATCCAGTTCCTATTAATTCCATTTTACCATTTGAGGTCTGTAATACAACTGGCAGCTTTGTCAGTACAGAGAAGCTAAATATCAATGGGCCCCTTTTAAGTTGACCCATGTACATCTTACTGTTGAAATGATACTTATTCAATCTTTCCCTCTAGAGCAGCTTTTCCAGACATTGTGCCACTCATTTCATTATTCCTGAAGCCTCTTGTGTAAAAAGAACTCCTATGGATCATATGTTGAATAAATCTTGTTCAACAATACTGGATATTACATGAGGTATATACTTCTGCCTTCTCCAGTATGTCTGACCTAATAGATGGCATTAAAATCATGATGTTTAAATACACACATTTATTTTCTTTCATATGACTGGTTCTTGTGGATTTCCACTCTACACTTCAGTGTCATAAGCAGTTACAGCTGTTCAAGGAGATGACAAAAAAATGACATAAAAATGAAAAGGGAGGATAAGTACACCCAAATCTTATTTTAAGCGGGTCTGAAAACAAAACAAAACAATATTGAGAATACCTACCTAAATGATAATCACGACATTCATTCTCCTGAAATCCTCGTACTGTTAGTGCATCAGAAGAGATCTCTTCACAGGACTCAGGCAGGGGTTGTACAATATCAAGTCTAGGCCTTGCACAACACTCCACTTCCTAGAAAAATGACACCTTAGTCACTTCCTACATGATTTACCTTAGCAATACCAACTGGTGGTCATCTATTTGAAATTGAACAGCTGCAAACATTCACAAACGTGCAGTACTTTGCACTGGCTACTCAGCTGCAAATCATATAAGTTGCAAAGCTGTGCTCCACAGAGTAATTGCATCTGGAACTCAGAGGGAAGCTACTCCAAGTTACCCAAGTTACTCTTTGATTGCTTTCCTCGAAGGAGACCAGTCTGGAGGAGGAGGTATAGATAGACATAGGTCCAATCCTACCCCTGAGTTTGCTCGCTCCTTCTCTGCTCTTGGACACAGAAGTTTTCTGGGCTATCACAGATGACTATTAACTGTTTCATTCAACAAGCAACAGAACAATTTAGAGCACATACCCAGCTGGGCTCATGCCCTGAAGGACAGAGCTCTATGAGCCTGGTATTCTGGTATTAATTTTATTTTTTTTTAAGCTGGTATTTGATAGGCAGCCATCAGCAGCAGGGAAAATTTAATCTGAGAATAATACAAAAACTTTGCTGTTCTGATGAACTTAGAGTAAAATGAACTTTCAGGTGCAATGTAGGTGGCTATGGTAAAATGACATAATGGATTTTCACCTTCTGTTCAAGTGAAACTGCTGTCTTCAACTAGCTGCTTTTTTAATTAAGTCAAGGTCCAAGACAATCCTGAAGTTTTCTACTTCAGGCTGTGAATTACAGCAAAATATAGAATAAAAGACCAAGAACATACAGAAAGTGGATTTAAACAGCTCTAACTTACTCATTTGGAAGTAGCACCACTTGGGTCTTTTCTCAATTTAACTATTCCAGGAAAAAAATACCCAAACCAAAAAAACTTTCAAAGCAAGTTCAACTGTGATCTAATTTGGAATAAGTAAGAAGCTGTCATTTGCAAGCTGTGAAATCAAATGTAGGAAGACAAGTGTTCCTTGCAACTAAAGGACACTTTTGTAGTGAGCAGCAGTTCTGCTGCAAGCTCAGGCAGTTTGGGCTCCACACGAACAAGACAAGTGAACCAAGACACTAACAAAGGAGTTCCCATCACAACAGGACACAGATGCACCATCAGGGACAACTGTACCTCTGTTTCTCCTACAGCTACCCAGAGAACTGAGAAGTTAGTGAAGTCCAGCATTTGGAGTTTGTTTAAAAGGCTAATTAAAAGCAAATACATGAGAAAAACTTTTTCCTATGTTCAATTACCATTATATCACCTGAAATTCCCTTTTCATCTTTCTCTCCTAAAGCAATTAAAATGATTTTAACCTTTAGCAGTCACCACCTTGTTTACACTAGCTCCTTTCCTGTACTACTTTTTCATTAACAGTGGTGTCCCAATTTCCTTGCTCCCTAGCATTTCAGCCACCTCTTCCTCCCCCCTCCTTTTCCCATTTGTCTGCTTTCTTGTCTTTCACCGACTCTCCCACACTGTGCTGTCTCTTTTGGGAAACATTGCTGTGACATTATTTTTCTCCTTAATATAAATAAAGAAATAATAATCTGACATCCTGAAGTAGAACTAGAAGCTAACCCCACTGATTTCAGAAGGCTCATGCATTTGTTTGAACCTACAGCATTTCATTGCCTAGCAACTCGTGCACCCAGTTTCTTAAGGTTACTATGGTGATGGTTGTCTAATGCAGACATGCTTATCAAAGAGATGATCAAGAGCATCTGCCATTCTCACACTGCAGCTTCAAGGATTTCCTCCACTGCCTTGCCTTTTATTTGGCAATACGAAATCAATGTTGGAGACAGACACGGCACTTGTCCATGCACAGTAAAGACAGCTGACAAGAATTCTAAATTCTACCTCTCCACACATGGATCTGATGGTACACAACTAAAGATCTCAGAAGAACGGGAGACGATGCCACTCACTCACAATCATTCATTCCACTCCACAGTCACTCTTATGCTTGAGTTGATCAACTTCCCTACTCTTGTTTCTTTTGAGATACAGTGTCAGCAAGCTCCTCTTAGGGCCAAACAAGATTCTTTATTTCTTCTGGTGCAGAAACATCAGGAAGAGAGAAAAGGAGAGAAAAAGGAGCTGTGGGGGGGGGGGGGGGGGGGGAGGACGGACAAAGGAAGGAAAAAAAGAGCAAGAAGGACTAGCTAGAGACCTTCTCTGCATTCTGCAAGAAAAGAAGGAACCCAACATGATTTCTGAGAGGTAAGCACATCAGTCTTCAACATCACCTCCACTGACCTTGTTTTATGGATCAGAGACATTCCACTGTTCACTACCAGCAGACTACAATTTTTTTCTTAGATAATCATATTTGTATGACTAGTTTAAGCCCCAACTCACAGGCCAAATTAATGTTGTGAAGAAACTCTGAGATAAAAAAAACTACCGTTTTTTCGGAGATCTCCTTTACATATGAAAGTATAACAAGCTGGTCACAGAGAGGTGCAAGTCCACTGACGTAGAATTCGGTGTCAAATTGGAAAACTGAAATACAGGAAAGAAAAACAGACTCAAAACCATGAAAGTGTATGAACTACTGCCTAAGAAAAACTTGCTGATTTTCAGAGACAATCAACACCATACAGCACCACTTTAGAGAACTGAAGACTCAACACATGTAACAAACCCAGAGATTTCCCAGTTGGATCAAATGAAGATCTATATTTAACAGATTAAATTACATTAAAGTTTGCAAAAGGAAATGTTTGTGCTCCAGGTTGTTAGAGATGAAACATCTGAAATGAAGGTGCAGTCTGATTTTCAGTAATCACATTGAAAAAGGAAGCAAAACAAAAATCAAACTCAATAAAATAAGTGATAAGTAGTACAACTTCATTGGTTTGCATATCCATAGCATGTTCATGTGGCCATAAGAGAATTGCACCTGCTACATCTATTGGTATACAGGAAAACACAAAGATCATTATTTATTTATCATCACTTTAAACATCACAAAATAATTTACAGATACAATCATTACAAAGAAAACAACAGTTCATAGTACCTTTTCTTGTTCATAAAACTGAAAATATACTTTTCTGAAATTGGTCTTGAAATCGAGATAGTTATATGAGATTATTTCAAGAAAGAGAAAGAAAAACAGAGCTGAACTGTATTTACAAAAAGACTTAATAAATGAGACCTCTGCCACAAACAGCTCTTTGTTTTTATTCTGCTGGATTTACAATGCACCACTTTTTGTGAACTCCTCTTTCATTGGGACAAAAACAAGAATCATCCAAGTGCTTACATTAGCAAGCCTTGTAAGTATAAGCTTTTAAAAAAGCATCAGATACTTCATTAATTTCTCCCAAAACATGGTTTTAGGAGAATCTAAGCATAAGTAAGAAACAAAAAGTTTCCTTCCTTACTGTTCAGCATAT
This sequence comes from Ammospiza caudacuta, assembly GCF_027887145.1. NCBI lineage: Eukaryota > Metazoa > Chordata > Aves > Passeriformes > Passerellidae > Ammospiza > Ammospiza caudacuta. Next base: position 55,032,159 of record NC_080593.1, on the reverse strand, counting down.
TAAACTGCTAATATATATATATATATTTACTAAAATTTTCTAGCAAGGCAAACAGAAAATACAGCATAATGACATTAAAAATAAAGCTGATTTTCTTCAGCTAAAATAATAAGAAGGAACAGGAGAAATAATTGTCCTCTCACAAAAGGAGAAAAAATATAATGAAACGGAGTATATATTTGACACCTGTCTCTCTAGGAATAACCAAGCACAGTTTCTCTTTTAATGACTGCTGACACTTTGGCATCACTGAAGGAGGACCACACTATAGCACAGGGGTAGAGCACTCAATGCATTCACAGAGAAGAGGTTCACATGTGTAACCATGTACATAATTATCTCGCTCTAGCCTACAAGACTGATGAGATTACTTTGACTGTGTCACATGTTGCTCTCAGTGATGATTTAAAACAAATCAGTTCAAAACTGATACCTTACTACATACCTTATTCTCAGTTTAAAATTTAGTATTTAGCATTTTAAAAGAATATGGAAGGCTGGAGAAAAAACATGGAAAAGAAAAAACAAAGTGAAATCCAGAATACTATCAAAGAAACTTTAAATTCAGCTTTATAGAAGGGCTAGGAGAACGGTCTCAAAGGCATGTAAAATATTGCGGTTTGTATTTGAAGAGGAAAAGAGCAAGGTGAATTAGCATTTATAATTATTATAGACACAGCTTTAAAATCCATGTGTATTTCTTTGTCTTATATTAGAATTTAAGTCCTTTTTGCCAGTGAAAATGCTTGTAATGCCCAATGTAATGGTGTATTTAAGATCAACAGAAGTACTGATATGTGAAACATAAATAAACAAACAAATAAGAATCACCACTTCAAGTTTTGTTTTTGAACAGAATATAGTTTCCTTGGTTTCACCACCAGCTTTCTCTTAGCTCATCTTTTTCAAGAGGCGTTGTTGAAACACAATGGTCTAGCTCTGCATCTACAGCCTTGAAAAAAGAATAACTGGCATAGACAGTGCTTCTTGACCTGATAAAAACCTTTGATGCTGCTAATCAAAAAAGTCTTACTGAAAAAAGAAGATGGAAGTAACAGCTGCACAGAACAATAATAGGTTAAATTGACTTACTCTTTGGACACTGAGTTGTGATCAAGGAGGAAAAGAAATCCAACATAAAGGCAATGCAGAAATGCTGTTAATTTGAAAAGGATGTAAAATAATTAAAACAAATGCAGTATTGAAGTAAATGGAAATGACTGAGGTATGGCCATGTGTCATACATGTTTATGCCTGTCATAAGAGAAGATAGAAGACAGGCTGACAGTGGATCTACTCCATGTTCAGCATCTATGTACAGATGTCAAATAAATTACCTGGAAGCCAAATGAAGAAACCTGTAAATCTTTTTTGCTGCTCATTAAATGAAATGTATGAAATACACTAAAATACAGAAATGAAACTATATATGCTATAATATTTACCTAAACTGCATAGCCACTTTCTCTGGGATTTAAAGATCCACGCGTACGCGACACTGAAACTAAAAGGAGCCAATATTGTTTAGTCAAACCTCTAAAAGCAGCCCCTGCTTTACCACAGCAGATTTTGAAGAGTAAAACTTTGGTTATAGTCAGAGTGTTTTACCTCTGATTCCACCTAAAAGCATTGGTGGTGGGGATACCATCTTGAGCACTCTTAAGGGTATGGTGCATTGTGACCTATAACAATGAATACAAATTCTGCAGATATTTTTAGTGAGCTAGGTAATTTATGCAAACCAAAACAGAATACAAAATGGCACGATTTGATTAGCTATTATCTTGTGCATGGAGTTGCACTCGACGTAAAATATAACTTTTTTCCCCCCAACAGTATGCGAGTTCAGTTCCAACTAGAGGACAAGAAAAGGCCTCACTTAAATATCACTTAAGCTACAAAGCTGATTTTCTGAAAAACTCTTTATTTCCATTGAACCAAGAACACTTTGTTAACCAACAGGAAAAATATTCAGTCTTGAAGAATTTTGGGGCTTAGAAATTCTGAGGTTTGATGACAAAGAAGTCAAAATCTTGAAGAATTTTGACTCATTTTATGAAGAAATTTATAAATTATAAGTTTGGCTTGTGGCAAAACAGATGAACAAAAGTCTAAGTAGAATCAACTATATAACTAGGTTTGGGTTTTTTCTTCTTTTTTTTTGGCTTCTCAGAGTATAGCAGACTTGCTTAAATGAAATGTTTGCATAAATCACCTTATGAAGTAAATTTCCTGATCATCACATTCATCAATTAAGCCTTACATTCCGTCTACATAAAGACAAATATGTCGGCACATTAGATCCCATTAATCTCGCTTTACAAACAAGAAAATAAATATTCCCATGTATTCAGATTGAAATGTGCAATTTCAATGCATGATGCTAACTTGCCATGCAGGTGTGAAGCTACTCTCTTGTAAAACATACAGATATGTTGTTACAAGCATAGCCTTGAAACATGTAATTTTTAAACCAGAAAACTGCTTTGTGGGAAATTCGCTAGAGTGCAAAGGGAGACAAGCATTCAAGAGACATTGCTGCCTGGCTTGTACCTGTAATTAAGCTGAGATTCCTCAGACAAAATCTGGACAAAAGTAAATTGAACAGAAATTCTATAATGAACTTGAAGTCTTTTACATAATTCTGGTGTTTATCTCTATTTTATGCTATCATTAACAACACGAGTAACTGAGGCAGAGATTAAGTACTTCTCCATAAAAGTATATAAAATCCTGCCAAGGCCAAGGAAGACTAAATTTCCTATTTTCCTTTGAAAAGGTATTATATTAACTGGAAAGTCTAATTAGTTATTTAGCAACGAGCCTTCTCTTGGGGTCCAGTTGAGGAAGGGTTCCCTGTTCAGAGCAGAAGCTGTGCAGCATTACAGCTTTTGTACACGCTTCAGGAGTGAGCACAGAGGTCAAGCACTCTTTAAGAAGGATCACAATGGCATTTAGTCCACGTTAAGCCTGTAATTCAATACCAATACCTTCTAATCAATACACTACTTCACAGCAGTTGCTGACAGAGCTGAACTGATAGGATCTGCTCAGCTAACATATGTTTAAACCTAAATAGAAACACTCACTCGGAGTTTATCTTTGACACTGAATGGGGACTCTCAGAGGTAATGAACTGTAGCAAAAACAATAGTAAGATTACTGAAGAAAAGCACCACTTATATACTGAAAGATGTAAATTGAATTAGCAATGCCACATGAATCTCAGTGCATGAGACTTGTATAATTCATCTATTTTCTCCTACAGATAATCACAGCATTATCTTCTTTAAGATAAAACATGCAGAACAGTTCAGCGGTGTAGCTTTCACACATTGTGGGGTTCGGCATCACAGCAGATAGTGAAATTATTTACCACCTTAGAGCAAGTACAGCTAATTCTTGAGACAAACAGAAGATGAGGAAGTACTTTGTTAAACAGGATCCTATGTACCTAAATTGCAATGCAGGAAATACTGTTTCCTTGTTCACTGGACTGCAAAGTACTGAAGGAGCATTTATTATCTACTAAAGCCATCACAGTTTTCTATGAGACCACTATAGAACTAGGGGCCCTCAGAATGGCTTTAAAACAGCATAAACCTGAAACTGTTGACATGTGACAGGACACTGTTTTATCATAGACTCCATATGTATTACCCTGATGACCAAAGAAGCAACTATGAAGTTTCCTGTTCCACTTCTGGTTTTCTTTCCAGGTGAAAAATTGTAAAAGCAGGGAGAAAAAAAATTCAAAAAACACCACACCACTAAACATGACAAAAGTAATACTGTGTTAAGGGTTTTGCTTTTTCTAAGTCTGTTGACAAGATCTTATGAGTCAAAATATTTGAAGGATACTCAATTGTTCTTGCATTGAAGGGTTATATTCTTGTTTTGTATAAATTCTTTACTTTATGCAAGCATATAAATTTATACATTCACTTTGGATATTAGTGGTCTTGCAAAAAAACCTATACTGTTTGCAGGTCTGATATAAGATCAGATTTTCTGGCTATACCTTTGAAAAGTAATGATGAAGTAAAATTGAAATGGATGTTATGGCATGATATACTGCAGTCAAGAAGACTTTCAGTGTGACTCTATGAAAGACTATTAATTTATACTGAGACCTGAACAAACAATGTCTCTCTCTTTCCCGTCCCAATCCTTCCAGGTTCTAGAGTGACGTGGACGGCATTTATCAAAGCAATTTCAGTGCTTTGACTTGAAACCAGAAGATAAAATCTCAAGCACATCATTAACAGGTTAAGTGAGATCAAATACCAGTCCTCTATACTACAGAGAAAACCACAGGCCAGAAATTTTAAGATGAGAAAGTCTTTATCCTTCATGTCTGCACCTAAATAGCCCAATGACAACTTTTTATGCTTTTTAATCAAGTTCCAATAGACAGTCACCTAAAACTAGCACCATCCATATAAGCACATTACAGATGAAATAGAAGTTACCTCTGTTCACTTGTCAGTATGTGACCAAACTAATTTAGTTGTTTTCTAAAAGCTACTTACAGATACATAAAATATTATATACAAGATCTGAGGCTAAAACTCGTGATCAAACTTGTTAAAATTATTGTGAATATCCTAGAATTCTGCAGTTAAATAGTCTGTTTGCACTAGGTAATCCTAAACATCAAATAGCTTTCAGGTCTCAGTTAATTCTCAGGCACACCACCAATCTCTCAGTATTCAGACTCCCTGCAGAGCTTAACAAGTCTCCTAGATGATTTTCAGAAGCTTTTTTAGAACAGTCCCTTCCTGAAATCAGAAAACAGAGCATACACACACATATGCCATACACCATTCCAAACAGACATGATTCAGGATCTTGCTTGAACACCCTATTTACAATCTCATGTTACTACAATCAAGGGAGCATCAATGCCTACAAACTGTTTCCCACTCTGATCTGCAGAGTCAGAGGGCCTGCTTATCTTCAGACGGCCAGCACTATCTGTTCCTAGATACATCTTTTCCCCAGCAGACACTTCTGGGGACACTTGTGTCTTTTTGTTTACATCCCCACTTCCCTTCCAAATTTTCTTTGAATTCTACTTTGTCAAGAACTTTTCCAATAATCAGCAATAATAAAAATTTATTCACATCAGATTAGCTAGAAAAATAAGAAAGCAAATGAAAATATGAAATTCAAAAACCAAGAAAGGAAACAAAAATAAATTAAAATCAATTTCCTAGCACTACACCAGAGATTTTTATGGGGGGAAAAAAAAGAGAAAAATGTTATGAATAGTGTACTCAAACAACATATAATCAAATAAAGTAGTATCTATTTTCTCTTTACTGCTACAGTGACCATCAATCATTCAGGCAAGATGAAAACTCAAGTTCTCTAAAGGAATCTGTATAAAGGGAAAGTTAAGTTATCCACTGTTCACACAAGTATCTTTGATATTACATCATCACAGAACTTAAGGTTCTCTAGAAAAAACCCTCACACCTAGGCAAGAGGGCACTATGACAACCTCAGCAACTAAAAATGAAGAGACATTTACGTTACAACTACATGTTGCCTCCAAAGTGTAACAGTTTTGTTCTGGCTAGCATGTAGAAGACTTCTAAAGCTTTTTGGGAAGGAGTGAATTCATACAACCATACCTATTTCCACGTAGCGGTTTGGAAGGTCACGCATTTCACTGGCATGCCGTTCTTTTACTGAGCAAATCTAGGAAACAAGAGATTTGAATTGTTACAATAAGGAAGCTGTAATTCCTAAAATGACACTACCTTTGCCTCAATAATAAAAGCAATTTCTGGGAATTCTCCAATATGGATTTCTTTATTTTGAAAAACACAAGCTGTGAAACAGTAATGATGCATCAGTAAAGAAAACCACACAGAAAAGTAGTGGCCGTAGTTCACAGCCTTATAAATACACTGGAAGAGAAGAGGACCACATAGGACCACGTAAAAGAAATATGAAAATACATGCCCACTGTGGTTTCTTCACAGAGGCATTTATTTATGAGTTTGGTTTTGGTGTCTTCTCACATTTTGTGTCTCATTACCTTTCAAGGTACCTGATTCCTATTTACTAAGTTTGCTATTGCTCCTCCCAGTTACAAGAGGGGAGTATGTATATACAAAGAAATGCAAATAACCAAATGTTGTGAAGCATTTAGAAGGCAAATAGAAGGGGGAAGACAGATGACAAACTTAGGACAAACCTCCTCATTTATAAAACTCTAAGCTTAACGCTCCAAAAGCTTTTTACATGTCACCTACCTCACTCCATCCTCCCTTTCCATCTATTCCTATCAGGCACTTTTAATTTCCCACTGTGCAGTGATGCAGCAGTCTGTTATTAGAAAACAGCTAACAGGCTTGTAACAAACTCATGTCATATGCTGGTCTGAGCAAATGATAATCAGTCTGCACCACACAAGTTTGAAATGCCAGTTTCCTGTTGAAAGATAACAAAACCCTAAGCAGCCTGTCCTGCCACCCACCCTTTTTTTCCCCCCATGGTTGACCAAAATCATGTGGCTGTTTTAGCAGCTGCAACCTCCTCAGCCCCCAAACCAATCCCCTCACAAAAATACCTCATGGTTAGTTGTTCTTCCTTAATGCTAGTCCAAAGAAATGAATTCAACAGCACACTGAAAGCTTTCCAAAGACAAAATCTCTCCAAGGAGTGAAATGTCCCTGAGGAATACATTCACTGCATGCCCTCACACTGAGATCTGTCTGACTGCTGGGTGCCTATCACTCCTCCTCCTAGTGAGGGTGAGTCCAATGACATTTCTAAGGCAGCAAGAGTTCTGAACACTGGTCAAACCAAATTCTATTTTTTTCGATTGTCTTTACTTTTCAGAAACAATCCTCTGTTTGTCTGTTATAACAGCAAGCATTTATTACAAAGACAGGTAATTGCACCTTTACTGAATTTCCCCAGCCAATAATCAGCGTTAAATTATCCTTCCAGCAAAGGCTGCAGGGATACATATCTGGGCGAAGGCTTATGTCATCTCGAGGCACGTTGGTAATTCTTTGCTTGGAGATCATGTCAAGTATCTTCACACCCTGAAAGTTTAAAACCAAGAGAATTTTATTCAGTGTGACAAACTCCTACTCACCATTTTGTACGCTAAGGCAGTCAGAGCAGTTTATGGCATAAATTTCAGAGCAGGGCTGAGTGTGCCACCAGAAAAAACTGTTGATACAAAACCCCATCTAACCCAGGAAGTGACAAAAGAAGTAAAGGGATCAGAGTAATTTAGATGTTTTAAATTCACATGTCAAATAAAAAGACATATTAAGTGAATGAGTGACAGACTAGCAATTCCAGTCATGAACCAGTTTGGTTTATTAGGCTGGTGCTACTCCTGGAGAAATCAAATGAATCCCAGCCTTTTCACAACAGTCCCTGCAGAGACACAGAAATTTCCACCTTGGAAAAAGAAAAGCAACAGTACATTAAGATAAACTAATTCAGTCTCAAGATATGCATTTCAACTCTTATTAAAACAGGAAAGTGAGCATATTTAAACAATGTTTGGTTTTTTAATTTTTTTTTTAACTTTCTGTGATTTTTTTATTCCCTCTTCAGGAAATCTCTTACACTAATAGAACAAGAAATTAAAACCCAGGAAGATTAAAGTCATTCAAGAGACAGAGGAAAAAAAGAACCAATAATTAGATTTTTCTGTATCATTTAGACAAGGTAAGCTATAACCTTTCCAACAGCAAAATGGAGGTTAATTTCAAAATAAGTTATGACTTGTTCTTCATAATTTAAAACATAAGTCTCAAAAATAAAATGTTTTGGTAGGTCTTAGAGAGTGAGTCTTCAAATCACAGAAAAGGGGGATGGAAAAGACCTTGAAAGGTCAGCAACCATGATGCCATGCCATGTTAGGATTTTCCTAGTGGCAAAACTGATTTAAAAGATTCCCCTGCCTATTTCTGTCCCCCCTCATTGTGAGTTTCTATGTCCTCAGCTGTACAAATACACAGATACAACTGTTTAAAAGTCATGGTCTAAGCCAGGGGGGTTATGGTCTAAGCCAGATTTTGCCTCTTTTTTAACCACAAAGTAAGTGGTATGAGGGTGGGTGTGGGATTTTTTTTCAGTGATCTTTGTCACTGAGTAACTGTGAACATGGAACACACTTCCACTAGCAACTCATCAGCTAGCAGACATCAAGGTTACAAAAACAAACAAACAAACACAAACAAACAACAACTTACCAAAACATCTGCAATGTACAGAACGCAGATCTCTAAGTAACATAAAAAATATTATCCTTTGTGTTTTCTGAGCTCATCTGATACAATTTTTAATCTTGCTTGAATTGCATTTTAATAAAGTTGCTTTTTATAAATCTTATCACTTTGTCTCCAAGGATGATTTTTAGTGACCCATACCACACCTTCTGTTTTTCTACATGGCAGCAAATCTTATATGGGATAGACCAGCTCTTGTTTGAAGTAGCTTTCAAACTAACAGTGTAGGATCTTCTTTGGTTATAAGTGTTGAGAGACAGTTGTTTAATATACTAAGTTTTACATAGGAGTAAGCTACTTAGAGTTATAATATCGTGTGCTATAGTATGTTGCTTGCTTAGGTTTACTTGCTTAGCATAAGTAGCTGGATTTTTTTGAAGTCTCGGGTGGTAAGCTCTGAACTTACACCTGTTGTTTTTGGCTGCTAATTAATTATTCATTTTCTTTTTAGTAGCTGGTACAGTGCTGAATTATGGATTTACTGTAAGAACAATGTTGATGGCTCACTGATATTTTAGTTGTTGCTATGTAATTTCCCATGCTCTGTCTGCGAGCAGGTGCACAAGAAGTGAGCAAGGAATCAAAAGGGTCCCTGTTGGCCCTTTGGAGCTGCCCACTGAAAAAGTACTCCAGTCCTTGAAGTTAAAGTGTGGGATAGTGTGGGATAGTGTGTGTGTGACTCCTTGAATGGTGTGAGAATGCCTGAGTAGTGGCTTCTCCTCTAAGAGGTGTGCCATTTGCATCATGAATTGAAAGGCCTTCCACAGTCAACTTCCCATCATGAATGAGCTAAAACCTGTCCAAATGGGAGTCCAGCAGCCAAATGCCTCTAAGGATTTATCCCTTAGATGTCTCAGTTTGTAAAACTTGCACTATTAGCCATGGAGGAAGGAGAAGAGGCAAGGAAAAGCAGAAAACTTGGATTACCTATGCATCGGAAAAGCAGAATTAGACCTTACCTAAATAAAAAACTAGGTAGACATGCACACACAGTAAGAAGCAAGGCTATAAACATTTTCTCTGATTTGGGAAAAAAGAAGTGTAACACAAAACCTTGCTAGAGAATGCAGTTTAAAAAATTAAAGGGGAAGAGAAAGGACAATAACCAAATATATTAATCTTTTAGAGGGCAAATGTCATTTCATTTTTCTTTGAAATATAGGCCCTGATCATGGCTTTTTGTCTCTGACAGATGGCTCTCAATGTTTTATTAGTACTCTGTGTTCTGTTGTGGCACATCATCTCTAGGGATAGCTCTTGTCCTATCCATTCCAGCAGATACCTAGAATATGTATTTAATTATATGGATCTGAAAAGAACAAAATCTTCAAATAATCTAATGTTATGTCAGTCAAGCCCTCAGTGAAGCTTCCATTCTAACAGAGTTATTAAAGGGAAGCAAATAGACAAAGGTCCGCCTTTAGCAATTTCATAATAAACTGGTTTTGAAATATAAAAAAGAACAATGGTTTAAAATATTTTAATAAATGCCTCTGTTTAGGATGGAAAAACAATAGAAAAATAAAGCTAGTGTTTCAGAAGTACTTTCAACACATTTTAAAAAGTACTTTGGAATTTAGACATTATACACATTAAAAACATATCCCTCACTGCTGAGCTGCAAAACATAGAGCTTGACCCATCAATTAAACATACTGTGATAGGTGAAATGTAACACTCAGAATGAATGCAATGGTTTCCTTTAAAATTACACTTAGACTTAGAAAAAATAGGCCTCTTTTGTTCTAACTTTCTTCTAGTGGCCTAACAAAATGAGAAATTATTACTGTATTTTTTTATAATCTGCAATAGTGAAAGTGCATATGACAATGTCATTTCAGTACAAATGACAAAATCCAGACAGTTTATTTTTTTGGGTGGGTGGAAGAGAGTGGAGATGTTCTATTATTTATATAAAGAGGAATTACATAGGCATTCCTTCCTCAGTTTGCTTCAATAAATTGCACTAATCAAAATTCTAATTAATAACAGTGTACATTAGTGACCATCACAGTGGTATGTAGAGCTACTTTCCTAATTTCTTCAGAAGTGGCAATCATATTGGAGAACCCTGACTAATGAGCAGAAAACAACATATGAAATATCCAGAAAGAAATAACATATAAACCACTATTCTTCAATGCCTTTTGTACTCAATTCTACAAATTCACAGCTTTTCACCTGAATATTCTGGCAATTAGCATTGAAAAATGTCAATAATCAGTGCAACACAGAAATTTTTTTTGTACATGTAATGAAAGTGAAAAATACTTACCATATTATTAGCCCAAGCAATTAAGTGCCCTCTCCATTTTATATTTCTTATATTTCCTTCCCCTTCATGTAAAACTGAAGGCTTCCATCTATTCATCCAACCTCTTTCATATAACAGCAACTATGAAGAAGTGCAACAATAAATATTTGTCACAGTACTGTATGCAGACATTGAAGTTATTTTTTCTACATTATCCCTTACTCTGTTTGGATTAAGAGTAATGAAAAACACACACCTATCACAAAACAAAAGCAAAAAACATCAAACATTTCGCTATACTGTATTTACATCAAACATCTTGTATATTACAGAATTCCTGTTAAATTTTAAAAATATTAATCAGAAGGCCTTTCATCAAGTTTCTCCAAAGAACAGTAAGAATAATTATTTACCTTTTAAAGATAAAGAAATTAGGGTATTTCCAAACCTAAGTCTACAGCACTAGTGACAACAGTTCAGAAAATTGTTAAAGAAACCAGGTCACCTCACTGATCTTGACATTCATCAATCTCATTATAGGCTCCTTGCCTCCAAAAAAAATAAGCAGTCAAAGAAAATTAGAAGATCCTCAAGCCTGTGACCTTTTGCTTGCCTCCATGTGGAACTACACAGTGTTCCACGGGGTCTAGAGATACTGTGGTTTAGTCCCACATGTGCAAACTGCACTATACCACAAGTGCTGCTGACTGTAAAACTTGCGTGCTGGTAATCTCAGGTTCTAAGGAAGGTATTTTAGAATATCTAAAAGCATAAGAGATGTTATGGGATGCTATTCAGCAGCAAAGAAAAACCCAACTACATGCAGAAAGTCCGCACAGAAAGACAGCCCATATCGGTTAGTTGAAGCATGGTTGGATCCAGTTATGGGACATTCACTCAAGAGTTGAACTCGATGATCCTTGTGGGTCCCTTCCAAATCCGAACACTCTGATTTTGTATGTCTCATTAAGTTATTTAATAGGATTACAAGGAATCACTCTGAGAGAAGCAAAGTGCAGCACTTGGAGGTATACCTAAGTATGAAGCTGAAGCATCTACTGAGATCATAGTCCTGCTAACTTTTGCATGAGTACACCCACATACAAAGATATGCACAACCTGAACCCAAGCTCCCGAGCTCACACCTCACACTGGAAGGTGTGAAATAGCTGTCTGCAAGGATTTCTACCATGCTTAAACTCAAATGGAGTACTCTTCTTGCTAATATTTCCTATCTGAGATCCAGCTGTATGCACTTTTTATATATGGTTTCCCACCACTTGTATTTGGATGAATACATAAAGTGTTAAGATATTAGTTGTTTAAAATAAGATCTTTAAACAAAAGACAAGATTTTAATGGCAATTATCAGACTGCCTGTCTCCTAAAGCCACCAGATGGCACCAGAAGACAAGTATTTTCTCCAAGAGTTTAAAGCAAGCATAGGTAGGGTAGTCTATTGAGAAATTTTTGTGTGAATTGCACTGCAGACATCAAACTTTTAATTCAAGCAAAATGATTTTGCGTCCTTCACATAGGTCACATGAAAGCCCAACTTTCAGATAGTATAGTTTTTTTTCCCACATATGAAAAGGTTACTGAGTAACTCTCACAGAACACATTATTTTACAGCTACCAGGGCAAGCCACTGAAAGCAGCGTAACATCCACACCCACAATTCAGTGCTATATGGAGGGATTTCCATTGGAAGACTGGTAGGTAGATGTTAAGCATAGGACCAGCCCTCAGCCCAAATGAATGATCTCCACTCAGATGCTAAAGATGCCATAAAAAAAAAGGTGCTGTGCTGATCCAGACTTGAAAATTACTTTTTTCCTAAGGAGAAGAAGAAGAACTGCTGCTTGGATGCTTATACCATGCAATAAAGACAGCAGCAAAATACATGGTATTTGCATTGAGACTTACTGGAAAAAGATCCAAAAGCTGATGTGGATGATGTGAAACCTAGCTGATGTCAATTATATTAATTGTACTTGGAATTTTTTCTGCTTGTGACTGAATTGTGATTTAAATTAATTTATTATACTCAAAATCCAGAGCAAACTTGGTATGACAATTTGCATCTTTTTTGTTATTCATGGTTTGGGAACATCATGCTTCTTTGTGACTCTGAATAACAAACTGCAAGGAAAAGTAAGTGATCTGAGAAAGTTCTTCTGAAGAGAGAAGGTAATTTGAAAAATCCTGCTTCCATCTATGCTCAACCCTACGAATACAAGCTTTTAGATCAAGGTAGTATAAGACAACAGGCTGGTATCAGCTATAATAAGGATGGAAATTGAATCACTGAAACACCCTATCATTCCCATCTTCAGATCAGCAACTGAAATAGGTCAAACACTGAGGCCAAAGGGCTCTTCACACTGTGGTTTTAAAAAAAAAATGCAATCTCAAAACATGCTTAACTAAATTTTCTTCAGTGCAATTATCTGTGTGCTGTTGATATACACACTGTGATTTATTTATTATTTCTTAGAGCAATGGCACCTGGAAATTGAATTTGTGAACCCAGAATTTTCCTATGTATTTTGGAACTGCTGCCTACTGAAAGCATCTCTCTCAAAATGAAGAGCCTAATTTCTTTCTTAACCTTCCTTTCTGTCTCCACATTGAAATGTTGATCATACTAGAAGGTAATTTAAAACTTCAAAAGACTTGTAAGAAGAAATCCATGGTTTCTGGAGGGGCTCTTCCTACCACCTCCCTCTATTTTGGTAGGAGAAAAATATTTTAAGACTTTATTTGCATAAATCCTAAATTATGGTAGTCAGCATTCACAGTACTTATATTTCAACAGCAGCCAAAATTCCACTTTCTTGACTTCTCTGCAATAGTTTGTTTTCCCTGTTTTTCATTTGCTCTCATAAAACTTTCTAGTCTTTTGTTACATACAATACAGTTGTGCTTAGAACACTCTTTCAGTGTTTCTTGCATGCACTGCAATTTGATAATACAGCTAAAATAAAATAACCTTTAGCATCAAGGTCCCCACCCACACTGTTTCACAGCACATTGCAATCTTCTGTTAGCTCACTAATTATTTTGCCAGTCTTAACTGCATATTGTCCACCAGATCATTAAGAAAAATGAGACACTGAAATGTATGAGACAAGAGGTGGAGCAGGACACTTTTTTGGTTTTAAAAAAAAGTTTGATTAGTGAATACATGAATACATATTTTGGATTAGTGACTAAATCTCTCCATATATTTTATCAACAGGAGATTAATCTACACCAAGAAGAGCTCAACATTCCATTTTAGAGTGCATTCAGGAAAGAGAATAGATGAATGCTTGGACTTAATGGAGCCTGTCATGCAATTAGCATTAACACTAACTACGTGTAATCCTGGTCTCAAACTATGTACAGGAATTCCCAATCCTCTGAACAAAAAGGTGAATGATTTGCAACTTTGGAAGCATCAACATGGTGAAGTAGTTCAATTTAATTTATTCTCACTACCACTTACTAGCTTCAATATACTGAAATAAAATCTGTCTGTTCTCACAGAAATTTCAAAGGAAACACACTTTTAATGATGCCTAGCATCACTACTTTGTTTCAACACAGTGACTTCTGTGTAAAGATTTGAAGAAGATTTAGTGAAGAAAAAGTGAAATGAAGAAAAAAATACTGAAGTCTTCAATTTGTAACTGAAGAGCCACTTTTCCATTCCCTACTGCAGAACTGTTGGATCAGTTTTTATCTCCCAAAATCAAAATTAGGAAAAAAGTCCCTGTAATTTCCTTGTCCTGTTATTTGTCTAAGTGTGAGAATGAGCCTATCTTTGGCATTTGTCCTGTGTTTTGGTGCCTCTGTCACCACTTTCACCTCAGCCAGGCAAGACCACAAAAATCTAAAATGCTATTTCCATGGTTACAAGTGATCACTACAGCTATTTATTGTTTTCAGCATATAACAAATATTTACAGGCACAGTCAAGATTAACAGATACCAGAGAGTAACACAGAACAGCATGCCTCATGAAGACTTACTGTTTAATAGTTCATCCCTAGGAAAACAAACAGCAACAATAAAAAATTATACTTTGTATTTGAAACAGACGATGGGACGGGAATGAGCCCAAACAAGACAGAGAATAACGTAAGCCTCAAGCTTGTGGCTGAAGATGAGCTTTCAAGATTTCATCACAAAATGTTGTGCAGGGAGCTGGGATGTGAACAGAGAGGAGGGCAGCAAGTGCAGTCAAGGGAAATCAAGCAAGGAGGCAGAGGCACACAGCAGTATCAGGAGGTATGTGATGGCAACAGTGAGAGATGAAACAGGAGCTACTGCTGTACTTCATGGACAGAGGAGCTAGACATTTTGAGATGTTTAATACAAACAAATGCCACAGGACTTTTATTAGGCTTCACTTTTAATAACTCAACTGCCACATTCCAGCTGTTGCTTATTCAAAAAAAGCTACAGAATTAACACCTTGAAAAGCAAATCCTGCCGTCTTACAGGCAGAGAGACACATTTCATACACTTAGATCCTCTTCAGTTGCCACCTCAGGCAATGAAAAAAAGGGTTCTACACAGACATTTGTAAAACATGAAACTATAGATTGCATGCACATAGGACTATGATCCATTTCCTTTACACAAACCAAATTTATTGCTGCACAAGGAGAATTTTTGTTTTAGTGAAAAAGAAGAAACACCTATCCAAATACCCATAAAGAAGAAATGTAAGCAAAGCTTATTAAGCAAACAGGACACACTACATATCCAAGTCTCATCTGTTTAATAATATGGGATACATCTGGGCATTATGCATTGCAGCCAAGGCAAAAACAGACCAGTATTATTGTGGTTTACCTGCTGCTACAGTTTGTTTCCTGCTTATGGTAAATTATCCAATGCATGGACAGAAATTGCCACAGTATTTACTCCTTCTTCACTTAAATCAGACCTTTGAGTATTTACTGAGTGACATTTTATAGCTTACAAAGCAATCTGCCTTTCTTGTCTGGAACTCTTCTACCCAACATAATGCCAAACAGCTGACTATCTGCTTTCTAAAAATGGACTGTGCTGCAAACAGCATCCTGACAATTTAATAATTTGTCAAAGTACTTCAGTTATTATGAAGTACACATCATAGGGTTCAGAGGTAAGGTCATCTACATACTCACTACACAAAGTGCATCTGCTGACACTAAAACGCAACAATTAAAAAAAAATATCTGAGACATTCCTTGACTTTAACATAGAAATTCCACTACCCCTAACAGCAGTCACAGATCCTCAACAATGCTTTTCTCTTTCCACTTCTGCACTGTTTGCAATCACCATGCTTTCTCTGTATATGTTGTTGCTCCACCTGGAGTGGAAAGGAATTTAGATTGTCTTGTTTTGCATTTCAGGCAAGAGTTACCATGGGTCCAAAATTCTGACATTGAAATAGTTTTTTTTTTGGTTGTTTTTTTGTTTGTTTTTTCTTTAATAAGAAATTTCCCCCAGATAACAATAAGTTCTCTCTGCTTTTATAAAAGAAAAAAGAGTCTAATATTTAAACACAAGCATTGATATATTTAAATGTTAATTCTAGGAGGATAAATGGGACAAACACGATCAGACACATAGACACATCTGTATTTGAAGATCAGTTCTTATAGTGTATCTTCTGCAGCAAAAGAAACACAGACATTATTAAAAAGGTTTTTATATATATTTTCAACAAATACATATATAAAAACCCATTAATATGTTGTGTAGCTATAGACACAGATAGATATAGAGAGATGACACTGTTGACAGTCACTGGGTAAATCAGTTTTATTTTGGTTCTCTAGCCCTTAAAATGCTTCAGAGTGGACATGAAAATCAATATTTATTATACAAAATATATGTCCTAGGCAAATGAGGAGACCTAGCCCTTTATGATACAGAATATTCTACTCCTATACTTCAGAACACATTTGCTTAATTTGTGCTGGGTCCCCACTACCATGCTAGGTTGAGAAGACTCAAAAAACGCCTTCATTAGCACACATTCAGCAGGGTGACTCAATCACTCCAGAGGACCCACTCTCCTAAATGTTTCCCTACAAAAACCTTTGTATCTAGTTATTGATGTTAATAGAGATGATGTCTCTGCCAAGAGAGGAATCTCAACTTTTCCTGCTCTCCTTGTCTTTACATAAGTCACAGTACCTGATACCTTGACTTTGCATCTGAAATAATCTTCAGTCTTCTTTCTTTATTAGTTCAGTCTGTTTAACCCTCATGACATAATGGATACTTGGACTTCACAAAAACATTTATTTAGTTGATGTATTGGGGAAGACCAGCACTCTAAGAGTTAAATCAAGAAAACCTTGTTTTCAGCTTTACCACCCTCATTTAGCTGGCTTTTACCCTGTTATTTTTTGAGATTAGAGCTTTTTTTAAAAGGTAGAAGGTTATGGCCTGCAATAACACAGTATTTGTCTTTTCTCCCTTGCTTTGAAGCTCTATTGTCTGCTCTGGACAGAAATCCCCTATTATTTACAATATACAGTATTATTATTTCAGGGTTACAGTCATCTGCCAAATAAGCACAACGGTGCTGTGGTTAATTGCAGAGATGAGGAGGGGAACGGGGAAGCACCTCCTTTTAGTATGGCACTTAGTGCTTCTCACTGCAACAGTGTCAGTTTCCACAGTACCTGCCTTATTTCTAGGCACAGATAATATAAATTCACTTAGGAAAACGGGTGAAATAAGCTTTACCAACCCAATATATATTATCTCAATTTTAACAGAAGTTCCTTTCTTTTAAAAACTAATGCTTTAATATGCAAACAATTCAATTAGTTCATAATACATTTTAGAGAAAAGCTTCTCTATATGCCTACTTAAGCAAAGTTAAGCAACCATATAAACAAATGCACAGTAGAGTTAAGCTTACAACACACAATAATTACCCCAGATACCCTAGGGAGCACTGCTCTTAAGTCAGCTTTAGGTCAGGCTGAGCTTCTAAGACGTAGCAAATCCCAGCATTACACAGCAATTCACCCAAGTTCCAGACATCCACCTGTGTAGGGAACTGAGGACCTGCAATGTGCATCCCTGAAGCATGTTGCTAGGGTCTTTTTCCCACTTCCATCTCTTAATATTTCCAGGATGCCCTGAGTGGATCTTTGAACTGAAAAATGTATTTTTTACACATTTTATATTGTTATGAAGAATATTTTTCCAAAAAAATGAAGGCAAAGCAAACAAAAAAACTCACTCCACTTTAAAATTGCTTGCATACATTATGTCACCATTCTCAGAAAGTAAAAACAAAAATGGATCCAGCAAGCTTTTGAATTAAGAGTTCACATTATATATATCATGTTTTTTAATGGAGCTCCGGCAAGGAACATACTATTAGAGCTTTAAGCAAAGCTTTTCTTTTACATTTGCTCCAAAATTAAGATACTCTTACTGTTACTCTTACCTTGGTGTGGATGAGGACAACAGGCAACACGCTTCCCACCACTGCCAGCTATCAGGGATGAAGTTAGTGTATACATGCCAAGGCTAAAAGTGCACAGGCCTCAGGAGCCACAGGAGGACTGTCCCCTTCCCTGAAGGAGCTCACCTTGGTTGCTTAACATTGTTCAAGTAGGCACAATCCCCCAGACACAGGGAGAGAGTGGTGAGGTCCACAGCCTGAGGCTGTATGCTTCAGCCTGCTTCTCCTCACTCTTCAGCTTCCTGCTGCCTCCATACTACACTTTGGCTTTACAGTTCAGGAGAGGCGTAAATGTTCAGAAAAAGCAAGAAAGTAGCTTTCTTAGTAGGTGGAATTTAGCTTTCTGAATTTTCAAAAAGCATTTTGTGGTTGCTTTTACAGAAGTACATATGCTCCTTTTGGAGGAAAGGAGAGAAGGGGAAAGGCTTCTACTGCAAGGCTAAAAGCTTTGTTTGTTGGTTTTCTGTACCAATAAAATCAAATTTCAGGTGTCAAGTGACATTTGCTTCAATGCTAAATACCTTATGTTAAGATGTCAATTAAAGTTTTTCTGAGGAGGAAAGTTCCTCAGCAAAGCATGAATGTATTAAGAATGAGTATACCATTCCCCAGAGGACAGAATATAAAACAACCTGTCAAGTAATCAAAGATAACCAAAGAGAATGTGTTAACTCCCTGATGTTTTTTTCTGTTCGGCATCAGGTGAATGCAAGATCTTTTACCACCTGACGGAGCCTGTTCTATTAATTCCTTGCTCCTCTCCTTCCATGCCCCTTTTATCAGCACTAAAAAGCTTCACAAACTGGTGGCTGACAAAGACACATACTGACTGTGCATTATTTTAAGGACAACACCAACTTCTACCAGCCAGAAAAATCTGTCAAGCACACACACCACTTAAATAACTAAAGCACAGCTGTGCTTTGAAACATTTTACTGAACTGTTAATGAAATTTAAGGTGCATTCCGCACTAGAAGCCTGTAGTTTTTGTGTGCTAGTAAGAGCAATGCAATGGCATTTGGTTTGATGCATCTGTGAGGATTGTTCATCCTTAACTCTTAACAGAAGGCAAATAAAATTCCATGAATTCAAGAAAATGTTCCAAATAAAACTTTTCATATTTTGACTGAAAATATGCAATGTGATATAAGATACCTGTAGGACATGGAAACACCTGCAATCTGGAAGTCAGAATTGTATCCTACACTAATAAGACACTTAATGTACATTTAAAACACCGACTGAATCCAAATAGAAGACTACCTAGAGATATAAGTGCCTGGAACGGGGTGAGCTCTACTATACCAAGAACTCCCCTCAGTTCATTTAAAAAAAAACCAACAAAACCCCTCACCATGGCCAAGAGCTGATGAAGATACTTGCGTTTATTTCCTTAAAATAAAACTCCAAACAACAAAACAAAACTCCATCCCAAGAAATCACCCACAGATAACACGATCAGTTTTAAGGTCTAACTTCTGCTCCCACTTCAACAAATTAAAATGGAGAAAATCTGGCCCAGGACATATAAATTACTCTTTTTTCAGGCTATCTAGACAGAATGGTATTTCTACTCTGAATCTCAACTTGTTGTGACATGTTTTTAACATAAAAATTGCACTTTCCCTCTGAAGTCACTTCTAATTAACAATGTTTTAGAATACAATGCATAAACAGAAGGAAAAAGCAAGTGTCTTTGTTCTAGGTGTTATAACTCACATACATAGCCTTCTGAGCTATATCAAGGGCTATTTAAAGGTAGCCAAAGTTCATTATGAATGCTTACCTTTTTTCCTCCTGTTACAAACTGCTTGAAGTGGGATCTTACAAATTGAGGATGAACAGCAACAATCTGGGGATGGTGGGGGAAAAGGGAAAGAGAGGATTGTGGCTTAAATAAGAGTTTACATAAAGCACCACATCACTTTTTAAACTAGATAACCCTTTGTCAATTATCAAGTATTACAGCTGAGTTCTTTCTCTGAAGTAAAGCCTAGTTGCTTCAGACACTTGGTTGTTTTTCTTAGAAGATAATTCTTCATATTATATGCTGCAGGACACGGGTGACACCGAGCATCATGTTGCATTGAACAGCTACTTTTTTGTAGAGCAAGCTGCAGAATTAGGACCAATCAGAACAGGACTGCTGTGAGCAAGTTACCCCAGTTAAATCTGGTCTGGGGCCTGCCTGAAGGGCACACATACCTCAGCCCTGCCAGAGGACAACACCGTGTGGCACCTTACACAGTCTCTTTGCCTTATGTGTTACAATGTCAAGAGTGGAGATCCAGCTGTATGAGCAGTGAAGGCCCTAGGAGGCAAGTCTGGCATCTCACATCTGGCCTGTGTGAAAACTTAACCATCTCATTCCTTTCCCCCACACCCCAAAGAGCAGCTGCAACATGGAAGACCCCAAGCAGCAAAATGCAAACATTTGCCCATATCGCCTTTCCTCCTGCAAGAAATATCTCCTGTTAAAAAGTACTGGATTTTCCCATATGCCTAGTAGGTGTCCTTTTTTCACCAGCCAGACAGACACACTTCTCTAAAGCAGAGTTAAACTCAAGTCTTCCCTTCAGATAGGGCACATCAGTATCACTGCCCATTGCCTTATTTTGAGGCAGGTTTAATGGATATGAACTGGTTGCAAAGTATTGACCTCCCATTTAGCAGAACCCTCAGAATTTGTATCACAAATCTACAAAGAAATATGGTGAGACGGGTAACACCTGAAACAGGACAATTTCTCTTTCACTTTCCTTTTGTATTTGAAAAACTCAATAATACTTCTTACAAAACATAGATTGGCTTTCTTCCTACCTAACCAGATCAAAAGCTTTTATATTGAGATAGAAAACTATTTCCTAGTTACTTGAATAACATTGTCAGGAAGTGATATTCCTCTCTTTCATTTATATTGCATGTGACCTTTCTGTTATTAAAGACAACACCACCATAATTACTATAGATTAAAACAAGCACTTACTTTAATAGGACAGTCAAATGTTTCATGAAACTCTTCTGCTGAATATAATCCAAACACTTGTACCTGAAAAAGTATATTGAAAAATGAAAATTATTTACCTGATATACACTGAACAATTAATTCTGAAAGTAAAAACCTAACAACTAGAAGATTAATTTGAATGCTAACATGACATTTATTTTCCTAAAGGAAGGCACAATTAACAATTCAGAGCTAATTGATATGGCTTGGTCTTCCACAGTGACATATCTCTAATATTTGTAGCAGTACAGAAATACTTTTATGAATATTTTTCCTCTTGTTTTTTTTTTTGTTACAATCACAGTAAAAACAATAAGTTCCTTTCGCTTTAGGCTGATCCAATCTGTTTAACAGATAGCAACCTAACTATGGTAAGAGCAACAGAATAACATTCAGGAGAAAATAAATTAAAAATTCTTCCTTTCTGAGAAAGAATGGTAGGATTTTTTTTTCCCTCCAGGCAATACAGGGTTTACATAAGAAAAGAAACTTGTGACAATAAAGCAAAACCAGCCTGAAATCCAAGTTCCATATATTTCTAGGCATCCTCCCCTCCTCCCAAGTGCATACAGTGCTATTTTGTTTTGTTCCATGATCACTGGAAATTTCTTTCTCTGAAGATTCCTCCCTTCTCACTTATATCGAGGTATCAGTACATTTAAGAGTCAGCAAAGGAGTTGCAACCATAAGCAATCATATTTATCAGAATTAATCCATCTGAAGAAGCATCAACACTGAATTTAAAAAAAAGTTTCTACTGTCAAGAGAATGAACAGATTTTTAAAATGTTTCCTTCCATTTAATTCAGAACAAGTACAGAGATATCAAGTGTTAATGAAATGCTATTAGATGATATGACTACAGAGTAAGGTACCTCCAGATTATTTTAAGTACAGCCCTCTTTTGGATTCATGTCTCCCCATTCAATAGGAAATATTCCCTTTCCTTACTCTCAGATGAGACAGTTAACTGCCTAGTTCCTGCAGAATTTAGGAATAAAATGGGGCTGATGACTTATGGCCAGAAATTAGTAACTGATTTACTAACTATGTTTTCCAGGAAGAATAATAAATGGTTTGTTTTTTCATTATGTTTTTAAGAGGTTTCCACCCACTGTCAAAAATTCTTGAAACAAACTCATCCAAGGAGGGATGAACACCACTGGAGGAAGGGAGAAAAAAGAGCATCCCATGGAGTGATCAGTGAGGAAATGTATCTGACAGAAAATCTACTTAAGAATGCTCTCAGATAGGCTCTCATTATTTTCTGGAAAATTTTCTGGAAAAGGTAATCCCTTCAGTAATTCTGCTCTGCATGTTCAGCATTGGACTCTAAAGTTCTAAAAAATCTTTCAACCTTATTTCTTTCTTCCCATCGTGATTCCTTCAGGGAGAAAAATAAAAAAATAACAGTAATGAGAAAATATAAATCCGTTTAGAGAGAGACCTGAAGAATAAAGTCAGTAAATATCAGTAATGGACCACAAAATGTGAGGCTTAATTGCTCAAAAGAGATCAATTCAGGGCCCAAGAACACCCAAAATTCCTGCAGACGGTCAAGAAGACAAAGTAAATATATTAAACTTCAGGGAAACTACAAGAGGAACTAAGCCATCTGCAAGGAACTGGGACATCCTTAGAGTGGCTCAAAGTTCAGCAGGCTCGTGAAGTTAAAAACATCTCCCTGCACCTCATTTTCCTTTCAAGCTTGTCTCCTGGATACATCTCCTAAGCATTATCAGCTCAGTCCATTACTCATTAGTGAATACACTGCCTTTAACAACACACTTTAAAAATACTTCTGCATGCACTGTGTAGGGCTGAGCTACTGCTCCAATGGATTAGAAAAATCAATATTTGGAGACTGTGAGATGTATCACAAAGCTGTGATTATGTAAGCCAGCCAAAGGGTTGTATTTGAATTGAACCTGGCTGTAAGCCTAGAAAACCTTTGGGCCGATGTCTAGAGGATTTTGCTTTCTGGGTTTTTGTTTTCATCAGTTGGCACATCATATTCAGTACTATAGCCTACACAAAGTAAGAAACAGAGGAAAGAGAAAATAAGACAGAAAATGAAAGGAGAAAAAAAAAAGAAAATACACAGTTAAAACATAACACTACAAATTCTGTGAAAGCAGAATCCTCAAAAATTACAAAACACCCGTCTCAAATTAAAAGTAATTAATCAAAATTAGCAACAGGGCCTTCAACGTTTTCCTAATATATCACTGAATACAGCAATATATTTCTTTTGGAGTATTACAACAACATGGAGTGAGCTAAGAGGAAAAAAACAATTCCACAAAAAATACATGCTATCATGTTTACTCTAGGGACATCATCTAACAGTTTATTACTTCTTAATGTCTCATATTCTTCAGAAAGAAAGTGATTCTTTTGCTATTACAAACCTATATTGGATTTATCTATTTCTACTTTCCATGCCCACTCTGTTCACGATGCTCTTAGGCAGCTGGAAAAGGATTTTATGATTCCACTACATTTTGCTAGTCCTGTCTGCTTTTAAATATCTAGAACCCACCACTCCAGTGCATCCAGACCTAGCTGCTTCTTTGCTTCCACATATGGAAAAAGTAAGCAACCTTCAGGGACCAAAAGGCAGGAAATCAAGTCACGTTTCTTGAAAAATTATCAATGTAATTCGTGGATATCCTTAACATCAATGTTGTTACAGGCATTAGAGATGACACTAAAACATGTAAGCACGTGAGTTTTCAATATAATTTCTATTTCTTCATATAAAAAAGTTACAGGCCAGAATAAGAGTGCCAATATGTAATGTCATGGAAGCTTTAGCAAAATCGGGAGTCACATCCAGGTTTTTCAAGATAGTATACCATTAACTACATACAAAACTAATAGAAAAAAAAAATCTAAAAATCTCTACAATTCTGAGGATGCTAGCCTGCTTCCTGTTCTATTTATCTGAGCACCAAAATTCTCTTATACCCTAACATTTCAATACCCAGCAGCTAGACTAGAAGGCTGGTGTTGGTTATGATTTCTGCTCCTTTCCATGCCAGTGGCGATCAGCTGCAGCTGACTTCATTAGAAAGGAAGGTTTTCAAAGAACCAAATGTGCAGTACAGAAACGCTGCAAGTGGCTCCCAAAGCATTTGTTGGACATGCATGACATACATGGGAAAGGTTCTGACACTGGGTCTGGATGCTGACTGTCAAGAAGGTTAGAAAATTGTACTGTTCTTCTGTGCTCTCCCCCCAGTCTATACGGCTAGATCAAATCTAGTTTGAGAGTCAGAAAAAAAAGCAGTAAAATAAAATATACCAGCAGAACAGATATGAGGAGGAGGTTCTCATCATAAGGCCTTTCTGCAAGAAAATAAATGACTTCCATCTCTATCATATTGGATCCATTTTGATATGTGAAAATGCACTCTGCTTATAGCAAAAGAGAACATATCTTCATTAATTGGTAGAATATAATTGCAGCTGACTCAAAATTCCCAGGCTTCTTCTTTACATCTGCTTTTTTGTTTAAAACTGATTTAAGAAAACCAAACTGTTTTACTGTACTGCTTTACTGTTTCTCCCCCCTTGTTTCTTTTTAAAAAAGGTTGTCACCACTTTTACATATTTAATCAAGTTAATAAAGACTTTGTAACTACTTGTACAAGTATTTTAACTGCTCACAATAGCAACACTCCCACTTTAGTAAGGTAAGAGCTATAAGGAACAAAAGTTACACTCTTTTTATGACCAGAATCTGTAAGTGCTACATTATCTGGCTGGAAATCTGCCATTTTCTTATACAGTAGCACAACATAAAACAATTTATTTTAATCAATTTTAGGGGTGGATTATTTCACAGACACGAGCCTTTCTGGATCATGTGGAAAATCTAACTTCTAAAATACCCATATCTTTCAAATCTCCAGATGAGTTTTTCACAAGTGTAGAATATGGTGAAGCATCAATGTTCCTGGACTCTATGAATGCAACTATGCTGAATACGGTACCTGTGACACTACATTCCTGTGGCTGTGGCACTATATTTTAGACTGCCTTGTATAGTATGAATGTCATACACGGGATCCACAACTGCTATTTCACTAAATGAAGACAGAGTCACCATTTAAAGTATTGAAGTCTTTTCAAATAGAACCACACCAGAGTAGTGATTATAGGTTTTTCAGTATATCTGAAATGAAATAGGTGTATTTAATATTAGCTTAGTATACAAAAAAAATGTGTATGGCTTGCAGTCTCACCGCAGCATAGTGGATTACTGACAGTCATCCACAGTCGTATTTGAGGAGCCCTCACATTAAGTGCTTGCTCCCCAACACCATAGGAAAACCTAAACCAACAATGCTAGCTCAACATTTTTATTAGCTTGCACAATTACTGACCCTTGCCTTATCTTGCTTAGACAAACAGGATACTCTTGTGGGGTTTCACCCAGGATGTAAAATTCTATAACCACTTTGATAGGCACTAGTATCCTAATTACTGTGCCAAGGTACTGACATAAGGTATCTCTCAGAAACAAAAGGCCTGGATACACAAACTGGCTGCCTGCCTGTTGAGGGACAAAAAACTCTATTTGGAATGAAAAAACCCAAATGCACACAGTCTAAAGTGGATCTTTCCCCATTTTTTCCATTGCAAATTCCAGCTTTAATTTAATTTAATTTAAAGAACTTCAACTGAATGCAACATTAAGATTACCAACACTCCTCCTCCCCCAAGTCTACTATGTAAGAAATGTTCTCCTGAGAAGTAAGTTGGATATTGAGAAATTATTTAGATTACTTTTAATGCACTGCATTTGTATATGGGCGCTATATTAAAAATAAGCTTAAATACACACTGTGCATTAGAATTTTATCATTGCAAACCAACATTAGAAAATACTGTCATCCACTGAAAAAACAAAAAGACATTCTTATAACTGGAAAATCAATCACCAAAACCACTAAATGTCACAGCTCAACATTCCAGAGAAGCACTGATAATTGCTACTTATACACTACACAAATGATATATGTTCTCAGTCAAGGAAGCAGGTTTTTTAAGAAACTGTACATATATTGATTTTACATTTATTTAATGTGGCTGTTGTAAGACACTTTGCTCTTCTGATAAACTATGATTGTTTATCAAAATATTCTGTAATTCAAGAGAAACATTCATAAAGTGTGTGAAAATGAAAACCACCAGCCCACAGAAATCATGTCCACAAAATCCAATTTTGTGGATTTATAGCAGAAAGGCATTAAAATACTGTCTTGCAGGAACAGCAGAGTAGTCACTGAAGTATAACTGGCACAGCAGTAATGATTAAGTTGACATGACCTCCTGTCACAGCTGTTAATCAGCTTAATAGCAGTTACATTATTGACATTCTTGTAATTACTTTTCCTACAGCATATTTGTGCAAAATATATTTGACTTTAATTTTGAGTATTCAAAGGTGAGTTCAGTTCTCAAAATGTATGGTAAAAGTAGTGGCGCTCAATGCAGGAATCAACTCCACAGGTTATCACAATTATCCTAGTATAATACTAAGACTACCTGCTACCTCAACAAATATATAAAGAGATTTGTTGTACCTTCCCATCTTCTGAGCAAACACCCATGTGCTCTCCACTTTCATCCAGGCTGATCTGATTTATCTTCACTGGGCTCTAGAGAAAGAAAACAAGGAAAAGATACTTTTAAAGTTACATCACCAAGGACATGCTTTAACATTCCTTGCACTTTGAAAGATTTACGTGTGAACAACTGAGTAATGTTTAGTTGCATGAATCAAAAAATCCTTACAGAATAGGTATTTCTACGACAAAGCCAAAAGACTTCTTTCCAGCCTTCTGCCCCACTCCAAAATTCTGACTTTCCTTTTGCAGTTACCTGCCTCAGGGCTCTGGAACTCCCATGAAGTGCCAGGCTCCCAGACCTTAAGCATCTGTGCCTATGCACCACTGGCTATTAGTTCTTGCTATCAAAACTCTGGATAAAATACAGTGACTACAGACACATCAGGGCAACTGGAGACTTTCTATTTTGGTCTGATGGCTAGGCCTGTAATTATTTGTTTTTTCAAATTCCTTCTCTTACATTCATTTTTGGCTCTAATACTGTTCTCAGAAGTATTAGAAGGTATTGAAGTGCAACATAGATTTACTTGTTCTTAGAGAAATACGGGGAAAAGCCTGAAAACCATCCCAATTTAATAAATCTTCCCTTCCCTATCCAAATATACTTTTGGTTCTAACCTACAGGGTTAGACAGTATCTGCTACTGTTTACTTAGCTTAAACAGCTACTCATACCTGAGGTATGGAGGGCTAACTCATAACATCATTTGGATAACCTGATGCATATCCTCTTGCATATAAAAACCAAGTCAATTATATTCAGGCACCAGAAACTTCTTATGCACCATGATCCTGATTTCACCCTCTGTAACAAATAGCTCATCATTTCAAGAATCACTGAAGGATCTTCCCACAGGTAAGTCTCTTACACTTTTAAGAACCAGTTTTCTTATCCTCATAAAAAATAGAATGGATTGAACCACAACTTAGACTACTCCTGTGGTTCTGAGCATGATAAAAGAAATCCATCATATGTTTGTGTAAAAACAAAGTGTCACTGGAAGAGCACTGGAGTTGTGGGATCACATTAGATGCTACACAACTGTGTCTGAAGTATCACAGGTCCTTACATATGCTATGGCAGTTGGAATTGCATTACAAGTATATAATAAGTATATAAAAACACACTCTCCACATGGGCTATTCTACAGCAGATGAACTGAGGTACTTTCACACCCTCTGGAAAGTTTTTCCCCCCATAATCTATCACACACACAACAAATTCCAACTCAGAGAAAGGGAAGCTTTCCTCCCATCCACTCTGAAAATATCATATGCCCAAATTATATTTTCTAGAAGCTTTTTTAAAATCAAGGTTGATTGAACAACTGAACACTGCACTGCCATAGTTGTCTGATGAGTTGGGAAAGTTACACTGCCTTTTTGCTTTCCTGCTTTCTTGTGTACAAAACATAGAATTCCTGGTCTCGCCACAAAATGGCACCTGGAAATATTGAAATTACTGCCTATTACAAAGTGGTCTTTCTACAGAGTGTTGTTTGCAAAGTAGTTCACTGGGAATTTAAATCAATTTTCTGCACCATTCCCTCTACTACCAGGAACACCTCTGGCCTTCTGAGAGGAGAAGCATAGAAAGTTTAACTGAGTTTATCATGGAAGTGATATGGTTTTTTTTTGTTCCGGGCAGCATCTAAGTTGCTATTGACACAACTTTCCCACTAAGTTTCTTCCCTTCATTTGTTATTTTGCAATTGCAAAGACAAAACATCTGTCTTCAGTAGTACAGTCTTGGCACAGGGTCATACACTAACACGCAGTGTTCAACCAGTCATATTCTCATAACTCCAGCACCTACATCCACCATCAGACTGGCATCACAGCAACAGCAGATCTGGCAGCAGTCCAATGTGATGGGCCTTGTTGGAGACACTACTGCAACAAAACCTAAGACAAAATGACACAAACCAGGACACACCAGAGGAGCTGACGGCTCAATCCTACAGTCCACACTATTCCTATTTTCCAGTCAAATGGCTTTGAAAAAGTTTGATTCTGAAAAAATGAAGTGTAGAAAATAGGTAAAATGGACTACATAAGCTATCTTCACATAAACACTGAAGACGAGGATCAGGATGATGGAATTTATCTGTTGTAATGAGAAAGCCATATGGCATTACTTTGGAGATTAAATGTATGATCCTATTCAGGTAATTAACAGTGCTCAGTAAGGCAAAACCTCTCCTGCAGGATACTAAGGATAACAGGAAGGGCTTCTACAGGAATGTGGCAAGCAAAAGAGATACTAGGGATAGAAAAGATGTGGGAAGAAAACAGGAGACCAGGCTACCCTGGACGAAGAGGAGGCTGAGATTCTCAATGACTTCTGTCCCTCAGTCTTCACTGCCAAGTGCTCCAGCCATGCCACCCAAGTCAAGAAAAGCAGATGCAGGGACTGTGAGGATGAAGATCCTGAGCCCCCTGTAGGAGAAGATCAGGTTCGAGACCATCTAAGGAACCTGAATGTGCACGAGTCCATGGGACCCAACGAGATTTATCCTGAGGGAGCTGGCAGATGAAGTTGCTGAGCCACCATCCATTGTTTTTGAAAAATTGTGTCAGGTGAAGTCCTTGATAACTGGAAAAAAGGAAATATAATCCTCATTTTTAAAAAGGGAAAAGTGGAAGATACAGGGAACTACTGTCCAGTCAGTTTCAGCTCTGTGCCAGGCAAGGTCACACAGCAGATTCTACCAGAAACTATGCTAAGGTACCCACCCAACAAAGAGGTGGCTGGTAACAGCTAAAATGGTTTTACAAGGAGAAGATCATGCCTAACAAATCTGGTGACCTTCTATGGCAGGGCTACAGCATTGGTGGACAGGGGTAGAGCAACTGACATTGTCTACCTGGAGTAAATGCAAAGTATTTCAAACTCCTGCAGGACATCCTTGTCTCCAGATTGGAGACAGGGATTTGATGGATGGACCACTCAGTGGATACAGAACTGGCTGGATGGCCATGTGCACAGAGTTTTGGTCAACGGCTCATTGCCACATGGAGATCAGTGACTGGTGTCCCTCAGGGTCCATACTGGGCCTGATACTGTTCAACATCTTTGTTGGTGACATGGACAGCGGGCCAAGTGCACCCTCAGCAAGTTCACTGATGACACCAGTCTGTGTGGTGCAGTTGACATGATGAAGGGAAGGGATAATGGCATCCAGAGGGACCTTGACAGATGTGGGCTGAAGCAAACCTCATGAAGTTCAACAAAGCAAAGTGCAAGGTCCTACACTATTGGTACACACAAGACATTATGGACTTTGGACCTGGTTAGCATAAGAGATTTGATAACAGGATGCCTTGGTAATAGCAAACAGAACTTTGAGGATAGAATCAAGATTGCAAGAAGATTAAATCAGACAGACTTACCAGAAAAAGAAAATAACATCAAACTCTTCAAGCAAGAGATGTAAAATGCAAGAGATGTTGTAAAATGCATAAATTTGTTTATATGATGATTAACCCAATCCTGGCAGTAAAACATTATTAGTCTTCCTAGAATAAGTATATAAGCAGTTGTACTTCACAATAAATTTGGATTCTTTGACTATTTCACGGAGTCCCCGTCCCTCTTCATTGCCGACACTACACCTGGGTCACTGCAATCCCAGACACACCAATGGCTTGGGCAGAGAAGTGGTTGAGAGCAACCCTGCTAAGAAAGACCTGGGGGTTACAGGTGAGGAAAAACTCCACACGAGCCAGCTGTCTGTGCTCGTAGCTTAAAAAGACAATTGAATCCTGGGCTGCATCACAAGGAATGCCAGCAGGTCAAAGGAGGTGATTCTGCCCCTCTACTCTGCTCATGTGAGATCCTAACTGGAGTGCTGCATTCAGTTCTGGTGTCTCCAACATCAGGAGGACATGAAACTGTTGGAGCAAGTCCAGAGGAGGGTCATGGAGTTTGTAAGAGGACTGAAGTACCTCTTTTATGAAGACAGGCTGAGAAAGCTGAGGCTGTACAGCCTGGAGAAAAGAAGGAGACCCACACTTCCAGTACCTGAAAGGGACCTACAAGAAAGTCTGGAGAGGGACTCTTCATCAGGAACTGCAATGATAAGACAAGGAGTAACGAGTGCAAATGAAAAAGGGAAAATTTGGGCTACATATTAGGAAGAAATTATATACTGTGAGTGTGGTGAGACACTGAACAGGTTGCCCAGAGAGGTTGTGGATATCCCAACCCTGATGCTGTTCAAACCTAGGCTGAATAAGGCCTTGAGCAACTTCGTCTAGGGGCAGGTGTCCCTGCCCATGGCAGGGAAGATTAGGACTATGTAATCTTTACATTCTAAGCACTTAACATTCTGTGATTCTAAGATTCTAGAATGTTGTCAGTGGAAAAAAAAGGTGATTCCAGAGTATTTGCACTTTTCTCACATTCAAAATAGTGCACAATACTTCCAGACTTGTTCTATTTCTAAACAGAAATTCAATGATACAGTATTTCATAACAGCATATATATTTTAAGTAGCAATTTGGTACAAGCCTTCTGCATGCCCAACACCTTCATCAGTTGCTATTAACTTTTTCTTTCTCCTATTATTTTTTCCTCTTTGTCTCCACCATACACAGATGACAATCAGGGAAAACAACTGAACTCAACTAAAAGAGACCTGCTCATTTACACAACCCTCCAGCTAAGTGTTGACAGGAAATGATGTACACAAGATAAAGCAAACACAGAGTACATTTTTTTCTGTACTCAAGTCAAACTAGCACATTGACTATTAGCCTGTCTGCTGACATTACAAGTCAGAACTTTCTGTGGAGCTCAGAAAGTGATGATGGTCCAGGCTGAATATTACATGCATTTTAAAATAAAGTTTCAGGAAGAACTCTAATACCAGACTCTTCTTGTTCAGAGTTAAATAACAGTCAAACCTATGATTTTCAGAATTGTGTTCCACTGGAAAGCTGTTTGAAAATCAAGATCTCAATCTATTCAGGAAATAAGAAAGAAAAGACCACAGATAAAATTGGTACATATATTATCTAAACTAAAGTGTTTCTTCCAGAATCAGTTCCAGTTCTTCTTTTCATAACCATCATTTGTTTAAATATACTTTTGTGCCAGTCAGCAAAGCTACTTACTATTTCAAATTTACTTGTATTAAATTAATTAAATTAAATTGCATCAAAATTAATTGTGTTCAATTGCATCCAATACCCTGTGGATAATTTTGATATTTCATAAAGGAGGAACACATATAATATTGTGGGTCACCCCCTCCCACCTTGCTCTTATTTTTCTTTTTTTTAAATAAATGTTATAAACTCAGGCATAAAGTTACAACTGCCTTTCCCTTGTGTTTTTTTTAAAGCTTTGTCCAGCTAACACACCGATGAATTTATTTGTCTGACAAAAGAAAACAGGCTTTGGATTTTACAGTAAAGGAATAAATACCCCTCCTGCCCAATCTACCTTTACATGTCTACAAAAGATGAAGAATCACTCAAGGTTAGAGAAGATAAAAGTCATCACTAACTCATCATAATTTGAAGCACTGATTATTTAACACAGTTGGAACCATGATACACACTGCAATTTGGTCACTTGACTGTTGTAAAGGTATTTGAAATGTGCATTGGAAAAAACCTGTAACATGTAAAAGAATCTAAAATTTAGAACACGTAAGAGAGATGATCTAATCTTAAGCCTCATGTCATAAAATCAGAGGAACCTGTATATAAAATGTTGAAAATGTACTATTTATTTTATTAGCACTACATTGGATAATCTTTTTTGTACCTTATCAGGACCCCTACCATTAGGCCCATCAAGTAAAAATACACAACAACTTTGTGATCACAATCATACTTCCAGTACTGTGTAAGAGATAATAATACACATTTAATTTCTCAAGCATCATAATTCAAGTTCAGCAATAAGTTTGGTCCAGTTGGTTAGGAATGGAAATTATTTACCTGGGAATAGCTTCAGAATTTCATAAACTTTTGAAGCACCAGCAAAGGAAGAAATACCTTCAGCTGAATTTCCATTAGCTTCAGTTTTCTTTCTGATGGAGACATGTTTGGAATTCTGGACAACATAAGTAAGTCTGACTGTTCAAAATCAATAATGTCAAGCTGACACTATAGAACAAAAAAAACCATTACCTTAATGGACGAAAGAAAGTTTAGGTAGTAGGAGAGAAAGCTAGTAGACACCTTGCACATAAAGATCTAAATGCAGACTTTTGCAAAATCCTAAATTTAAAGGAAAGGAAAATCAAATATCTAGCAGCAAATGTACCTCATGTGATAATCAATTACCTAATGTAAAATGCTTGAAATAAATGCTCTTACTATGGATTAAGTCAGCTCTTCAATTAGGAGTAAATTCATGGCCACTCAGAAAGCTTCTTTTAATTGTGTTCTTTGTGGCAACTCCTTCTCCCCTGACACTCATCATCAACCCACCTTATACAATCAGTCCCCCAATGGTGAACCTGAGAAATCAATCTGCTAATGTATAATTTGTAAAGCTCCCCCGACTAACAAATGGATAATTGATTCTTTCACAAATGCTGCATCCCAATGGATTTGAACTAGATGAACATGAAACATAAGACTGGATTTCACTCCAATTCTGTGAGAAATGCAATATTTACAAGCTAGGAATCTAAACATTTTAATAGTTGTCTGTGACTTCATGCCTTTTAGCCATGGTTTGCAGGCAAACCACATGCACATTAGGAGTGTGAAAAGCAAAGCAGTGTTCAATCATACTTACAGCAAAGCTCATTTTACTTCAAGAGGTTCCCATCACTTCTACAACCTCCTTAATCAGTGTTTTCACCCACTCTTTAAAAGGACTTTTCATAAACTTTTCCTAAATTAATTTACACATAATTATTTATCTGTGTGCGAAGAACCAATTTAGCTTTATCTCAACACTGATTGCCAGGGGCACATGGGGAAGGGGTTGCACATCTGCCACATGCAGGAGGTAAGCGTTGTCTCTGGGAGGATTTCACCTGACAACATGGGACTTCACCTCCTCCCAAGGGACAGTCAGTAGGAGACAGTGAACTCTCCAGAGAGGCTTCTCCAATCAGACGATGAAAGGTCACCACCAATGGACTGCCATGGAAGGTTAGACTGGGCCAATGGTCTCCAGCCAACAGGCAGGCTTGGGGAAGTGCCAGAGAGCACAAAGTAATTTCACCACGAGCAGTGGGGGGTTTTGGAGACTATGCTTTTTGCTTTGAGGGGCTTTTCGGTTTTATGCTTTTTGTGTCTTTCTGGGGACTTGTCTTTTGGCCAGGGGCTTTTGAGACTTACTTTTTACCTTTGGCTTCAGCCTGCTCAGGGGCTCACCACTGCTCGCTGATGTGCCCTTGCTGCCTTGCTCGCTCCCTCCTTTGCCCTGACCCCAGTCTGCCTTTTGGCTCTTCTGCCTTCGCGCCTGTCCTGCCTCCCCGTGTCCCCGACCACCACAGTGCCGCTTGGCCCGCGCGTCCTTGCCTGAGCTACTTGCGTTCAACCCGGCTGCTCCAACCGAGCCCGGCACTGCGATGCTCGCCCCGACCCTGTCCAGGGTCCCGAGCCTCCGGTCGGAGCGCCTGCCCCGCGTGTCTGTGGAACCTCCCCGAGAGTCGCGTCGGCTCGCTCGGAGCCAGGCCTGCACCGCCCGCCGCTCGAACACCGGCGGCACTTCCCCGGACCTGCAGGTGGCAACGCCCTCCTTTCCTCTCTGTCTCCTCTCCCCCCTCTCTCCCTGCCCTTTCCCCTCCTTTTCCATTTTCCTTCCTTCTTTTCTGCCTTTTCCAGCCCTCTTTCGTTTGGGCAACTCCTTTTGCTTTTACTTTTTTTTTTTTTTTTTCATCACTAATAAACAGTTCTCAGATACAATGTTTGCATTGTTTGGCTTAATTTAGTTCCTAATCATCCATTTCCAATAGAACTCCTTGCAGATTCCCTCAGAGGGACATGATACCATGCATATGCATACATATATATATATATATATATATATATACACTGAAAGAAGAAAAACACCTAAAGGTCTTTTCTGCTACATGACTATCAGTCTGGATCTGTACAATGATTATGTACAGATTTATTACAATGCAACTTTGTACATGCAATTTGCCTGTTCTCCATACTAAGGCAAATTGCATGTACAAAGTTGCATTGTAATAAAAAAACTGTCTCCTAAATGTGCATACTTTTCATTTATTCATGTTTCATCTGCATGCCATTCACATAAACAAGCATGTAAAGCTCCAATGTACAGCAATATGATCAATCAACCCACGGTTGTATACTTGGTTGTATACATGGTTAGCTTACTGGAGTATGGACTACCATTATTATGTTTGTATTATTTCCACCATGGCGGAGGTATCCAAGTGTAAAATACTGATTTGCAAACAGAAACCACCTCAGTTATTGTCATAACTAAGCTAAGATCCTCACAAAACACAAACCTTGCTCCATGTAGGATGAGGAACTGGCTTTGAAAAGCATCCCAAATCCTCAGCAACAGTTGAGCACAACTCTATCATATGTTGTGTCCCACCTCTTTTGACTTCAAAACACTCATACCCAGAGATCTCTTGTACTGAGGAACTGTCTTTAAAAAGAAACGAACCCACGCACTTTTCTTGTTCCAAATGCTGCAGTGTTGCACTGACTCACAAATATTTTGCATATTTGCAAAATTTCATTGATACAACACAGGAAAAAGCATCTTGAAACCCAAATTCTAGTGCTGTATCATGATCTACCCATAAAAAGACAGAAGTACACACATATGTATTTACACATAGCCGAGGAACAAAGCACAATAACACAAAAGTCTAAACTGAAAATGCAGCTGTAGGAGTTAAAGAAAAAGATGTTCACCACTGCCTGCAATGAAGAAGCATACTCTATATTTATATAACATTGAAAGTTTCATTTCCTGAAAATTTACTAATATTCACACCAAAGAGGTTTAGTTCACCAATATTAGCAACAAAATTCTGGTGGGAACTATTGCTCCATTGCATTTCCTGTAACACTCTTGAATCTGTCATTCTCCAAATGAAAAATGGGAGATTATGTTGGTTAGAAGAAAAGGAAGGGGGGAAGGCTCAGGGGAGTGACAAGGTCTAGGACACAGAACAATAACAACATTAACTTTTATCTTGTCTGCAGGAAGGAAGACCTTATCTACAAAAGCCAAAGATCTCAAAAGCTTGTCTAAAACTAAGGGAATATGAGGACAAGAAGTCTCTGAAATACAGTCTAAGACAGTGAGAAAGAACAAAAAACCTACAGTGATTTCAATATTTTCCACATCAGTGAATCCCTTAACCTTGTTTGTCAACTGCAGGGACTAAGAAAAAAAAAAACCAAAACATCCAAGGGGAAAAAAAAATATTAACAAGGGATCTCCCTAAATCTCTCGTAGTTACTAGATAATCAGAATGCTTGTTTACGATTGATGGAACTATTACCAAAACCAAATCTATACTGAAAGCCTTGACTACTTCCTAGCAGAATCGAACTGTTAGCTAATTCCTGATGGATCCAAAGAAAAATCTCTTTTCTATTAAAACACTGCAGTGTAAGGAGATATCCTCCTGGGAACTCTGTGCCAAAGTAAGCAAACTACTCCCATTTCCTTCTCCCCGCACATCCCCTTTGCCATCCTCTGTATAACTGTAGGGCTCTTCAACAACTTTATGTCCTAAGCCTTTCCCTACTTCTTTGTTGCTATCTGTGTATTGAAGCCATCTGAGAATATGAAGCAATATTCCCAATCACACAGCCATGGAGAAGGCTGAAGTACAGGGGGAGGGCTCAGGAAAGCCTGCTGGTGATAGATAGATCTTCCTTGAAAAACCCAACACCCCCTGGCAATGCAGAGGTTCACCAATTTCTGTTACTGCTTTCTTTTCAGAATAGTTTGCCAAACACAATGAACTAATGAACTTGTGAGAATTCATCTTTAAATATAAACTTTCAAGAGAGGCTACTGAATTATTAAAATAGGCTTTGAAGAACAGTCGCCAAAAAATATCTAAAACTGAGGATGTAACTTAAGGGGCACTTTCACTGCTTGTTTCTAACGGAATACTACCACCATCATTAATGTATTTAACAGAATTTTGTAGAATTCCATCCTTGAAGTTGAAAGTATGAGATTTTACTCCATTTCTTGATAAGCCACATTTCAGAAATGTGACAAATGAAAAAAGCCAAGCAGGACATAGAGTGAAAGCTCTTGTCAGGAGAGGTTTTCTCTTTAGAGAGGAATTTATTGGTGCATCCACCAAACAACTTTTGAAGAAGCAAAGGGGCTGTTGACTATTCTGCTTAGGGCTCATGCACTGTTGTGCCAACATCATTTCCAGGAAGGTTTTCTGAACAGCCATGGTGCTCATCCCAATCTCTGACCTAACACAAGATAGAAGACATCATCCCATGGAGCCTGGAAACACTGTTTCTCCACACATGCCCATTATTTTCTTCATAGTTCTCTTTTTTTTTTTTTTTCTTTCTGTAAGCTCCTGCAATGGAAAATTTCAGTAAGTACTTTTCCAAATTATTTTGGCTTGTCAACTACTCTGCTACAGAAAATTATCCAAATCCAGTGGCTAGTGAAATCAGTGAAAATATCTCCACTGATGGAATCAGACAGATGCAGAAATATTATAAGGAAATGAATTCCCTTTCCTGGCTGAAAACAACATAAGCAGTTATACTCCTGGCATAGTTAAATATTACACTGGGTTATCAATGCTCAAGCTCAGCCAACACCTACAGCTACAGTGTCATTTTCCATGTAAATTTTCAGTTATCAACACTGATACAGACTAGCATAAGTCAGAGCCACATACAATAATAAACACATTTTCTGATTACTGAAAGCATTGTATTCTCTTTGGACACCAACTCTGGAACTTTCTTTATTTGCAATTATAAACATCTGGTAAAGTCTCACAAGTCCACCAGAGATACTCAGTCAATATTGGATGTCTTGTCAGGATTCTAAAAGCATATGCAAACCAAAAAGATGGTGGGAGACAGAGAGTACTCACACTGGTAGAAACTGTGTATCATGAAGGGTGCTGTAATTTACTGTAAGCAGTATATCGTATGCCATATCCTCATTGTGAGAGTACGATAGGCAAGGCTAAATATGAAGATTAATTGATCCTGTACAAGTTCCTCAATGCATTTACATACAAAGAGGCTCTATTTCAATACCAGTGAAGTGTACATTTGATTGCATATCATAAACTTTATTTAAAGTAGATTAAAAAAGCAAACACGTTCATTCACTCCATCTTTACATTGCTGACATTTCAAAGCTCCTATCCATAAAACTGCCAAGACCTTCAACAACTAGACTTCAACTAGCAGCCAGTTTAGGATTACAGTGGTGAACCTTCCAACACCAAAATACCAATTTCTGACGTTTCTTATATCTTTATTTCTCTGTGTCAGAGGACACTGAGTGAAACTAACTTCTTCAACAGTGAAGACCATCACAGTGGAGATGGTCACTTGACAGTAGGTACTTTTATCAGCAGCCATTCTGAGGGTATTAACACCAGACACTGGTCAAATCTGGACTGTACATGTTTAATATTCCATCACAAGTGCAATAAAGTACTACACACACTGGCATGTCTTTTAAAACAAATAAGTCTCATCTTCCAGAAAGGAACCTTTATTAGAAATTTTAAGTTCATTATCAATTATGTCTTCCTCATAGAAAAAACTACTTGGTTTTGCCATCATGTTTTGCTCATCATATTATGCCCCTGTTATGTCATTATCTATTTTTAACAGTGCTGTATTTTTATTGTTAATGGAAACAAAGGGCTGTAGCCCTATCATTAATGTCAACTTGTATAAAAAACATTGTCCTCCAGAATTCAGTCTTTCTAACCAGGAAAACATTTTCTAATGTAAATAATATTTTATTAATGCCTGAACTCTTAATAATTCTGACAGGCCAACTACTATTATTCTATATATGCACATAAGTGCCTGCATTCCCTATGGACAAAAATACCATCCAGGTATAATACCCCATTTGAAAGGAAAACAGCCCTAGGAATCAGCAACACACTAGCTTTC
The DNA here is from genome assembly GCF_027887145.1 of Ammospiza caudacuta. NCBI lineage: Eukaryota > Metazoa > Chordata > Aves > Passeriformes > Passerellidae > Ammospiza > Ammospiza caudacuta. The sequence goes on along the minus strand of NC_080593.1, from coordinate 54,993,410 downwards.
TTACAATCAAACCTCTCCAAATCCTCCCTGTGCTTTTAAGTGTTATTAGATTTTAGAAAATGCACATCTGAGTTACCAGTCTTCTATGAAAACACTAAATTAGTGCTACCTGAAACTTGCTGCTTCATTGGTGCCAATAAAACTCCAGAGCAATTTGGCACAGTGGTCCACTTTCTAAATAGTCCTGAGATGTGACACACATTCAAACAGCAAATATTACTACACCTAGATGGTGAAAGAGTTAAAAGGAAAAAAAAAAAAAAAACCTGTTTTGATGATTTTGATGTATCTTAATAATATCACAAATAATTTTGCTCAAAACTGTCTGAAAGTGACACATGTAAATTTACTTTGCAGAATTACAGTAAGGTCCTCTGCTTGATCCTCCACAGAAATAAGAGGCAACAAGGTCTGGTGAAAAAAAGAAAACAAATTGGAAGCTTTCATTGATCAACAATGCTGTATTAAATACTACACTAGTAATGTCTTTAATGTCCTTTATGTTTTGCATTCTCCCCTTTTCAAATGTCTTCACCCTAGATTATTCAATGCTTTTTTTCGAAAAAACCATGCAGAATATGATAGCATCCTACAAAGTCAAGAGAAAGTGAACTATTTCCTATGTCTAGATGCTTGTAACAGAACAGTATGTAAACACAGTCCTTTACCTCATTAAAAGGTGACATAGCAGATTTCTACTGAAGTCAGTGACACTAAAGAGGGCTGCTGAGGTACCTTAAATGTAATACATTTAGAGCTGGTCATGAAATGCAGCTGACAAACAAGAAGATACCCAGTCTGAGGTAAAGTGATTGATACTGGGGAACACAAAAGGAGACTTCTTCCAATGCTTCTATGTTAAAAAAAAAGGAAAACAATATGCATTTGAAGGGTAATGAAGTTGTAGAAGGACCATTAGGTCTAAAGTGAGGCTGTAATCCTTCTCAAAAAAGGGACATGGGCAACCTAGTTGCTAGTCAAGAGTTCAAAAGAGAAGGCAGAAACAATTGCTACTCCAAAATCAGCTGCTAAAATACACGGGCTTTATACTTCAATTGAAATTAATTAGATTGACAGCATACATGTTACTGTTTGCTGCAGTACAAGCACACATCTGACTCGTATGAGTTAACAACATTCAAGAAATAAATGACTATACCATACAAGACTTTCTGTAGCTGAACTCATACCTCCAGCTAAAATTTTTACATTATTTTTGCACTAAGCTACGGTTATTGAAAGTACAATCCTGAAAGAATAACTGAATGAAATGGTGACACTTCCTAAGTTTTGAGCTACAAAAATTAATTATAAGTGATTCTAGAATTGTTTAGAACTCCCACATTTCATCCATAATCCAAACAACATTTCTATTAGTATCAAATATCAAATACCTTCCATATCCCTTTGATTTTTTTGGTTAACTAAAAATTTCATTAATACTCCTTTCAAAGGAAAGTCAGATACAATAGTACAAAGATGAGGTGCAAAACGTACAAGAGGTTGTTTTTTTCTTATTTCAGTTTTGTCAGACAAGAAACTTTTCTAGATCTATGGAATAATGGTCATGACGCCAAAATTTCTGCCAGTCTATGCAAGATACCACAGGTTACCACAGGTACACCATGGTTCCTGCCAAAGATGGTTCCGAATCTTCAATAGCTCCACAGTTCTCATTGGAAACTGTTCATGTCACAAGCAACCTAATAAGCACAGTACCAGAAGAAACATATAAAACATACTTTTTAAGCCTTGATACAAAAAAGCCAGACTCAAAAGCCATCTGAATTATTCCCACAACTACTGTAAAAACTTTTGGATTTCCAAATCCTTTGCAGTTAAAATGAAAAGATAGACAGAGAGAAGCAGAAGTGATATTAAATTGAGTGTAGACATTCAAGACTTAAGACAAAAATCCCAAAAGATGACATTTGTATCAATTTTTTCCATTTGAAAGAGCTAGCAGTTGGCATAAAGCTTTTAAGACATAAAAATGCAACACCTATTTTGTTGGGAGGTCCCAGGGTTGAAAAGGAAACTTGTCCTTTGCAATAGACACTTACTTCTATCAAAACCATAATTTTTATTTTGGCTTTTGGAACTCTCACTTAAAATAGACTACTTGGTTTTATAAACAAAACAGGATTTCAGCTTCAAATTTAACAGGCACAGTAACACCATGGAAATCCTAACAGAGAGCTACCCAGATCTTTAAATTCTGCTGCTTCACTTCCTAAGTTTTCCTACATAGTCTGACACTAACAATTACAATGATGTCATTAAAGATAAAAAACAGGGACTTTGAAGTAGCTTGTCAAAGTAAGTGATATTTACATCATCTTAGTTTCAAACTCTCATGCAAAGTTCCATCCAAAGCAACTTCATTATACAATGAAAAGGTAAGTTACCTTCCCCATTGAAAGATGTTGCTTAATCTCCTCCAGCAGTTAGCAGGTTTTGTATCATTGCTAGCAGCAGCACTTAGTGCTTAAGAACAGCTGTTTCTTTGTTAGAAATATTTTTTTGTTGTTAACAATTAAACTCTTGCCAAGAGGCAACAAGTCAACTGAAACCTCTGGTTTTCTTTGCAACCTGCTGAGTTATCAGCAAAACCAATAGGCCACACACTGACCTTCAACCAAGGTCTTGCTCCAGAGATTGGTGAGTGCTGTAACTTCAATACACTCAAGGGCAATAATACCACCACAGAAGGAACTCCCTTTCAAGCCTTCATGGCAGCAGAGATGACGTAGTGTTTTTGCATTACATTCACTCCTATAAAAAAACTGTAATTGAAGAGCTAGTGCTACACAATGCGAGACAATCACAAAGATAACCACAAGGCAAGGCAAGGCAAGAAACACATTGTAAAAAGATATGCTGTGAGGAGGTTTCTTTCTGAAACTCTAGCTGTATTGAATAACTCACAATAGCTGTTGCATGCTAAAAGACTTCAATTTCTTTGTATTAAGAGAAGCATTAAACCACTATTTAGATCATTTTCTAGACTCATTACATCACTACTGAAACACCTTCAATGCATTAAACATTCAAATGCACGTTACTTATAAAATAGGCAATCTTCCCCCTTCTAAAAGGCTATCACTGGCACCATCCAAGACTTCTTACCACTTTTGCTTTAAGCTTGATGTTTATGAGAAGACCAGAATGGGGACAGGTTTTCTTGCCCTTTGAAAGCTTTTTGATTTGTTACGTAACTAAACATGTTTGTACAGCTTTCTTCATATCTACAAATCCTTAATCCACAGGATGTCAGTTCAGGCAGTAATTATATGAATAAATTGTAGACAGTCTAAGAAGGAAAGAAAGATGGAGAGACATTTGGAATTAACGTGCTGTGAATCAGTTCTGCATCATCCTTTGTCAGTGGAATTAGCAGGCTTTTCTTGCCTCTTCTTGTTGCCTTTTAGTAATAATTTTTAGTGTATTTGACACATTTCATCTCACTCAATGCACTGAACCCTAATACAAGAGAATACCAGTTTGTCAAACATACATTATTGAGGATGCATACCACTAAATCTTAGGCAACTGACATTGTCAAAGACAAGCCACCCTGGCAAGAGCTACAGAAATGCTAGGCGAAGAGGAGAGAGGTATAACAAGTGCACGAGCACAACTACTGAGAACCCAAGCAACACAAAAGGCCAAAGCCTCCCAACTCCTGTCTCAATTCCCCCCAAAACACAAATATCTTACAACAGTTTCAAAGCACACATTTCCACTGCTGTTGACTAGAGGAGTTGCAAGCCTGAAAAGACTAGTCGTCCACTTGGTATAGGATTCTGCATCAGATATTTGAAGAGCTGGATGAGAGTAAGACTTCATTCTAAAAATAATTTTTAGTTTTTAATGTAAGTATCACAGAAGCCTCTTTGAATATTTATTGGTCAAAGCAGAGTAGACACTACAGAATTTGTAACCCAGGATAACCACACTGATTTCCTGCTATGGACATCAAGAAGTGTAGTCCTAATAGGTTTTTTAAACAATAAACAAGAAAGTGTGTTACAATACCAGAACTTCTAGGGATGCCAAACTTTATATTTTAATGTTTCTTACAGCTGTTTTTAGCTCAAATTAAAATGATAAATGCGTTCGGTCTTGAAAATGAGTGCTGCCATTCAAAACTTGGCCATTCTGGAGATAATGCAACACACTCGTGAATTTTCTCCCTCATTTTGCTGCAAATCCTCTGATATGAGCACCTTTTTACTTTTTACAATTTGGCTCAAATGCAGATGCATTATGGAAAAAAAAGAATTTATTATAAAAGCAAAAATTCTTATTTCTTCAATTTCCAAGACCATTTATATTTTTTTAACATGCCTTCCTGAAATTAGGAAAGAAAAACAGTAATCAAGAGGACTAAGAGAGCAATAATGGTATTTTCTAAGAATATTTAATATGCACTTGACATTTAAATGAATTTCTAAAAAATGCTTTAAAAAACCCTCTTGCATAATTCTGGTTTATTTTACATACTAACAGTGTTTGAATCTAGTAGCTTTTTAAGTTTCCCACGTATGGTTTGTTTTTGATAATTACACATTTAACAGATGTATAAAAAAAATTAGTTTTTTCACATCCCAGCTTTTCTTTAAAAAAAACCCCCTGAAAAATGGAGATATAGACTCAGATGATGTACAGTTCCTTATGTAACTGTTTTCTTTTGCACAAAGGGCATCACATTGCTATCCTTACTATTAATTTCTGCAATGTCACAAGACAGGAAACATCTGCTGTAAAGATCCTTTCAAAAAGAAAAATACATAAAAGACACTCCCCAGGTACACCGTTTACTGCAAACAATTAAAATATTTCAGTGGTAATACTGCTATTTTATTCAGAAAAAATTATATATAATATTAATTTCCAATAATCAGTAACAACAGGTACTTCCCCTATTAACAACTTCAAGATAGAGCTGTATATGCCATTTCACCAATGATAAGGGTCTGAGAAGGAATTTGTTCTTTTTGGATCAGAGAAAAAGAACCAGAAAAAACACCACTAGTGAAAACAGTCTTCACCAGCACATTTACAGAAATGCTTTGTCCCTGCGTGACTTCGGGAAGTAATTCCCTTTTTTTTTCCAGAAAGGGTTAGGTTTCATTTGGGATTTATAACATGGCAATACTTTAATGCAAATTCCCCAGGGGACACAATAAAGAGGCATTAGAAGGAGAGAACTGAACTGAGACCCCTAGTGAATGTTTTGTAGTAATGTCTCTAGTCTGAAATTCAACATCTTGAGAAGTTCAGGTTAGAAGGAAAATACTTTGGCATACAGCAGCCAGTTAGAATAAACTGTCTATGGGTTCAGCAGCTGACACTATTAATTCAGAAAACTTTTCAGCTTAAGCAGCCAAGTACATCATAGAGCTGCTTTCTTCTCACATAGGCAGCCTGTTCTGTTCTACAACAGTTAGTAGTTCCTTAAGAAACTTTACTTTTAAAGACAAGTGGTACTAGAGAAAAATCATTCTTCTTCAAACTAGAAAAAAGAGGAAAAAAAGAAAAAAGAAGCACCATTTCCAACTAATCCATGATATAATCTATTGCAGCGGAGACATGTACATTACAAAAAGAGATATAAACATTAAGAGTAGAATCCAAGAAACATTTCTTTTTCCTATTCTCCAGCTCAAAAAGCAGTTTGTACTCTAACAATAGTTTCAAAAGAAATCATTGTCATCTTTACAAGAGACACAGCACAAAAATCATGCTGAAGCAGGCTAAGTTTGGAAAAGTAACATCTTTGAGCAGAAAGTAACTTTATAGTTCAACACTAACTTCATAAGAAACCAGCCTCCCAGCAGGCGCTGGTAGGACTTTTCAGTAAAGAAAAACAAAGAGAATAACAGCAAATTTGAGAGGGTGCGTATAAAGAGAATGCAGGGATTTTGTTTTATAGACTTTACCAGGTAACAGGTCCCCTTGTTCCTTGCTCTACATCTAGGCAGTTCCCTAAGTCTTCACAGAAGGATGATTTCATCTCTTGGAATCAGTGTGAGAGAACATGCATTGGTGGTGGACAAAATATTGTTCTACAACTAAAATTTTCCAAGCACCTTATACTGAGTGGAACAAATACAAGTTTAGGACAGTTAATTCCAGACTCAATACAAAATCTCCATTTAAGTGAGTCTCTGACTCTGTTTTCTACTGCAGCAATGGAGGAGAATAATTCAGGTATATTTAATCTGACCTGCCTCAAATAGAGAAGTTTCTCCTACTTCCTAGAGAAACTCTATCAAGAAGCATGCATGTAAAGTAATAAGAACTGCAAGGGAGACACCAAGAGCTTTTCCTCTTCTGAAATGCAGTCAGCATTCTCAGCTACAGGGCTGATGAACATACAAAATTAAAAGAAATAGAAGCTCATAATTAGTTTGACTTTAATGAATCCCCAGTAAGGTCATTGTCAATCTGAATAAAATTAAATCTAAAAATTCCTTCATGAGCTGCATCTTAAGTTTATACTTAAGTTTATGCTCCACTCCCTTGCAAAATTCATAATTAGATTTTTCAAAAATACAAACAAACACTTGACCCCTTCCATGCAGCTGTGTCAGCTTTAGAATGTATATTCTCTTTGCAAACATGTCCACATCTTGTGGTGGTTTCTATGGCTAGTGCTTATATTGCTATGAAAAAACAGTGCTTGGCTACCAACATTTTTGAAGACCTGAGGAGAAAAAAAAATTCTAATTCTTTTCCTTCCACTCTCCAAGAAAGACAGGGAATTTGAAACTAATGAACTAATATCCACAATAAAAAGGAACATTTAATACTCTAGAACAGAGCTTTAAATTTAGCATTTTATTCATCTGATATCACAAAGCACAATAAGGAAAAAGGCTTCTTCTTTTCCTTCAATCAATACAATCCCTTAATAATTCAAACATCAAAACATTTACATAAAATATTAGCATTACGTATTTGTAATTGATAAACTGAGCCAGCAAGGTCATCACTTTTCAATTACTTGTGGCAACTAGATAGGTGACAGTGCACAAACTAATAACTGACAGTAGTCAGCTAATGAACAGGTTCATGCCTTATGGCAGTAATGAGTTTCCGGGTTCCATTTTTAATAGCCACTTGCAATCATAAATATGCATTTCCTCTTCTGCTACATGAAGAAGTTTCCTATATATAAACTGAGATGTGCTCACCACAAAGACATCCAGCATAACTTCTTTTTGCAAGGACCATAGACTGGTTTTTATGTTATGGAATGTGCTAGTGTAGTTGCACTTGCAACTGACTTACTGCAGCATGAGTGTTAAGTGTACATTGCAGCAGTTTTACATGCCTGTAAATGGGTTCTGAATAACATCATACTTACAACATCAAACTTCTGTGTGATGTTCCCCTGGACATCAAGTAAATAAACTTTGCCATAATGTGTTCCCAGTGCCAAAAACTGTGAAAGAAAGAGATTGATTACATAAACACAAAGACACCACAAGAAATACTGCAATGCTAAATGAACTCCAGGATTAGCAACACTGGGGAAAAGAAAAAAGCCCACCACTTTCTATAGAAAAAGGTTATTTTAACTGTACCCAAATAATAAAACAGGGCTTCAAGCCCATATTACTGTGATAGTGCAAGTTAGCTGTCAGAATGAGTCATGAGGACCCTCATCCACTGACAACTAATGGTGGGTCTGCAGTCTGTATATACCAGCTGATGGACTGTGGCAGCAAATTAAAAATACAGCGTGAGAGCAAGAACCAACAGAGATCTGAAATAGTTCCTAGATCCTTTCTGCAGCTTTGTTTCAATCCTAATGTTTCCTTTGAGCTTTATTTTTAATTCTTCTTCATTATTAAAATAAAAAAAAAAAAAGTGTTCAAACACAGCAAAAGGCCAACTGTAAGCCCCTGGTAAAATACAGTTGAATTATGGAAGGTCTATGACAGTGCATTTAAGTACACAGATAACTCCTGGGATTGCTTTCCTTCACATAGTAACATTCCTAAACAGAATACTCCCAAGACAAATACACTTCCTTGGAAATCTCAGGAGTTTCATTCTAAAAAATAGCAGCAAAATAAAGAAATCTTGACATAAATCCATACTATCACAAACTTATTTTGATACAAACAAGAAGGAAATTGATTCTGAGAGATCTGCTGTTAATTGAACCATGTGAACTACACCTAAACAGAAAAGATAGAATTTCAGTACTACTCGATTTATGACAGAGGTTTCTTTTATTTGCCCCCTCCCCCACGCTCCCACTTTCAGCATTACTGAAATAGTCTAGGCTACTCAATTCTCTGTATTTCACTGCATGTGAGCATGCTTCATTGCAACCTATAATGAAATGCTCAAATTTACAGGCACTGCTAAGCGTGTCAGTCAGGCAGCACAATCTTTAAAAAATAACCTTACAGAAAGTCAAGGTTTAAAAGGATTTATCAAAATGGAATTGCTTAAAATGAAATTTCTGTTCAGGCACTTAAAATATGAAGCTACATTAAAAGGACGCAAGAAAGGGAAAGAAGGGGCTCATTAGAAATTCATTCCCTGCAATGCCTTTCACTCCTGCAAGGTTGCCTTTTTTCAGGAAGAAAAAAGTCCCCCGGGTAAAAAAATCAATACTGGTTAATAAAACATCAGGTGTGCAGACATAACTAGGTATGACTATTCCACTGCACAGGCCTGCTTGAATGCACCAGGTGCCATGACGATTAGTCATCCAGTGCAGACAGCAAGCCTGGTGAAAATATGATGCTTTAGCAGCAAAAATGAAAAAAAAAAAAAATTCTGGGGGAAAATTAGTCTGAATGCAGAAGCCAGATCTCAGGATTCCCAGAAAAGTTAAAGTGCTTTAATCAGAGCAATATTTTACATATTACTGAGTAATTTTTCTAATGATAGCATTTAGCAAGACTTTTCCTGTTCGTTCAGGAAAAAAATCCTGAAAAAAACAACAAGAATGAAACAGAAATACCCTTGCAAAGCCTATAACCCAGCTTCATTTTTAAGTTCTCTGTTGCAAGAGACCTATTCCTAAAAGACTGCAGTACCTGGCTTGTAACAATATTGATTCTTCTCATAAGTAGTGTATCTAGTTTGCTGGAAAACTGAAAGTACTGGGATACTTCAACAGTTTTCCTGTATTGTCACGCTTTGTGACACTATAGCAAAAGCTGTATCTGTGCACATCCTTATAGAAAAATCCTGTTGAACTCTTGGCTTTCAAAATTTACCTGAGATGCAGGAATAAAAGGTAACAGAAACAGGCTACAGACAAAGAGGAAATGCTTGCCAATTTTCCAAATATCTGTGTAATTCTAAGTTGTCAAAAACATTTTAAAAAGACTTATTGTTTTCATTCACACTGTTAAAATACAAGCTTCATCTTAAGAGCCTCTTGAGCCATAGCAACAGTCCTCCGAGGAAAAGAAACATAGCACAAGTCAATCTAAAAATATAGCCAAATAATAAAGATAGATCCCTCAACAATAACTGTTAAGGAGATACTACTGGCTGTGAAAAATTATATATTCAGAAAATAGCTACTATGTTTTACATACTAGTAGTTGACAAATAATTAACTCACATTTTCAGCTGCACTTCAGAATGCCTCAATATTCTAATATGTTTTACAGTATGTATAAAAGAGAAGAAAACTCATAAAACACAAAAGCAATTGTTTAAATCATTAAAGGATCATATGAAGCTTATTTCTTTTAAGAATAAAATAGAAATTATTTTAGAAATTTCTTTACTTTGCATTGGCTATTAGGATATGTCTTTATCTGTATCATCTATTAAGACATGTCTTTATCCTTATCATCCCTCTGGTACATCAAAATCTCTAGCATGTGCAGTTCCTCTCTTTTTAACATACTGAATCAGGGAAGGGGGACAGGGAAGTGTTAGTATGACACTCCCCAAAAGTAAAGTCTAAGCAAACAAAAACCACAATATTTACTTTCTTCTCCACTGCATTAACATGTCTTCCACAGCCAAATATATGCTAATTTCCTGGCATGATCAAGTTGATCTTTGCTGACATGGCTGTACAAATAAGCACTGTATATGCCAACTTCCTTTCTGAATAAAGAAAAGTTAGGATTCCATTTTGATTGCAGTTCTTAATACTTTTCATTATTAAATGTGAGTGAGCATTTTTCTAGTAGCTTATGTAAACATCTCATATAACAAATCACTGCATCTTGAATTCTCACCTCATTTCCTCATTGAGAAAATGTGTTTACCACTGAAAAATGCTTGATACAAACAAGAAGGGAATTGATTCTGAGAGATCTGCTGTTAATTGAACCATGTGAACTACTTGTTTTAACATTGAGAAAATGCGGATTTCTCAATACAGGTTAATGGTAAGTTTTGTTTATGTCACTGATGCCTTGCAGTGCAACTAGATTTGGCATCACTTCTACACAGAAATATACTGATGCACTATAAGGACAGATAAATATATAAAACTGAGCAGAAGTGCTATCTCAGCCACAAAGTCACATAATACCTTTTCATGCACTGTCATGCAGCTGGCTGCATCCTTCTGGAGAATTTCCGTCACTCCATTAGAAAGCCGTTCATACTTGAGCTTAGGTTCTTCTTCACTCTCATCTTCCTAAATTTTTAGGAGTATAAGAAAAGGGAGCAAGAGAGAAAAAACAACAAAAATACTTAGAAGTTTATTTTAGATAAAAAACAAATTAAAAGATACCCCAAAACTATCACACAGCAACAGGCGAAGATGGATCACTGCGATCTCTTCACAACAGCCATTACAATCAAAAGCCAAACTTTCACAGTTTAATCATCTGAAGGGGTTTGGGCTGTGCTTTTTTGTTACTGGTTTTTCTTTTTACTCCAAAGTTCTGAGTGCAAAGTCTGTATAGCAGCATGTCAATTTAGCTGTAGGAGGCACTTACTTGATATCTAAAAAGCAGGAAAAAATGTGCATGTGTACTTTGTTACACAAAGTTAGTAATTTGCAATTTAGAAGTAAAATACAAGAAGGATGAATATGATAATGAAGGAGGATGATAAAATAAAGTGTGCCACTGTAGCCACAATGAACTGAAAGCTGAAGCATGCACATTACAAGAAACTTCATGACCTTTACAAGATGCTGCACCTCTGTAGGAAGGATAGAGGCAAAATGCTGTGAACAAAAATAAAAAGAATCCACTAGGAATAAGTTAATTGTATAAAATCCACCAATGGGCTTATGGTAAAAAAAAAATACTATAAATATGTTTTCTGGGAAGAGAACCTGGACACATTATACTCCTATCACCTTTATCTTCTGCATGTTAGGATCTTTTTCTGGTAAATACTGAAGCGTTCCGCTCTTTTCATGCATGTTAGGTATTATCACCCAGTCACTACTTAAATGCAAGGAAGGACCATGGGGGAAAGAGTGAAGAGAAAGGAATCCAAGCTAAAAAAAAAAAAAAAACAAACAAAAAAACCCCAAAAAAAACCCCAAGCAGCAAATTTATTGCTCAAAGAAGACCCAACATGCTTATCACTTAGGAAAATAAAATCCTAGTTGAAAAATAGCTCTTTGGTCATAGGCATCTATCTGTAACAGCTGGCGTAGAGAGGTACAATGCCAGAGAGATTCCACAGGCTTCAGTAAGTCTCAGTCAATCTTATACATGCACAGACATACACAAACCCTTACATATCCCTTGGTCCTCACTGGGAAACACATACCTGCAATAATATTCTCCTACATTTGCTATTGACTATAATGAATACATCAACACTGAGTATGTGTGGGAGCAACGGGGGACAGGACGGTCAGGACGGACAGAGAAGAGAGATCCTTGAAGCCAGGTTGTGGAACTTGGGGTTGCTTGCCAAGGGCCTGGGTGCAGGGCCCTGCTGGGAGCTGCCAGCCACAGCTTGGAGCAGGCCCGAGAGAGGGAGAAGGTAAAGAGCGAGGTTCTTGCTACCATACATTAACTCTTCTTCTGTGTTGAATATTCTAATTCTCACTAACCAATCTAATACAAGATGCAAATCCTATAGCATTTATACATAGCCTACAAGAATCATTATATTACCATACTGTGTTACATTTTAAACCCTAAATCTATTCTTTGGACCCCTTCTGCCAAGCTAGTAGGGTCTGCTCTGAGCCCTCTGAGCCTTGGACCTGTCTGCAAGCAGAGGGTCTTGTTTCATCAAAAGAGGATTACCTCCAGTCCGGCCACACCATTGTTTTCCAGTTGTTCAGTAACTAAGGTATCTCAAAGCTTGCTTTCATTTCAATCTCACTTATAGTTTCTATATTCTCAAAATCTTTTGCCAGGCAATCATATTTATAAGGTTTTCCTGTTTCATCTTCCCCAACAAGTATGTTTTCCATATAAAACATCTTTCATTCTTAAGCAACCAGAATATACCAGTGCAGTGGTCTAGTTAAAGAAGTGCCTTGACTTCCCACCAACCACTGCCTTCCAGTTCCTAAAAACGCACAGTATCAGCCTATAGCAGAACTGCATTTGTGCAGCACTTTCTTGTAGATATGATGCAAAAAATAAATTTGGAAGAGAGACATGTTAACAGGTTAAAAAACCACATTTTTTAAAATTGCTTTTGCAGTACTAAAGCCAGTCTTTTCCAAGTTAAATAGTACAGCCATTTACTATGTGTGCTACCATCATATATGGTAACATGTACATAACCTCATACAAAACACAAAAAAGCCATATACACCTATGGAGACACCCAATACCTAGTCCCTTGCTTATAGAAATATGCTGCAAAGAGAGTGTTTTAAAATGTTACGTGAGAGTTTTATGACAGAATACAAATGAGATTAATACAGGGATGTCAGCAGTGCATGACGTAGGAGTATGAAGTGGGATGTCAAAATGTCCACTAAGAAACAATTTTATTCAGTAAATCTAACACTGAACAAAGTTGTTACTAGACAGAATGACAATGTCAAATTACAGGTCTGTATACAAATCAGTCAAATTCCTCATGCCTACAGATCGTTAATAAATGGCTACAAGGTAGAGGGAGGAGGTAAAGTCAAAGTAAAAAGCATACATTTGATGGAAGGAGAGTGTAAGTAAGTATGTGTCCATTATAACAATTAACACATTACTGTATTTTATACATTGCTTACAAAGATTATACTTGAAATGCATGGGCGATCATTGAATAAATCCATAAAAGTAAAAATTGAATGCCAGTCATCTAGTTTTTATAAGATCCCACATGTTGCTGGGGCCAGGACATCCAATGTGCAACCAACATGAAAAGTTAATTCCAGTCTCTGGAGTAGTTTGCATAAAATCATTCATCCATGGACCATTAAATAAAGTTACTCTAAATAAGTTTTACCTGTCTTATTTATGAGTGAAAACTACGTAATTTTTTCTGCACATGCATATACAAAAAATATATACTTTCAAAAGTCAGTGCACCAAAGCATTCTGCCAGCATTCTGCCATGGCTTCAAAGTAAGTTAATAAAATGAAAACTCCAAATATTAGGCATGATGATGTACCTATTTCACGCTTTCTTGACAGGTATCTTGTATGTTAAATAAAAGTCAAGCTAAAAGGTGAATTGAAATGAGGTTGGAGCACTTTACTGTAATCAATATGAAATAAAAAGGTGATTTTCAAAAATTCAAGATTACTGCTTCAGACACTGATATATTAAATGAATTTGATGATCTCTTATTTAGAGTATCAGGGTTTAATAATTTTAAAGGTATTTTTCTACTAGGAAAAGCTTTTATGCAGTTTGAACTTCTAAAGTAAACACAAGCCAGTGTTAATAAAAGCAAATCAATAATTTTTGTTAAATTTTAATAATCTTGAAAACCCACAAATTAAACCATGAGCAGCCTGAGTTGAGATGTCAGTTAGCTGTGTTTCTATGACAACCTAGAGGAATAGTACAAGTCCTGACTTGCAGTAAAGCTAAGATACAAACAGAGTGAAATTTACCCCATACAAGAGAACTCACAGCTTTCCTTTTTTAAGGGAAAAAATAATTTAAAAATCAATTGCTGAATTTACACGTATTTTTACTAACTGTATGACACTTTTAATTAAACCCTCCTAGAGGATTCTAAAAATTTGAAAATAAATTTTGTAACACTGCTTTTCGTACCAACACTTAATACTACTTCAATATTTAACGCCTAAAATTATCTGAAATAACAATACTAAATTTTTATATTCTTGACAAATGTTTTAAGAGAAAAATAAATATTTACTGCACAAAATGTGTAAAGCAATTTTGTAAAGCACACATGGCAGCCTTAAATTCTGAAAGGCAAGGAGACCCACAGAGCTGTCAGGAGGAAGGTGATGTGATAAAATAAATAATGAGCATTTTTCAACAACAGGAATGCTAACTTGAAACTCATACTCCATTTGATTTTTCACTTGCCTTTTAAAGCTAAGGCTAGCGGGCATATCGCTAAAATATGCTGTAAAGAACAGGCATCCATAAACATTTCTCACTGAAAGCACATTTCCAACTGAATTAAATACTCTGATTAGTATCCCTAAGACTAATACAAACTCCTTCATACTGAGAGCTCTTCCAGTTGTCATTGCTGAACACTCCTGAACCGAAAACAAATTCCTTCTCATTCACCCAGTACCTATGGAATATCAACTCTTCTTCTGGAACGGATTTACAAAACTAACAAAAGCTACACATGTGCAACAAGCTCTCTCAACAGGCCACTACCACTGCAAGGGACTCTCGCCAGCCTTTCCGAACTCAGGTTCACAACCTTCTTCAGATATTCGGCCCCATATTTCCTAGCTTTGCCGACAGGAACTGCTCTGCTGGAACCATGAGTAGGAAAAAAGAAAAAAAATCTGAAATCAGTCCCTGTGAAGAAAATTTCCAGAAGGAACCTGTGGGCAGTTCCCAGAGTTATTTCATTAGCCCACATTTGCTCCTGGAGCAGAGGATCTGCCTACAGGACAGACTGTCACACGAACATTGTTCTATTGATTACAGACACTCAAATTATGTTACAAGTACTGATAGCCAAAGTGTCATCCTTACCACACAATTTGCCCTCAAAGTTTTTCAAAGCCTTTATGGAAATAAACATTGCATACATTATAAGGCAAGTGTCCTTCCCCTTTGCTGCACATCTTCTGTCCGGTCTCAGATAAAATTGCTATCACTCTAAATGTCCATTCCAGCCTTGTTTATGCCTGCAAGTTTTGATCCTGCAAAGCATTGAAACTCCAATACAAAGACAGCTGAAATCACTGAAGCAACTTCAAAAAGGACACACTTACACCCTACTCCAACAAAGACCTAGTGTCATAGGCCTTCTTAAAAGGCTATGTCTGAAAAAGAAAAAAAGACAAGATAAACAAAAACTCTACAGTTAATTTTCTTCTTTTACATGCTTTCTTTCAAGTTTCCATTGATTTCAGAGATTATAAGAAAAATGGTGAATTACTTAATTTCTTCCTGGCCAGGACAGAGTTCATTTTTGCAGTAACCAGGGGAGGCATGGCTAGGACAGAGAGGCTATCCTACACCACTTATGCCATTGCCAAGTGTGGAGAGGACTCACACTGAAGAGAAGGAACCCCTTCTCTGAGGAGAAAGGGTTCCTTCTGGTTGATCAGAGGATGGGTTGGGTAACGCTGGTTCCAACCCAGAGCAGCAGGTGTGAGTATTTTCACATGTGAATCACTCTCTCTCTTTTGTACACTTTAGTTATTAGCACTGTGCTGTTACTGTTCATTTTCTTATCTCATTGTTGTTTCCAGGAAACTGTTCCTATCTCAACCCATCATCTTTCCCTTTTGTGTCCCCTACTCTCCAGCCCACCCCAGGGGAAGGGGAGGAGGGGAGCAAGCAAGAAGCATGTGGTTTGTAAGAGTCTCAGTGAGAGCACTAAAGCAAGGAGTACTATTCCTAAATTGCAACACCCTCTAGCTTTCTGGGTCATTTAAATGCTCTGCCTCCGTGTGTCTGAACATTTAATGTTTAGGACACATTATAAAGTCTTATTAAAAAAAAAACAAAACAAAACAAAACCAAACAAAAAAACCTCACTCTGCTGCAGAAAGTGCAACCCCAATACTACTGCAAAAAGGTGAGAAGAGACTACTACTTGGAAATTTGTGGGAGTAACGTTTCTTGACATTTAATACAGGTCAGGCCTTGAGAAACCATATCAGCACTTTATTTATTTAAATAGTCATCACTATCACACAGAAGAAAAAAATTAAACCAGCTAATTAGAGCTCCAGAATTACTATTTTACACACTATATGAAAATCTCCAGTAGAACCAAAGAAAACAACTCAAATTATTTTTGAATTAAAATAAAACCTCATAGAACATTTTAAGTTATGCAAAAATGAATACAAAAAGTATTTTAAGTTATACAAAAATGAACACCTCCTTAGTGCTCCACTGGGGGCATCTCCACTTCTCACAGAAATTCAATGACAAATATAAAAAGAAATAGAAACCAACATAAAAAGACCTCAAACGCCAAAATGAAGTCTCCAGGGATAGTTCCTTATTTCTCTTGGATATGTGCAGAAGCTCAAAGAGCAGCAAAATACCCAGCAGAACACAGTTGCCAACATAATTTATTACTTTCCTTGGTTTTGACATCTTGACTTGATCCAAGGTATAACCACCTCCAAATCCTAATTTTTTTAATAGAAATTATGTCTTAATCAGGGCATTGACTGATTGTCTCAGCTTTAGTTTTGAGGGCCTGTGAGGTTGGCTGGAAATGGTCTTTCATCTGTAAATGCGCTATTTGACATGGGCGCAAAGAGTACTTAGCCAAGTGTCTGGTGTGTGGCTGAGAAGTAGAATGGATGACTTCTAACCAGACTGCTATGAAAGGAACATCATCAGTGAGGTTTTACACCAACATCTGACCCCCTGGCTCTCTGCAAACCCTTTTCATCACCAGAATGGCTGGGAAGGGCAGGATTGCACCCAGGATGGCTGTGCAAACCTTACTTTGGACAAGGGAGCCCAACAAGAACCTTACAAACTTAAGGTTAACTGCCACAAGATTTCCATGACAAGACAAGTACTACCCAACAAAATATATAGATAAAGCTTTTTATTTAAACCTTCACAGCATTTCTATATCTGGGAGCTGCACCAAATGGGTCATAATGCCTCCTTTGGCCCAATAAAGAAATTGTGACTATTTTCAGCCTCAGACCTTTGCTAGGACCCAACTAATCTTCATTCATTCAAGGTAAAGAGATAGGGATTTACAGATTAATCTGATTTTACATTTGCTGAATCCCACTCCCCAAAATCTACAGGGAAAATATCTAACACTAAGTCCCTCAGACAAGCAGGTTCACTTATGTGTCATCTCTAGTTTTCTCTACCCACATTATATTCAGGCTAAATGTGGCTCAGACCATCTGGTAATCCAGACAATCAGACAGAAGCCTCTATATTCTCAATATCACCCCGTGAATATCCATGTGCATAATTTTTCACTTCCTTCTTTATCATATTTCACACCAAAACATTTTCTAGTAGCTGTATGCTAAAAAAACTAAGACTTGCCATACTTTTCTTGTATCTAGTGACAGTAATTGACAAACCATACAGTTTCTTCACCCTGGAAATAATGCTTCAGTTTAGACACCCTTGGTCAGCTAAGACAATGAGCAAATTCTTCAACTTTGCTGATTTGGACAACAAGGCAAGATGCAGGCAGAGCAACTCTCCATTACAGCTCTGTAGGATGGGGTCTGCTGACAGGGTTACTCTCAGTTTTGGGACACAAATGGAAAAGGAAAATAGTGACTCTGCCCCACCACAATATTATGAAGGTTAAAGGACTGAAGGACTGCCTTCACAGTACCAGTCAATCCAACCGCCTATAATCCAATTATACAAAAAACATAAAGGGCCTGGCTCCCACTCTAACACTTAAACTCCACTTTTAAGACTGCAAGTCTTGAAGGCTCACAAGTCTTCCCCAAGCCCCCTCTTACAACTCTCCTCTGCTCCATCCCCTTGTAATCCTCAGATGGATCTTTGCTGATACCCTAACTTCCCTCAAACACTTTACCAAGCCCTCTCAGCCTAAACTACAAGTCCAATTTCAACACTTTTCAGTGTGCCTGCCAAGAACCCCATCTTCTTCCTCTCCAAAACTACCATGTCCTCAGTCAGAAGCTCACTTCCAGCCAGGCAACCCTCATGACACAGCTTCCCAATACAGGGTTTTTAATGACTGCTTATAGCCTGACATGAAACAGCTGTTCACAGGACACCAGAATCCAGCATGAACAGCTCACCAAATATACTACAGGTGGTTCTTGCAAAAGGCAGGCCACAGCTCCCATCACAGCAGCAGATCCACAGAGCTCAGAGACATTCAGAGGACAGAGATCAAGACTGACCACTGAGCAAATGGATTTGGCAATGCAGACAATTGCCATCCTGTATTTCCACGACCTCTTTCCATATATTAAAAACACAGACGTTCTTATAATACATGGAAGGAATAAAGGAATTTTATTTACTAATTCGAGATTGACATATGCAAATGAACACACTGCTCATTTGCAATCCAAAGGAATATGGCAAATGAATAAAAATATCTAGGAAAAAAACCTGCTGCAAGTGAAAATATCACATGGGAGCAACACATGACTTAACACATGCAGGAGGGCTAATAAAAGTAGAAAATATTAAGCAGCAAATTGTAACAAATTGCTAACATCTGTTGATGAATTTAAGGAAATGACATCATCATGTCACAACACAGTTGAGAGATCCCTTTGACTTCCGCCCCTGACCATGCCAAAGTCCCTGCACTATCTGGTAAAACCAATTAATAGGTTATTTTGTTTCTTTTTTTAAGAACACGAGGATGAAGAAAAACTCCTAATCTTTACCTACTAAATGCTTACCCTGCTCACAACGTTAAGTACAATAACAACTGGATTACACCTGTGATGAGGTAAATTTGCTTTCTCCCCCTCTTCCTCGTTATATTCCTATTTCACAGTCACAAAACAGTTGGTCTTTATAAATCCTACTATTGCCTTATGACTGCAGCATCAGAATATAACTTGTACTTTAAAGATGAGGAGTAGAAGTTCTGAACTCTACACATTAAATTGGTGTATTATCAGAAGGAACCCAGGAATATTTCTGGACATTTGTCCACTTCCTTCTACCTTTAAAGCAAACATGTTCAACTTCAAGTAATCTGACCCACTATTAACTGCATTATGTGTGCATACCAGTAGAGTCTTGTATTTCCTCAGCATCACTGGGAAAAATCTATTTGAAGATGATGACCAATTCTGGTCAGAATAGAGGTAGGATAAAGGTTTTTCTTTGGAAAGTTTTCGAAGTCAAAATTGTCAAAAGATGCAAATTACTGAGGTGAGCAATGAGGATGTAACACTATCATTGTACAGGAGACAGCTATTTACTCAAAGTTCTTCCATTGTAATGTCAGGCTTCTTTGGTGTTTGCCTCTGATGCTGCCACTTTTGAAAGAAACTGCACACAAGACAACCTGTTGCCTGCCATTCTGACATGGAAGTCAGGAAAAAACCCTAGCCCAAATCCTGTTTCTTCTCACACCAACTGGAACCCATGTTATAGTCTAGAAATAATTTAAATAATCATTAATTCTGAAAACATAGCTGGAAATTCACAACAAATATTTTTTTTTAATTTTCATTGTTGCAAAACCTCTAGAAGATTGTTACTCTTTACAATCAAGAAATACATGAAGTATAATTTAGAATTTAATTTGGTCCTTAAAAAGATAGCACCTGATTTTGCAATAACTGATTTTTGGTGAAGAGGGAAAAAGTCAGCCGTGGAAGTGATTCTCCGTGAGGAGCTGTTAGTGGCTTCCTCCAAGCCTGGCAAAACCAATCATTGGCTAGTTTGGAAAACTGGCACTCTGCTAAGCTGATTAGAAAGGCTGGAAATGCCTCTATAATAACACATTCAAGAATGAAGAAAATGCAGGAAGCTCTCTTGCTCTCTGCTCTGTACAATTGAGTAGGGGGCCAGCTGGGGCCCTGTCACAGACATCTTTTATGAAAAATCCTTTCCTTAGGATTTTTCCTCCTGAGAAGCTCAGAGGCATCAGGAACAAAATGTAAACAGTGGTTATCTGCTGCTGTGGAATGCAACAGGTGGATCTGTGATTGGCCCATGTTGGTTGTTTCTAATTAATGGCGAATCACAGTGAGCTGGCTCGGACAGAGAGCCCGAGCCACAAGCCTTTGATATCATTCCTTCCTATTCTATTCTTAGCTAGCCTTCTGATGAAATCCTTTCTTCTATTCTTTTAGTATAGTTTTAATATATCATAAAATAATAAATCAAGCCTTCTGAAACATGGAGTCAGATCCTCGTCTCTTCCCTCATCCTAAGACCCCTGTGAACACTATCACAGGGCCCCTTTCCCAGAGGGGGCTGCTGCACCCCGGCTGGCTGCAGCTCTCTCAACATGGCTTGTAATGGACTTTATTTACTTGGACACTTTTAACCAGCCATGGTGCAGACAGAAAGACAAAAGCAGTGGCAGCAGCCTTTCTTTTTTTGGTGTCCTGAATGAGGAAAAGGCGCGGAGTGGAGCTGGCAGTCGCCACGGCTTGCACAGTGCCGGCAGAGCCCATGTCACCGAGAGAGAGGCACAGTGACCAATTCCCTGACTGCAGAGGCTGGACAAGATTAACCTTTCAGCACTGCAGAATTCTACAAAAACTGTTTCAATTGGTAGAACTTGAGAACAAATGAACCCGCTGTGTTGGTTTTGCATTGGAGGCATTCACAGAAGTGCCTCAACAGTTTCCTAAGAAAAGCTGCTTGCAGTTTCCTCCGTGTCTGACAAAAACCCAATCAGTAATTAGTTTTAAGAACTGACAATCTGTTAAACCACTGAGTAAGCTAAATGCGCCTCTGTGAATACACATGTTAAAGACAAAACCTCCCAAGACGTTTACTTTTGCTTCTGGCTTGAGCAGGAAACAAGGCCAGCCCGGCCTCCATCTCAGCTGGGCCGGGCTGGGTGGGCTCTGCCACGGCCCCATCAGGTGCTGGGCAGGGGGAGGGCAGGGGAGGCCATCGGCCCCTGGCGGGCTGCAGCAGAGCCTCGGCCTGGCTGCGGAGATCCCAGCCGCTCCCCCGGCCCATCCCAGCCCAGCCATGGCTCTGGCCGCTCCCCCAGCCCATCACAGCTCAGCCATGGCTCTGGCCGCTCCCCCAGCCCAGCCCATCCTAGCCACGGCTCTGGCCGCTCCCCCAGCCCAGCCCAGTCATGGCTCTGGCCGCAAGCTACCGACCCTGGCTGGGCTCACATGACCATCTGCAGGCCCCACGCAAGCCCCCAGTTCTTTCAGTGCACAGGTAAGACTTGCAGACCTTCAATCCTCCCTCAAGTGAGAAAAAAGGACAGAGTGAGAACACATAGCAGAACAACATGAAGACACCAAGGTCAGTGAAGAAAGAGTCAAGTCCCAGACTGGAGGGATGAAAAAATGCCTTGCTCTTGAGGCTGAAATACTCTTGTAAAGCTACAGAGAAGAATGTAATTGAACCATCAGACTCTTTTTCCCTGTAACTCATTGCAAGTATGGAGCGATTAAGTGCTCAAATTGTAGATATGAGCAAAAGCCTCTATGCTAAAGTAAGCAAATGTTGAAGTAGCTGTGATCCCACAAGAAGTTTGAACAGAGAGAGAAAAAAAGTGATGAAGACTGTCTGCCCCAGGGAAAGAAGATCTCTGTTCTCAGAGATGATCTCAAAGACAGATAAAGAGAACCTTTTCTCTTGAACAGCTCATCCTTAAAATAGTACCTCATAAGCTGACATGGCCCATAAACGTAGCTGTTGGGAAGGCTGTGAAAAATGGGAGGGACTTCACGATTGCAGATTTCAGGACGGCTATTTGTGGAAATTAAAAGCCACAAGAGAACTGTTTTCTTGTAGAAAAGTCTCCGTAAATTAACAAGAGGGACTTCTCTCCCTAAGTGACCTAAAGAAAGACTATTCTAGAAGTGATAAACTGACTGAATTGTTTCTGTATGTTGTTAGTGAGAAACAAAAGATTGTAGGGGGGAGGAGAAGTGTTCTAAAAGTTTTATTCTGATTCTTATTATTCTTTCTTTCCATTACTGTTAATAAAGTTTTCTTTATACCCTTTCCAAGTTTCGAGCCTACTTTGCCTTCCTCCTAATTCTATCTCAGAACAAGAAATAAGTAAGTATATTCTAGTGAGTGCACTGGTATTTAACCAGTGCTAAAACCCACCACACCGACAAACACCAATTCTCTCCTGAGTCAGAGAAAAGGGAAAAGTGAAGACACATGAGAAAAGCATGAGAACACTAAGGTAGGTGAAAAAGAGGGAGGGAGAGGAGGAGGTGCTCCAAGTGTCAGAGCTAAAATTCTTCTGAAAGCTATGGTGAGGACAATAATACAAGTTTCCCTGTAATTCATGAAGTGCATGGGGGGGAAAGGCGTTCTGAAAGTTTATTTTAGTTCTCATTATCCTCTTTTAATTCTGTTAACGAATTTTTCTTCCTTTATACTTTTTAGAGTTTTAAGCCTGTTTTGCCCTTAAAGTGTTTTCTCCTAATCCTTATCTCACCCCTTGAGTTTTCTTTCCCCTCCCTCTGCTTAACTATAGCAGAAAAAATTAATAAATGATTCTCATAGGTGCACTGGCATTTGCCCAGCATCAACCCATCACACACCTCAAACTCATTTATTAAAGCTCCTCAAGTAGATGTCCCCATATTTGTTTTTTAGAAAGAAAAAACAAATGTTCTGTGTTCTAAAGTGATGCAAACACAGCTTCCCTGATTGGCCATTTCTAGGTCTTACCTGGCTTTCTTTCAGAAGAAAAAAAATCCAGAACCAAACAGAAGAAAGCACTCCATCCCCCACTATTTTGGATGATATATCCACCTCTGCTGAAGAATCAAGTGCCACAGAACAAACAAGGACAATTATTGTAACAGGCTGTGTAACTGTTATGAAGCGCAGCTTCATCATTACCATTTCTCCATCCCTAGGATATGGTTTCCAGACTTCAGCTCCTACCTCAGTGATAAAGGGACTATCTATGCTATTTTCAGAATTAGGATCCTAACTCAATTTCTATCAATGCAATGAAATCTCTAACATTAACAGAATACCAAGAAAAACTCAGACCAAGGCCTTTAACCCGGCTGCTTGACAATACCAAAACTGGAATACGGTTTTAGTGCAAGTTGTTGCTTTATTTACTGTGCTGAATTTAAATCCTAAGCACTTTACCAGACCCTCTGGAAGCTCACTGAGAGAACACAAATCTCTTTTCCTCCATTACTTTCATTAAAAAAAATTGTTCCTAAAGGAAAATTTTAACAAAGCAGAAAAAAAAAACAACTGGTTTAAGAATGAGAATAGCAAAGAGCATTTCATCCCGAAGTCACTGGTTCAAAAGCAGATAGAGCAATAGTGAATAAAAGCTAGAAACCCATTACAGTTTTCAACTTGTACAAGAAATCTGCAACTATTGGTACACAAAAAAGGCACGAAGACTGAAATTTCTAAACTATGACAGCATGTTTTGTGACTTATGCTGCTAAAAATATTTTCCCCTAATTCTATGGTTAAAATACAGTAATGGTAGTTCTGTGAAAAACATGAATAACCTCTGATCTCATTCCTTTACAACTGTTCATAAGGCAATCACCAACGCTTTTCCAGTACCTAGCTGTAAAATTGGTATATATGGATTAGGATGGTAAAATTTCACACAGCAACTTTCTGTTCTCACCATGCATTTTCCATAGGGATTTATTTAATACTCTGGGAAAATGCAGATATACACCAGGAGCATGGAATTAAGATTACATGGCTGCCTGTGAATGTCTCAAAATGGGCTGCATTTGCAGTATGAAATGACACAGATGAAAGACAAAACAGGGAGCATTTTATTTCTTCACAAAACTGTTGTGACATACAGAATATTAGACTATTTTTGCACAACACCAATTGAAGATTTACTCCTACAGATTTGAAGGAGCTGGGCATCAGCCAAGTTTCAAAGCGTAAGTAACACAGAGATGACATACTTGCCCATGACAAATCCTCATAAAATGGCATGTTTAAAAAAAATAGTAGTAGAAAGTCAATATAATATAATTTGGTTTCATTTGAACTACCTCAGTTTATTTTGCTGATGGTTTTGTGCATGAAAAAGAACACTTGAAACTTCCAAATCCACTTCAGTGTTCAAAAACACAGGATACATCCATCCACACCAAGTGCGCTTTATAGAGGCAGTACAGGATAGGCTGTTTCATCTTCCATGTCCAAATCCAATTCCAGCACAGAAAAATCCAAACTCAGTCCAAATATCAATGAAGCTACGGATTTCTACTTTTATTGTCCTTTTGCTGAGTAAGGAACTTGGGCAAACATTTGTTTCCCCTGTGAACACTATTCAAGCAACCCGGTTGCCACCTTGTGATCTACTGCATAGGAAATGCTGACAGTGCGGTTTTGAGAACAGCAGATTTTGAAGCTCACCTACCCACCACTGGGGAAGAGCTGAATTTCACCATTACTTTCTTTTTGCAGCCAGGAGTGTTATTCCATACAGTGAAATACATTTAATGCTTTGGGAAAGCCACGTCTTCATACTCTGCTAACACAGTAGCTTTGCAATTGCTTTTAATGTATGTAAGCACAGCAGCATTTTTACTTTTTATGTATTCCACAACACACAAATAGAACAGGCACTTCTGGTTAATATTAATAGCTCATTAAATGAAGTATTTAATTTTCATTCAAAACCAGAACATCTTAAAAGAATATTGCAATAATTCATTTCTTTCCTGCGAGCCAATCCTCTAATAATATTTATTATAATATTAGTTACTAGTCACTGCAAACTTGTTTTTCAAATTAATGCAGGAAAAGATTCCATTTAAACTTCAATAAATATTTTACTATGTTCACCCTACTGATTCAAACTGATAAATTATTTGCATGATACATTTCCTCATCAATAAGGAGAACTTAGTACTAGGAATTTATGTAACTTTTCCTTCCATTCTCCCCAAAAGGCCAATTTAATTTAAAGCCATACAGAGAGAAGCAATCTCTCTTCAGATGTCCAATATATGAAACAGAATATATTTTTTGAGCATTTTTCTCCCGTTTTACATTTTAAAAAATAATCTAGTGTACAACTATTCAGTAATAAGGAAAAGTGGCATGATTAAAATAATTACTTTGGAAAAGGTCAAACCGTAGACAAAAAAAGGCAACTCAGACTGAAGTACAGTAGCCACATCTACTTTTCAAGCATCCATTTTTCTTGCAATGCTGATGCCCCTTCAAATGCTACAATCCACAGAACAGCTTACCTCTTCCAGCCCAGTGCTCCACACCCCATGTTAAGAGAACGCTGTGATGGAAACACAATATGACAAGGAGCCTTTTTCACCAGATGCTTTATTTACTTGAAATGATTTAATTGCTTTGACCTAATCCAGACCCAACCTACAAGACTAAAACTTGGAGTGCACTGAAAAGAGAAAGAAAATATCAAGGCTTTTTAGTTGCCTTTTTTTAAGGCTTACATTTTCTCCTAGCTGTGTTCCTGCTCTGATCTGTTTTCAAAGCCCTAAAGAATAAACCACCACTAGTCTCAGTGGTAAAAGTGTATCAGAGAGGGATATTTCTAAACCACCAGAAATAGTTGGAGCACTGGATTCACCAGGAATTTCTACAATACCTTTCTTTCTACAAACTCTCATAGAATTTATTAATATAGTGTTTAAATAACTAATCAAGAAACTAAATGAACAAACATGTCCCTCTCCCAGGGTAACAGTGACCAAAACAGCAAAAAAATGTTAAGGGGACAAATAAAAAATGGAAGTGCTGGAATGAAAATATATGCAATACTGATAACTAACACATTGATGTGTCTGACAAAAACGCAAGAATACAGATATCAGTGTACTGTCTTTACAAAATACTATTCTAATACCTCTTGGCAGAACATCTGCACCCACATGGCTTTTTTTTTGTAGTTTAATAAACAAACAATTGCAAAAAAAAATTTCTGCTGTAGTGCAGCATCAAAAAAAGAAACAAAACCACAAACAGTGACTTATGCCTTACATAATCAAGTATCTTTTCTTGGGACATAGCACGCATTTATAATTCCAGGGACATTTGTTCTTGAAAGGGTGCTTCCTGTAAAAAAGTCACATGATGGATCAGCACAATCTGCTAATAATCCCTGTAGTAAATTAGAATGGAGGAGAAAATTTTAAGTCTTTTATTCTTTGCTAATTAGTTGGCAAAACATAACTATCTGTCTGACAGAAAACAGCTCAACTGAGAAAAGATTTTACAGCAACAGATGCATTGCAAGGAAGAAAAATAATTTGAAAATAAATTCAGATTCAGGCTGTACATAATTTATGGATATTTTTTCCCTCCACAGTTTCCAAATAGCCAAAAGCCTGATTACTTTGCTATCTACTTTTTAGATCTCATCAAATGTGACAGTCCAAACATATAGCTTCAGGTGCTATAAAACAAAATTAAGTAAGCCAATGAAACCACATTGAAACCAGGATTTTTCAGCCAAACAAACCTGCTCAGATCCACCCTTAAATCTGGCTGCATATGTGATGATTAGACAAGGTTGGGATAAGTAATGCAAATATACTTAAAAAAAAATTTAAAACCCAAAAAACCCCAAAACCCCATCAAAAAACACCAAAACCAAATGTCTAAAGCCAAACATACAAAAAGAAAATACCTGTGTTTCAAGACTGAGTAAAATTACTTCACAAAAGAAGGAGGTTTTCCCCTAAGAATTAAAGGACTATTAGATATACAGCTTCCTCATCATAGCCTGGCATAATATATTGTAGTCCAACTACGGGAAAAGAAAAAGGATGTAATACCCCAAATCAGATATAAGAACATGACAGGAAAGTGCCAACTGTACTGTAGTTACCAGGAAAGAAATGTAACAACACTTCTACAAGTGCTACCAGTTCTACAAATTTTACTAGTAATTTCAGCTATTTCTATATTGAAAGAAAGATCTGAACAAATGCACTATCTCTGCTCATTGATACCTTTGCATTTTACACACTCAAACATCTGAGAAGTATTTTACACCAGGGCAGCCTTAGGAACTCAATTTCCTGTGCAGCCATTGCTGGAACCAAACTTACATTGATGAGCTTTCAGATGACATACATTCAAGACAATCAGTTTTTGCAGACTTCCACATCTGAGGCTTACTATCAAGTTCTACCACCAAGTCTGTGCAAATGGGCATCCTGGCAATTGTTAAAGAGCCTGTCCTTCCAAATAAACCAAGCAGGGAGCAAAACAGCACTAGAATCTTATTTGGTAGAAGATGCTAAAGGAATGATAGAAAGAGAGTTCCTGCATGAGATAGAATTAATGTATATTTGATCCTTTGCTAAAATAATGGCACAGAAGGGTAAAAACATCAGAAAAAAAAATCCATACTTATTTACACATCTAGGGGTATAATTTACTCAAAATTGGAAATTTTAATATTGCATTTCTCCCTAACAGAAAGCACATCTATAATGTAAGTCGGATGTGTGTCATGTGCCCTCTGGAATAATTAGTAACAATATTCAACAATATTCAAAATTCATACAAAGAATTTAAATTAATTTTATTGCAAGAGTAACTGTATATGTAAAAATTTTTAGTACTATGGTAAGATGTCTATGAAGTCCATGCCATAAATATATTTTTAGTGGCTAAAACAACACAGGCTGCAGGAATCAGAGTCTCTGATTCTAGAACCACCACCATAAAATACATCCCTGATTATTCAAACTACAGGCCATTCAGAAGAAATAATTACAGTTTTATGATCACAAGAGTTAGGAGTGAAGCCATCAGTTTGATCTAAGCTCTGACCATACTTCAAGTAATATAAGCAAGCACTGACAACATTTTTACACTTTGTGCTTTTACCATTTTGGCTTTATCTGAACAATCTTTAGAAACAGTCCAATCAGTTTCATTCCATTAGCTATTTGCTGATTGTTATAGATGGGTAACATGATAGTTGGCTCTCACAATAAAGAGATGACTATTATGTGCATGTTAAGAGAAGTTTTATCAATGTATAGTATTGTTATTGTGATTTGTTGGTTAGATGTCCTCTGTTCTCTCCATAGTCCCTCCCGGTCCTGTTCCCAAGGGACAGCCTTGGTAATGGGGACATGTGGAAGGAGGGCAGATGCCTGTGCCCCTCGCAGGGGCATTTGGGAGGGGGGCAGGCTTGTCACTAGGAGACACAGCATGGCAACACCTGACCTCCAACCAAGCTGTAAGAAAGTGATCTCCACCAGTAAACGGCGAAGAAGAGTTGACTGACAGGCTTTAAGAGGGGACAGGGCTGTCCAGTGCAACCCCCGGGGTGTAAAACACAGAGCGGCCATTCTGTAGGCCAGCTTGTGGCTGCTGGGTCACCTACTCCAAGCATGCTGTCCTTCCTTATTCACTCATTTGTTGTATTTTGTTAAGCTTTTAATAAACCTTTGAAATTTTTAAAAGTGAGGACTCATTTCTCATACTGATGATCAATGTACTAAAGACTAGACTTAAAGATGGCTAATGCAAAGCATTTTCATAGACATTAGAATGACAATTGTTCTTTAGACCCAATATCTGCATTCTCAATATAGAAATTTTCTTTTCACTTCTCTCTGCATGTGAAATTAACATTAAGAATAGATGTCAACTTTAACATAGGTCTAGTTGAAATTTTGGGACTTTAAATTTTGTGAAAGATGCATAATGCCTATTTTTCTTAAGGGAAAAATTAGTAAACCTCCACCAACCTGGCAACCCATTTGTGATTAATTCTGCTGTAAATAATGATTTGCTAAAGCTGAAATCTTGAAAGGCCAGTAAAAGTGCCATTTTCTCATTGCAATAAGCTTTAAGATAAAAAAAGCACCTCAGCAGGTAAGTATCTGTGCTCACTATCCTGTGAATGTCAAGCCTCGAGAGGATTACTATTCTACTGACACATTGCCCAGTGATTGTTTATCTCCACAT
Source organism: Ammospiza caudacuta (assembly GCF_027887145.1). NCBI lineage: Eukaryota > Metazoa > Chordata > Aves > Passeriformes > Passerellidae > Ammospiza > Ammospiza caudacuta. The sequence goes on along the minus strand of NC_080593.1, from coordinate 54,964,265 downwards.
CACAAAGCACTATTCAGAATGAAGGCATTTCACACTGGACAAAAAAAAGTCTGGCCTGGGCAGCTGTTCCACAGAGCAATGTTAAAGGGCCAAAAACCTCTGCTTCTCACCAGTATTGCCATTCAGTGCCACTGAAGACAACCACTCAACGGCAAAAAGAAAAAAAAAAAAATCTCACAAGAAACAAAGCCCCCTTCCACTGCAAAAAGATTTTTTCAGAATCCACCACTACAGTCTCTGCACTATCCGCTGTCATAGAAATGAGGATTTCTGTCTGCTTAGCGCTTAAACCCAGCATGGAGATTTGTCCCTTGGTGAAAAACAAAATCTTCCTGAGAGCTTTATTTATAACATTACTGCTCAGAGACAAGCTCTTAACTCTCTCCAGCTTCCTTCCTCTCTTCACTGCAGGCCCCCCTTTTCCCATCACCTACAGCAGTGTAGGCAGACCTCTCCAGAAAATGAGACAATTGTTGACAAAACATCATCTTAAGAATAGAGAGTCTACAGGACATGATTAAGTTGAGATTGTGAAGCTATTAAAGCCACAAAGTAATTACCTGGATGCAGTATTACTGCATATATAATTATACTTACAAATTTTCATTTTATCAAAACAGAAGCAAATGCACTTCAATTTATCTCTCAACATAAATAATTATACAATAATGGGGTGAATGTGTTTTTTTTAATATAAAGAAGCTTCTAATAGCAATTCACAGCTTCTTTTTAATAATTTAAGATCAGAGTAACAATCCTTGGTACATAATACTGGCCAAATTTCTAAAAACAACCACTGAAATAGTATTTTTCACTCCATATTGACAAAAAAAACTAGCACTGACCATGCTGACAAATCTGAGTATGAAACATGTTAAGAAGGGTTACCTCAGATTCATCTGTTGATTCCTCGTAAGACCTGGTTTCCTGAAAAGGACACAAGAAACAAAGGTGTAAATAGCTATGCATATACATAACAGAGCAGTATTTCCCTTTAAGAAGTACTTTTAAACCCTTACTAAGAAATGAAAGACAAAGCAGAAGCAACTCAAAGTTCAGAGTTTCCATCCTTGTCATTCATACTGGATTTGTGCTTGCACTCTCATTTCAGTGTCTCAGTGAGACTCAGGAGCAGCAGGGACTCTGCTGTTAGTTACCCTAAAAGGGAGAGTGACTGGGGGATCTGAGAATCTGTCCCTGAGATTATCCTCCCCTCTTCCAGAAGCAGTAGTAAATTTTGCAAAGAAACTGCCCATATCTTGACTTTCATGGCAGAACAGCATTCTCAAGTTATCCACAAGCCCCCTCGGCTATTTAACTATTTAGCTGTTAATAGACTTATTTTAAACTTTAATAATTTCAAACCATTTTCCATAGAAATCCAGCATTCAATGACTTTCTCCTTCCCATGTGATGTTAATGCAAGATGTGGCTTTCTCCTGCCTTCGAAACAACTGTACCTTTAAAACATCTCTCTGGCAAGATGATTCTTTCTACCCTGGAAAAAAATTTTTTTAAGTCAACTCCAGCTCATCTCTCATCTGCTCACTGAGAAAATCTGCTGATGAAATGCCTCCTCAAAGAAGTCAGCAAAACTAAGATTTACTTAACGTATTTATCTTTATCAATAGCAATAAAGGATTACAACTAATACACCAGCAGTGAATGTAAGCATTTTAACAATAAAATATGATATAAACAAAGAACAAGTAAGAGAGAAAGCAGCATTTCAAATCTGATGAAGGGAGTCTTTGAAGAGTAAGATTAATAGGTACAGAATTCCACCAGACCAGACAAAAAAAAATAAATTACACCCTTACCAACAGCTTAGAGAAAAATGGAAAAGGGAGAAAATTTAATGCACTGACAACCAGTGTAAATTTTTGTTTCTCATATTTATTTCTTTTCTATGTTTATATAATGCACTGATTCTGACCTGTACACCAAAAGCAAAGGCTTCCTTTTCATTAGTGGAGGCTCACATTGATGCCCATCATGACCATGACAGCAGATGGGACAGAAGCAAAGCAGCACTCCTACTGGCTACTGGAAGCTTCATGCAAGGTGTTACCACAATCACTGACATCCATTTAGTCCATTTTACACACTACAGACAGACTCACCTCTAAAATACACATCCTATAGAAGGGTTATCAGTGTAGTCTACACTTGTGTCATGAATTGGGAAATTGCAAGTAAAAAGTACATGGGAATCAAGGGAAGATGGAGTAAAATCCTGGCATCCTTTGAAGTTTAGGTTGAACTTTGCAAGCCCAACTGCTTGTCTGTTGATCTCCCAGTCTCCAATCACAAGCTGCTGTAACTTTTCAGGAAATTACAATTTTGTTACATGCAATCTTTGTGCATCTTAACAATAACCAAGTGAGAACTGAACTACAACAGTGTGGTGTAATATTGCCAGCTGACTGGATGAGCTAGAACAACACACAAAGTCCAACACAAAGTATCATCAGATTGCTAATAAAAAATGATGATTTTCTCTTCTGAATAGCAAGAGCAACCTACTCAAATCCTTAATAAATCAAAATTAATAGCACTATTGTTGTGGTATTTTGTGGTATTCACATAGAGTGGGGGAAAAAAAAATCTCTCCCAAACAAAGGAATTACAGCAAGTGACATTTCTGCTAGTGCAGCTACACCAACTACATCTGCCCCTCATGGTTCCAATTGTTTTTGTTGTCTAGGAACAGAAACTTACTTTCAGGATGAATTCACTGTCTAACACCGTGCTGTCAGACCAACACACGTGCAGGATGGAGTTATAAGCTCACTTACTGAGACAGCAGCTGGTCCTCACACCCACCTGAGCCACTTAACTGAGCCACAAGTTATGTGCAAGGCATCCCTAGAGGATATTGACATATAAAATTAGGGCACGCCAGAAATTGATTCCAATAATCAATCCATGTGAACTAAGAAAATATCTATCTATTTTTATTTAGGACATCTACCCTGGTATCCCTACTATATTCACAAGGCACTGCAATATCAGATACTACATTTCATAAATGGCATACTAATACAGGTAAATGCTTCATGGCATTTATGTTTTACTGCAAAAAAATAACATAGAAAAAAATCAAAGGGAGCTTTGGCTTAGGAAAGCAATGCAAATATTGTATTTGTTCTCTGACAAGAACTTAGCTGAAGGTGCTTAGAATTGATACTTACCTACAAACTCACTTTGGTAGCAACTTACTATGAAAAGCTTTTTCCCTGGGTTTTCCTACTTGTTTAGGCAAACTTGAACAGTAAACTGTAGTTATGATTGCCCTGGGGCTTTGTTAGGTTCCTTTGCCTTGCCTCCCAATGCACGAACTGAAAGCATTATCCTCCACTTACACTTTTTAGTAGCCTTGTAACTGTGGAAAGGAAATCCCTAAAAAGGGATTTGTAGACAACCAGAATCCAAAGTCATGTAGGAATAGCAGTCTTTAGCAATCTCAGACTCTAGGGGAAAATCAGCAGTACACTTCAGGCAGCTGACAAACACTGTTGCTAAAGTAGCCCCAGAATGAAGTAAGGGAACACAGATCAGGAAACCATAGAAATATGAAGTAATCTCTCACCATTATAATCTCTCACTTAAAAGATCCAACATAACTTCTCAAAATATTCTTAACTGGGCTCTCCAGTATGATGGGTAAAGGGTTTTCCCTTCCCCTGGTTTCACAAACACTGTATGTAATCCACTATGTGTTTAGGCTCATAATGTAAACCTGACAGAAGTTGAAAGATACAAAAGTTGAGTTTTACAGAAACACACGCACAACACACACACAGCCCTTTCAACAGAGGTGTGCATGCTACCCACAGGAAATAAACTGAAATGAATAAAGTAACTCTCCTGTCACAATCCAAAGAGAGCAAAACATAGGCTAGTTTAATCTACTGTATTGTTAGAGAAGACTTGTCCAAGTTTGTTTCATCCTTCCAAAGGTTGTCACAGTTAAAAACTCATCAGTCTTGGGGGAAAAAATTCTCCCCCAAGGAAGCCAAGCCCTCCCAACAAAACTCTGTCAGCAGGGAAGGTGCAAACCAGATGCTCTCACTTTCTCACGGCCAGTTACCTTGAAGTATTTCCAAGACTCTCTCACTTTTGGGCATTTATGACTGACAAATACTGCACAGCTCAGCTGTCTGTTCAAATACTGGCTCAGCAAACAAGCATTTAGAAAGTACCTGAAAAGGCCAGGAACTGCATTTTTTCCTTTATTTTAATTTTTTCTTGGGAAAGAGCAATCTAGGGACGGGGAGCTTTAGGAGAACACCCGATTAAGGAAACAGCACCAAAATCCTCAAGTTTTTTTCTCAGAAAAAATTCCCTTGTTGAAATGCACTTGGTCATGTCTCTCTGTCCCTCGGCAGAGACAGCTCTTGGCTCCACAGCGGCGTCGGACGCACTTCTAAACCCACCCTCCCGGGCAGACGCCGGCTCCGCTGCCTCCATCTTCCCTCCCACGGCCCCGCACCCCGCAGGGCTGGCTGCCGGCCTCTGCCCCTGGCACAGGCACTGTCCCACTGTCCCACTGTCCCTCCGCCCCTCCGCTCCCAGGTGCCCCCGCCCCGGTCCCGCGCTTCCGCCGTCCCGCTCTGTGCCGCGCTCCTCGGCGCTGCGGCCACAGTGCATTGACAGTCTCTACCTTCTCCCCGGCTTCCGCCATGGCGCAGCCAGGCAGCTGTCATGGGAGGGCAGGAAGCCGGCGAGGCGGAGGCACTCTGGGAAATGTAGTTTCGGCGGGAAGCAAGCGTTTCCTTCCCTCCCCCCCGCTCTTTTTCGTTCCTCAGCCCAGTTGAAGTGCGGTGGCGATGCTGTACAAAACGGAGGGCGCAGCCCAGCTAAGTTTCCTCTCCACCTTCCTTAGCTGCGAGACGCTTTTTTAAGCTGAAACCCATCGATTCTCTGAGGGAGAGCAGCATGATCTCCTAGCTCCATGGTACACCCAGCTGTGATGAGACTGAAGGCAGCCACCGCAGTGCTTGATGAGCTGGCGCCTGATCAGGGTTCGGGTGTAGTGAAGCCAAGAGCCATTGAGAGCCTGCCTGCTGCCGCTGTTGTGTGCAGCACTGCCAGTGCTCCCGGTCCGGGCCCTTTAATTGTCATTGTTATGTTTGCCCAATTATCCCATCATAAAAAAACCCCAAACAATATTAAAAGTAGTAGCAATTTTAACTGAATCGTTAAAATAAAAAATATAAAATTGGATACAATATAATTTGATTAAAATAAGGGATAATTTGGTTCCAATAATAGCGCATAAGCAAAAGATAACCGTGAGGTACGGAGTGCAGGGCTCTTGGACCCTTGCCACATCACGTATAAGTTTGCCAAGTAAAGATTCCCCCCTTTTATGCCATGTGTCAATGCCATCTTCTCCTATTTTCGGTTCGTCATACTTCTATCTCCGCCTTCATTACCACCTTTACCACGCATGCGCCGCCACTCAATTTAGTGGCACAAGTCTTTGGGGGTCGTCTGATGAAGATTTCGTAGTCTTCATCTGTGTCCTTTAATTCACCTTTGGGTTACACATGCGCATCAAGCCAGTACAATGTAAGCCAAGACTAACATATCACTAGATCTACATATCAAAGCAATAAATCCCTTATAATTAGCATTTTCTAGGGCCCAACCAGGTTTTGCTCATTTTTAGCAACTGTATCTTCAGCTTCTTTCCTGTGGTCCTTGAGAACATCTGCTGGGAGTGGGGGTGGAGCCCCTCCTCTCCCTCTCTTCTTTGGTATTACAACTTTTAACTATTTTATTATTCCCAAATATTAATTACTGTGTCTATATTGATTAATGTTTCAATTTTTATCAGCATGAATCATACCTATTTATCACATCATCCATCTCAGTAGCGCCTTGTCAAGCACAGCTCCGGTGGCCATTATATCCTCCGGTTTCCATCAGAGCCTACGTGTAGCAGCTTTGGTCCTCTTTGTACTTTTTACTTAATCATGAGTATTGAAATGGCCCACACTAATGTCAGGAGAAGGATTTCAGAAGCCTAAATGTCTTCTACAATTCTGGAAGCTGCTGCATCTTGATTTTTAAAAACATAAAATAAGACTTGACTGTCTTTGTTGTACGCAAGCGGCTTTCTTTATGTGTTACAAACATAATTGAAGCTAAGAAACAATAGGCAGAACTTTTATGGTTTGGGTTTTGCCTTTGGAGCTATTTAGAATCTAAAGTGGAGCTACAGTGTTATGCATCCTTGGGTTCGAGGCCATGAATTTAAGAATGAGCAGTGCAGTTTACCTTTGGCAATAAAAGAGAAATCTTATAATACCACACTGCTAAACCTTAAGGCCATACAGTTAATTGCAAGAGACTATTACCTTGGCTATGAAAATAATGTATATCGTTGCTATACCTTTAGAAACCAATTGCCAGAATTTTGGCTGAGGAAAGCTAGAACTGTTCTTTAAAGTCACACTGAAAGTGGTACACATGGTTGAGAGAGAGGTATCAAAGTTACAGTTTCAGTGCAAGAGCATATGAAAATAGCTATCCTGAATAAATTTAATTTGAAAATTATAAAAGAAACTATCTTTTTTATGGATTGTTATGGACTGTCAAAGTGCCATGGCAAGGAAGTGTTTAAAGGTCATCCAGGCCATATAAACCATAGGATATCTACAGATAAAGAGATGCTTGCCTGACATTGTACAAAATATTGTTGAGACCACACCTGGATATAATTGTAAATTTGGAGTGACCTTTGTTACAAAAAAAACTAATTGAAACTGGAAGGGACCAAAGTGTGGGATCTCAGCACCTCAGGATGGAGGTGCAGAGTGGCCGAGAACACCCTTGGGGGGCTCGGGAGTCCTGGAATGTTGCCAGAAGTGTCTGGTGGCTGGACTTTGATCCGACACAGGAGATGACGCCTGTATGAGGACTGGGAAGGTTTCACTGGGTGAATTGTGAAGGGATAAGTTAGTTAAAGTGTAAAACACAGGGTTTAGGATTTTGGTACAGGGGGGTCTAAAGAAGTAAGATGGAGGAATTGGGGCGTGTCCTGTTCTTCTTCTTCTTCTTCTTGGCCTCCATCTTCTGTGGTGATGGTGGCACTTTGGGATTGGTTATTACTAGAAGTGCACCAGTTAATAAGGGTAGAAGGTATTGGGGAAAAATGATAAATATTGTATACGTAACTTCGGGTATAAAGATAAGTGACTGCCCCGGGGCCTTGCAGTGTGCCCATGGCTGGCTTGCTGTGCAGACCTCTGTCGGGCTGAAAGAAAATCTTTTAGATAAACAATTAATAAACACCGAGACCGAGACAAGATCAGAAGTCTCTCCTCGTCCTTTGAAGCGCCGGGCTCTTCAAGGCCATCCCTGGGCCTTTCCAGGCCACCTAGACAGCACAGAAAACTTACACCAAAGGACCACTTTTAGGGTCTGATGTGTTGGAGAAGACTGATGAAAAAGAAGGGCTTAGCAACTTCAGTCTAGCAATAAAAGGGATCTGAAGAGGAAGAACTATTAAAGTAAAATGTATGAGATCAAATCAGTATCAGATATTTTCAGTACATTTAGGCTAGAAATGAGAAATAGATTCCCATGTGTCAGACGTACATGGTCCTCAGAAGAATCTTGCTGGCAAGGAATTTAACTGATTTCAAGATGAAACTTAATAAACTTAAATAAGAGATTGTAAGAGGTGTTTGCTGACAGCTGTGTGGCTTACCCAGAATGCTGCCCATTATAGGCCCATTCAGTTCTTCTTGAATCTTAGTCCTGTTCAGATCAAGTGAAAGAATATATTATTGCTGTCAGTGGAGCCAGGATTAGTCCTTTAATATGTAATGCACAAGCTATATTTTCTGTTATTTGACACTGTGTATACCTTGTAAAAGGAAATTTTGCCAATGAGGTTTTTCCCTACTTTCAGTGGAAAAACCAAAACCCCTCAATAGGTTGACCAAAACCCCTCAAAACCCCTCCCCAGTACCCCCCTTTTTTCCTTTTTTTCTACATCAACAGGTATTTTGTGGCACTTTTTAAACTGGAAAGAGCATTAGTAACTGACTTTGTAAGTGCCAAGAAAAACAGAATGTAAGGGAAAGGATGGCAGATCTTGTAACCTTTGCTATTATAACAGCTAACGGTGTACATTTGTTCATTTTTCACAAACTGAGCCATCAAGGAACAGCTGTTCTTGTTTTCATTGCACACAGAATAAGTAGTATAAACAATGTGATTTACTTATAGTGTGCTGCTTATTTCTGGCAGAATAGCGCAAAACTAATTCTTTTGTTATTTAGATTTATGGTATGAATTCAATCTGCCATGATAATAGGTTTTTATTATGTCAGGAAAATTTAACATGTTTGCATCTGATTCTGCCACCCCTTCCACATCTGCCCTCCAGAAGAGCCGAAAGTCATCTACAAGCAATGCCATCAATAGGTTTTAAAACCTTTCAGCTCCTCCCACAAATTACTCAGCATCCTTCAGATTTGGGCCTGAGAACAGTCAACCTTTGGAGATAAAAAGCTTAAGCATAGTTCAGCATAAGTGGGAAATATAGCACTGCCTAAGGGAAGTAAATGTTCTGTCCTAACCTTAAAACCTACTTGCATTCTGTCTGCCAGCATAGAACTGAAGTCTGGGTTAAATTAGTTGTACTAGAGGTAGAGATTTGTGATGTCTGGTGAGATTATAGATGCTTTGAGGTAGAGCATTTTGGCTCAGATTCACCTCGTGGTAGGTGGCTGTACTTTATTGCTTAGTTTTAACTTGGTTCACTTACACTCTTCATAAGTATCTAAATAAATGTTTTAGCCATACCATAATGCCTTTAATGTTCTTAGTGCCTATTTCAATGCACAGCTTCCAGTGGATGGGAATTCTGCAGGACATTTCTAACAGGATGATGACATACCAGCCAGTTTGAATTTTAAAAATTTAACTCTGTCAGGAGTGTCTGATTTATTTTTTTGCCACAGAAAGCAGAATTAGCATTGAAACTTGGACCTTGACCAACATTCAGACTTCAAATAGTATTAAATTTTTTCTGTCTTGCTTTAACACACTTTTTCTCTGTGAAAGTGAGAGACTACTGTGAAACATAGCAAGTAGCAAGTATCCTTTGGTATATTACTGTATTTCAGTCTCCAAGAGCTCTCAATTGCATTGGAGTAAAACTAATTCATCCAACAAAATGTTCAGCTGGGTTATCTCTCACCCCTCTCATCCCCACTTCTTCAGTTAAAAGAAAAAAAGGTGATGTTGTCTCTAAGTTAACAGTGTTTAAAAACACTATGCTGTATAAAGCATAGATAATGTTGTCAATACAATGAAAGTTCAAAGATTTTCCTCTTTCTGTTGGTTTGTTTGTAGAAATAAACTTACAAGGACTTTTTTTTTTTTTTATCCCTGCACTGAAATAATTATTTCTGTAAGACACTTTCAATTTATACTATAGCTTACATAATTATAATTTTGAATATGTTCAGGAACTTTGCACTTTAATACCAATCCTGTTTGACTTGCTAGCAATATAGTGTTGTGCAGTTACTTACTTTTTTCTTCTTAATCCATATCTAAAATTTATTTACAACATTTCTTCGTGAAATAAGTATCCTAACAATGACTATAAAAAAAATCAGTTATAAATTTAAAACATAGTAGTAACATGTAGTTAACATGTAACTCATAGTAACATGATAGTAACTGCCATCATAGTAACTGCCTTCATGGTAACTGCCTTCTTCAACTGACGCTAAAGATAACTCCAGAGTAATTTACAGTATCATCAAGAAGGCAAGGTAAGAAATAGAAGTATGCATAACTACTATGTTCCACCACTGCAGTGTGTTAAAAATAAGTTTAAATGATCAGCTACTTTTATTAAAATGAGAGTGGTAAAAAAATCAGAAAGATTATTACAAATTCTTTAAAATAGTTGAACTTTATTCCCTGACATTTAAAGATTTTCTTGAATTACAGTAAATTGTTTTCAAATCCTTCAGGAATAATATTCTCATCAGTCTTTTCTTTCTTCCTCTGACCTTCCCTCCCATCTGTCTTTCTTTTGCTCACTTTCCTTGTCTTTGCTCTCAGGCAGTCTTTATTGAAAGATACCTACTTGTGCTGTGTAGAACACACAAAGAAGATGAAAAAATGTGAAGCACAGTAAACAACATAAAGCCATTTATTAAAGATAAACAAGGGCTATTATAAAGGGAGAGGTAGGTAGTAAGGGATCCTACTAAAAAACTTATAGTTGAATATAAAAAGGATCTTGTAGAGAAGGGTAAAGTCTGAAATTGAAAATTTATTGTGCTGTGAGAAAATGTCATAGATCTGTAGATTATGAAGCCAAATGGGAATAGTGCTGTTATTTAATCTGACCTCCTCCCTAACATTGGCCATGAGATTTACCTGAATTAATTATTCTTTGTACCATTTTTTAAAACAGGAAACATACCTTGACATAACATTTTCAACTACATAAAAGTCCCTGCACTCCTGCTAAATCATTTCAAGAGCAGTTATGCTCACTGCTAGAAAAATCAAGAATACAAAAGAAATAAAGCAGCAGTGCATCTATCTTGGTCTTCCACACTGGTGATAGGATGCAGTCTGGGGAGACCATATACCTCTGAGCTTCACTCCCTTGTCTTATCCTAGGCAGGATAAGATATCCATCCTATCTACAGGCATGGAATTAGAGGTGTTAGAAGACACATCCCTGACTGCTCCTTTTCATATCTTCCTCCTCTGAGGAAAATCTCAGCCTTTCTGGATCTGGTGACACTGAGGCTCCATGGGAAAGAAGAAGACTGCAGTAAAGGAGGGGAATTAGGATATAGTCTCCAAATTTATTATTGCTCTTAAAGGTGTGCTATTAAAGGAGGGCAAACGTGAACCCAATATAGGAGCCATTGGCCTATGGGGAGGTGAAAGAACTGTGTAAGGCTGCTAGAGAGTATGGGAAGGGATCACCTTACTTCAACACCTTAATTTGGGCTACTTTCACCACACATGACATAGTGCCCCATGATATGCAGTACATAATGACCATGCTGTTATCCCCTACAGAATACACCCTTTGGGAAGGAAAGTAGACTATGCTAGGGACCAAGCATGGGCAAATTTAACTTTAGATCGCCTCACAGAAGAAGGGGCACACACCCAACCCAATGACCAAGCTGTGTGCCTCCCTAGACCTGTCCTAAATGACATCAAGGATGTGGCCAGAAAGGCCCTTATGCAGGTGCTCAATAACAGTACCCCTAACCTGGACTTTGTGGACATCAGACAAAGGCCTAATGAACCCTACATGAAATTTATTGATAGACTCAAAGTTGCAGTCAAAAGACAAATTTTGCTAGAATGGTACTCAGAAAGCTAGCTGTCTCCAATGCCAACCCAAAGTGCAAAAGGGTTCCACGTTCTTTACCACTTGAGCCAGAACCTACTTTGACACAAATGATACAGGCTTGCCTCAGAACACCAAAACACTCAGTCACTTTTCAGGCACAGGTGGTAGGACAAGGAATTGCAGAAGCTTTTGCCACAATGCGAGTCATCCCTCAAAGGCAACAGCAACAGAACCCAAAGCTTTGCTTTTGATGCAGCAAAAAGGGATATTTCATAAAGGACTACCCCCAGTGAGGAGCAAACCTCACTCCTATGACTTGTAGACACAAAAGAAATTATCAAAGCACTAACCAATTCTGCACAAAATGGGGAAGTTTTAGCAGGCTGCCACCAGGAAACTTCCAGCGGAGTGCAGGATGGCCCTGCACAAGGACACAAATAACCCAGCCATCAATGCCTGCCATTAGAGAAGGGCAAGTAGCCCAAAGCTTCAGTGCACCATTTTAGGGTATCCAGTAGCCTTGCCTATAGGTGCTATGCTGGGTTTGGGAAGCGCCAAGCCAGTAATGTTGACAGATTACTCAGCAGACTGCATCTCCACTGGACAGCTTGAGCCTAAAGATCAGCCACAGGAGCTGCTAATGTGGGGAACTACAGGTCAAAAACTGAGATATTCTTTTTGTTTTACCATCATTACTATCAGCAATTTCACAACAGGAGATTGCAGTATTAGCTGTGTATCCTAATCCACCTTGTTTTTTTCCCCAAGGACTACAAATTGCACAAGCAATCTTACCCCCTAAACAAAACATCGACAGCACACCAAAATCCCTAGTAATGGGGACTCAAGTCCCCATTACTATGCAGCAGACCTCAATTAACTTGCACTTTAGAATTTAACAACAAGAAAATTATATTAACAAGGCTAGTAAGCACCAATGCGGACATGACAGTCATCTCACGATCCAAGTGGTCCCTGGAGTGGACTCTCATGGAGCTGCACTCCAGCAATACCACTAGACCATGCTACCACAAAGTATGAAGAATTCTCCAACCATCTCCCAGTGTTTTGTCACCAAGGTGTTAGATGTGTTCTGCAAGAAACACCCACAGACCATCATCTACCATTATATAGATGACATCCTCATTACTACCCAAACCAGCTCAGCCCTAGAGATTGCACCAAGAGCTACCAACACAGCTGTCCAAAGGGCAGGGCTCACCATCGCTGAGGAAAAAATACAGCAAATGCCACCTTAGAAGTACTTGAGATTTCAAATTCTTTCCCAGATTATGCGATCATAACCACTACAACTGAATGAAAATCCACAGACATTCCATGAATTACAAAAACTACTTGGAACCATCAATTGGGTTAGATCCCTGCTTAGGATTACTAATGAAGATTTGGCTCCATTGTTTGTCCTACTGAAAGGAGATCCAGCACTGAATTCACCCAGACATCTAACTGATGAGGCAAAAAATGCCTTAGGCAAAGTGTCTCAACCCACTCAAACTCAGCAAGCACATCAAATGAATCCTGATTTACCATTTTTGTTAGCTATTCTGGGGAAAGAACCTCAACTTCATGCTCAGTTTTTCAGTGAGATTCTAAATCACTTGTTCCTTTGTTAATTTTAGAATGGGTTTTCCTACCCCATCAGCCAGGGAAAACTATAACGACAAAACCAGAAATGATGTCTCAGCTTGTCATAAGAGCTAGGTCATGCTTAAATTCCCTTTCAGGAAAAAGTTTTTCCATGATATTTTTACTAATAACTACTCTATATTTGGAATAGTTATGACAGCAATCAGAACATTTACAATTGCACTTGAAAATTTCACCAGAGAAATTTCAACTCACTACCCTAAACACAAATTTTTGCATTCCTCATTTAACTTAATTCCCAAACCACTAAAAAGTGATATACCTCTTAATGCAATTACCTCTTCACAGATGGACCTAGACAGTCTCATAAATGAGTTATAGTATTACAGGATCTGGTAACACATAATTAGAAGTCAGATATTGAGACCATGGAGGGGTCACCACAAATAGTTGGACTGGCAGTTGTTGACAGAGTGACAGAGCCTTGTCTAAATTCATAGATCCTTTTAATTTAATTACTGATTCTTCTTATATTTCAGAAATCGTCAAAAGAGCTAAAAATTAATTTCTGAACTCAGTTAGTAATGATATTCTTTACTTAAAAATTTAATTCTCATTCTTTCCAAGAGACAGCATCCTTATTTTGTCATGCACATCTGTTCACACACCTCATTACCAAGATTCCTGGCAGAAAGAAACAGACAAGCTGACACCTTTACAATGACTATACTAACCACACTTCCAAACATCTTTAAACAGGCGCAACTCAGTCACTCATTCTTCCATCAAAATGCTCCCACACTAACACCCATGTTTAACATTACCAAAGATCAAGCCAAAGCAATTATCACCATATGCCCCAACTGTCAAAAGTATTCCCTACCATCTGTCAGGGCAGGAGTAAATCCTCAAGAGCTACAGTCTCCAAATTTCACAGAGTGATGTTACATACTACACATCTTTTGGCCATTTTAAATATTTACATGTTTCAACTGACACCTTCCCAGGAGCAATTTTTACCTCTGTTCATGTTGGAGAAACAGCCAAAGATACCATCAAACACTTTTTATGGGCCTTTTCAACTTTAGGAATCCCACAAGAAATTAAAACTCATAACAGACCCACCTATGTTTCTCAGAAAACACAACAATTTTTTAAGCTGTAGAGAATCAAACGCACTACAGGCATTCCACACTCCCCCACAGGCCAATTAATTACCAAGAAAGCCCATAGGTCTCTCAAGTGCCTACTGAACAACAGAAAGAGGAAAGAGAGACATTATCCACTATAGAGAAGCTTACTAAAGGTATATATATATTTAACTTTCTAAACAACTCTTTTATAAAACCAAATGCACCAATTATCAGACATTTTTCCAACATAATACAAGCGCAATTAAAAGAAAAAAACTGCAATTTTAATCAAAGACCTAGAAACAAGCCAAATTTTGAGACAATTTCCAATGATTACTTGGAAGAAGAGATATACTTGTGTTTCCACAGATAAAAATCCTCAGTAGATTCTGACTAAAAACATCAAGCTGTACCTACAGCCGCTACAAGAACACCAAGTCAACAAGCAAAAAGATCCCAAGAGATTACACAAAGAAAAGCAAAACTCCAACAACCTACAAATAGTAACCCTTAATTCCTAATGGTCTACTATTACTGAAATTCTTAGTATTACCAAATTTCAGACGTGACCTGCAAAAGACTCCTACTCGCTATATCTATCCTAGTCAACACTATATTCCTCACTAAAACCTAGGAAGTCCCACAGCTGAAGCAAAATGTTTTGATAACACTAACCAATGCCACGCAGCAAAAACTACCAATAGCTATCAATAACTACTCCAGACAACCCCTTTTCCACCTGGTTAGTAAAGTTGCCGGCGAATGAGTAGCTGTTAACTAAGGATGCCATCTGCAAACATCATCTCCACAATGCACCGTTAATAATTGGGATTACTAAGCCTAGGACCTACTGCATGCACCACTAGAACCCCAAAAATTAGAACTTTTGCATTCTGTTAAAATAGATTTTTGTGTTAAATTTCATTATGTGTATAAGACAGAAGCAATACAGAAAATACTGAGTGGCACTGATACCCAACAAATAAGAAATGAGCAAAAAAATATGGTGGGATATTTCTCCCCATTATCCTATCTACACGAATGAAAGCATGTGGTTTAATTACACCTCATCCATCCTCTCTTGATCCAGTGATTCCCCATTACAATTACCATCTGAAACATTTCTCATCTGTGGAGGCAGAGCATAGCCCACCATTTCATCAGACATCAAGAGCAGACCATGTAGCTTAGGGAAGCTTACTCTACTGACATCTAACCTCACAATAATTCGTAACAAAAAGATTAGGCAAAAAAAATAGTTCAGCAATTTAAAGCAGATTACAAAGACAAAATTAACTTCTAGGTCTTAAGACAGAGAATAGCAGCATTGGCATTAGTTCTTGGAGTGCTGCAGCAAGAGCTTTGAAAATGTTAGACACTCTTAGGTGTTAGCTGAGTAAGTATACCCACACTACATGCAAAGCATTAAATGAGCTACTAACTAATATTGATAGCATCAAGCATGCCACCCTGCAAAATAAGGCCACCATAAGCTGCTAGCTCAAGGACACAGCTGCAAGGACTTCAATGGCATGTGCTGCATAAATCTGAAAGACCACAGCAAGTTAATTCACAAAAGCATCCAAATATTAAAAGAAAGAGTCAAGAAACTACAAGTCAAAGACAATAAAGACTAGTTAAATTGACTACTTAAAAGTTGGGGTTTATCAGGCTAGTTGTCTGTAGTCGAAGTTGTATTGTTAGTTATTGTAGTTGTTGTTATTGTTTTAATGTTGTTACCATGTTTAATAAGCTATTTGTTGAACATTTTTAGGAAGTCTTTATGTTCATTATTTTTAATAGATTAGAAAGGGGGAAATGTGGGAGTCAGCCAACCTGAGACAGCCACTAACTTAAAGCCATGGGAGAAACATTTTTCGTTCGGGTGAGAAGAATGGGATTCTGGGAATTTTTATGTTAATAAGGTTACGCCTTATATGGTTATGTTTTTAGTTCCCATTCCTAGCTGGTCGTTAGTATGTTGCATATAAGGTAGTGTTCTTAGCTCTTGTTCATAGTTGGTCCCCTGCCCTCTAATCATTCACTATATATTGTTGTGTTTCCCCCATTTTCAGGTCCTTTAGAGCTAACCTCATACTGTGTGCACCTTCTGTTAGTTATTATTTTATCTATTAAAGTTCTGTTGTTTTCAGGCAACCCAGTTGACCCATCTACATTTCTTTTATCACATTTCTCCTGGCCAGTCCAGTTCTGACGTTGCAGCTGCTGGACCATGACAATCTGTCTCCTGATTCCCGGCATTATGTTTTCGCTATAGGACAGCTTTTCCACCTTCGATGTCCTGCTTCAAGTATATCCTTTTTTCATGAAGCAAATACTGATTTTCTTCTCCTGTTTGCAAGCAGACTGGAAATTAACCTGGCTCTTTTTGGTTGCTTCATTGTTTGTGAATCACGTGAGAATAGAATTTATTAATTACCTGCTATTACTCATCTAATGGGCAATCACAAGTGTCTTTTCTCATGACATGTGTCAAGCAGCACCTATTAAGAATGCTTTTCCATGACAAAGTATCAGGCTTTCCCCTTAACTATTTAATATCATGCAGGTAGTCCTACTCCCAACATTTAATGCAGATTATATGATTTAGAAGGAACAGGACAGGAGCACTCATAACTCTTGTTTATTTTATAGGCATCCAGCTCCTTATTATAATTAGTCATTTATATTATAGTGATGACAACAACATACTACTTATTTTTGAACATAGTTGAGAAGATACAATTTCTAGCTGAAAAAACACACTTCTAAATCAACACAAGATCTTATTTGAATTCTGTCTAACCCTTGAAGTAGCTGGTATTCGTAACAGATGGGGAGGATCAAAAGGTTATAGGAAAAGATGGAAGTGAGTTGGTGGTGGCAGGTACAGCACACTGGGATTTTGGAGGTTTGCTAATACATCTAGCTCTACTTCTGAAGAATCAGTATACAGATCTCCTCTGTCAAGTGATACATAACATGTAAATTCAGACATTAGTCATTTGGGGAGCAGAATTACTGGAGTATTAAGCCTAAGTATTATTTTCTAAGGCCATCTCTGTGAGAAAATTTGATTGAGATGGCTGAATGGGAAAGTAATGGGAGCTGGCTGTTATCCTGGGATATGCCACAGAGCCACTAAACAGGAAGAGAATTGTTTCACTGTTTAGACATCACTTCCCCATCAATGAAATAGAAGTCATGAAATGTGCTGATTGTTGTGAGGTATTTTGATATCTAGGATGAAATGTCCTAAAAATCTGAGGCTTGTTCCAAAGCCCTTTGAAGTCCTCAGAAGGCCCTTGATTCAGCTATCTTAATTTGCATTTGGCTTACTCTACAAGTCCCTCACCACACTCCTGAAATTTGGAAATGTACCACTGAATGCATTTCTCAAAGATGGAAAAATATATTCTCAAGTAATCATTATCATTATCTTTGACTATTTGACTATTCAGTTTGAATTTAGAAAACAGCAGAATGATATATGCATTTGGATTATTTGTAATATTTTACAAGATCAAGGTGAAAACTTAGAAGATGGAGGAGGAAAAGCTCCAGCATGTTTCCCTGACACCAAAGAAAGAACTCTGACAGAAACAAGCTCTGGGGTTTTTTTATCTTTTTTTCTGAAGATAGATGAAAAAGATCAGGAGAAGCTATGTCTCATTAGAAGTGAAGAAGTCTGTGGTAATCCATACTAAATTTACCAGGACTTATCTTCTAAGAAGGTATTAGATACCAAAGGGCAGGTAGTTACATTGAAAAAAAAATGGATGTTTAATTTTTTTCCATGTAATAAAGGAAATGGCACAGACATTCCAGAAGAATTTTAAATCTTTTACTGTGATAGGTAAGGTGAGAGAAGGTTGTAAGATGAATCCTCATTATTCAACAAAGCGCACAACAAATGAAATGTGTGCTGTAAGAACATACTTTGTTTTCTTTTTTTTTCCTGGAGACTAAATAGCTTCTTTTTGTTAAAATAGATACATTGCCTTTATGAAGAAAACATTTTTTCCTAATCAATATTTTTTTAACCTCTGGGTTATTACTTCCTCAAATATATTTTTTTTTCTTCAAGATCAGTCTGTGTACTTTAATGAAAAATCTGCAGAATAGACACATGCTATTGTTCACATTAAAACTTTCAGAGGTTATTACCTGTGATAGGGCATTACTTGTCTTCAGTACAATTTTTTTTGTGATGTATCAGGTTCTTAGGATGTTTGTCTGTGTGTATGTACTCATAATTGGGACTAAAACGAACTAGCTGTTGGCAAAGCATGAATATCCACAACCTGGTTAAAGACCCAGGAAACACACATTCTGTTCTTGCTATGCCATATATTTTATATCTTCTATATGCCTCTTGACTTCTTTAAACTTCAGATAGCTGGTAAATGAGGTTAATACCATAGGGGCATTTATCTATCTTTCTTGACCACTTCAGAAGACTGGTGATTGCTAGAAACATCAACAGTTTTTTTTTATTAAACTGCAGGTAATGTAAAATATTTTAAATTTTCAAGTTTTTGTTTTTCTTCATTTTTAGAATAGAAAATATGCAAATGCAATAAAAGGTGATTTATTTCTAAAAATGCTTATGCCAGCTGGTAAATCTCCAGCAGGCTTTTCTCTGCCCAGATCATTATTTTGTATCACAAAACAGCTTAAATTCTCAGGAGTCATAAACTGGTTTGTCTCCATCAGAACTTTGACTGTTGGACATCTGTTGGAATTAGCTCAATGCTATTTATTTTGGAGCCCAGATCTAATACGAGTCAACAGGTTTGAATGTATGCCTTCAAACCAGATGCAGACCATACATCAAAATAGAGCCTTAGATTTTTTTTTTTTTTTTTTGAGCTTTGGCCAGAGCAGGATGATGAACACTGTGTTTGAAACTGCTGATGCTATTGAAAAACCCTACAATAAAATATCTGTTGCTATCTTTTTTCCTTGATTACCAAGCTGAAAGCAAGATTTTACAATAAATGGCAAATCATGATTGCTTCCTTTTCTATGTCTGTCACCCATCTTATTTGGAGAAACTTGGACAACTGTTGCCTAATTATTGGACTCAATTCCAGTATGCCTGTAAAGTGTCAGTGTTCTCTCTCATCCTGCTTCCACATTATCAGAAGTTCTTTGTGAACTCTGCCTTTCAGTCCTCTTACACTGTGCACTCTATCCCGCATGAGTCTGGGTACACAATTTTAACTGAGCCTATATCACAAGCTTACCACTCATGTAAAAGTAGAAGCCCAGTCCCCATTTCATTCATAAATTTAAATAGAAGTCATGTTCTTAACTGCACTGGACCCATTTATAATTAGTGATTAAGATAAATCCAGAAAACTGATTGTAGTACAATAAAGATAAATAAATAAGTAGGAATACATGATATAGTAATATGAAGTATTATGAGACTGGATTTGATCCTAGGTGTCCTTTCCTAGCATACCTACTGTTTTTCTCCTATTTAGTTTTCTTAAAAAAAAAATTAATTTGGGAACTTATCCAAACTGAACAATCTTGCTTTAAAATATATGCCTAAATGACACATTATTTTTTGTGAGATCAGAGTTGATGGGGGAAGTCACTGGCACTGCAGGGAAGAATGTGTCATTCCAACTTTATATCTAAATTCCTGAACAAGTTGAGGCTGTTCAGATTAAAGACTAACCCTGTCTACTTCAAATACTTGTTTCAAAATGGTTCTTCTGTAAGATTTTGGCACTTTTTCCTATGTTTATGAACACTATCTAGTGATGTTAAAAGTACTAGAAACATTCCTATCAATTTCAACTAATGTTGCATCAGAACAAAATAGAATAAAATATTCAGTGGATTAAATTTTCTACAGGTCCTTAAAGTTACTTAATTTTTTAGAGCTTGAATAAATAGTCTGGGAGGAAGAAAGTATCTATAGTGTTAATGTCAGGGGCAGAACAACTTTGTTAGCTAAATGTGCAGTATCATTCTTGTTCATGGTGTGTTGAATGCTTCATTGGATTGAACAGAAGAAAACTGGTGATGACAGATCTTCTTTCCTAAATATAGAATTAAATCTCTAGGCAGGTAAAAGGATGACAAAGCATTTCATGTGATATCAACAGATATCTTAGTGAACCTTATCCTCTTATAGTTTACAAAGCAGTGATAGTTTCAGAATCCTTCTTACCATGCTTTGCATGTTGTGCCAGATTCACTTCTCTGCAGTAATGACAGCACATACTATGCACATCATGAGTAATGGCTCAAAAATTAGGTTTCTGATCTGGTAATAAATATGAGTTGGATAATGCAATGGAAAGCCTTAGCATTAGGAAGATTTAAGGATCCCAAGGCACTGTGTGGCACTACCCCAGCAAGTCCTGGCTTTTAATTAGTTGTGACACACTCTTCCACTTGTACTGCACCTGCTGAATACACATGGCTGTGTTATTCAGGTGGGCACTGGTTCCATTGTAGCTACAGTCATGATGATTAACAGATAACATAAAGATTGCTTTTTTCCCCCTGTTTTTCTGCTGCATCCTTCTAGTTGCTATTTCTAGTATCTAACTGATCACAGCAATGCATAATAAATGCCAGTATGATCTTTTGAAAGTTTTATTAAAAGCACAAAGTAATGTCTGCTAGTGAATAAATACCTAAAATACAAGCTTACTGAGATTAGCATCTGTTTTCTTCTAAGACCTTTCTTCCAAGCAAAACAATGTACAAAGTACCTTCCAAGGTCAA
The DNA here is from genome assembly GCF_027887145.1 of Ammospiza caudacuta. NCBI lineage: Eukaryota > Metazoa > Chordata > Aves > Passeriformes > Passerellidae > Ammospiza > Ammospiza caudacuta. The sequence goes on along the minus strand of NC_080593.1, from coordinate 54,943,406 downwards.
GTTTAATAGCATGAAAATCTCCAGATAACAGAGGTATGTAGGATAACTGATACAGGCACATGCTGAAGAGTGAGAATCTGCAATGAGTGAACATCCACCTGCAGCTTTTTCCTCTGAAGCGTTAATACAGGACCACAGGAAGCTTCTGTTCTTTCAGCTTCTCAGGAATTATAGGCTGTTACTGTGTCTTGGTGGTACATTAACCAGAGACTGAGCAATGCCGACGCATACGAAGAGCCTCCTTTTGACATGCTGAGCAGTTAAGGAACATTGCCACCTCAAAAAGTCAGGCCTCATAGGGAGATGTCCTTATGGTTTTTCTAAATTTAGGTATTTTCTGAAATAGATATTACAGAGTAGATATTCTGAAAAGCTCTATACCAATATTCTCTTGCCCCCAGAACAAAATTGTATATGCAGAGGAGGTTGAAGAAAGAGCATGAGGAGGCTTTCTAGCCCAAGAAAATCTTTGTCCTATAACCAAATATTCTTCAGTATTTGTGTTCTGGTTTAAAAATCCTAAGACTATTAGGATATAAGACTATTAGAATATAGACAATTCCACAGGTGAGTAGAGCTTCCAGATGTGTTTCTCTTTGCCTTGCTCAGAGCTGAAGGCAGAAAGCTCCTCCATCTACTGGTTGTCTGGAGCACTCAGTCTGCATTTTTCTCACCTGACCTTGTGACACTTCAGACCCCTTTCCTCCACCCACTTCTGACTAAGTGCAGGAAGGACTAGGCTCCGGAGTGAAATGCACCACATGTGTGTCCTGGAGAACAGAGAAAGTCAGATGCAAAAGACTGGGAGAGCTTGTGCTTTTGCTGACCAAGGACTAGAATTTCTATCCTGTTTCTTGTATCATGCTGTAATATTCTTTCTTCTACTTCTTAGTCATGTAGGACTGGCAAGATAGGTCTTTTCTTTGTATCTCATTTAAAGTTCATTGAAGTCAATAGAAAGAATTTCTGTCTAGTTTCACCCTGACTAATATTTTACCTCATTAGGTTTTTGACCTAAGTAAAACAAACTCTGAAAACAATTAAATTATAATTAATTTTCTGTGTTTGCGTCACTCCCTTCTGCTCTTCTACTCAAGAATTCCAGATGCAGTGGGATGAGGTAAATCGTGAGAATTAAATTTTGGAATTGCATTCTTTTCTTGTCAGAATGTTGGGGGACACAAGACAGACAATGGACTTTGGACCTGGTTAACATAAGAGATTTGATAACAGGATGCCTTGGCAAAAGCAAACAGAACTTTGAAAATTAGACCTAGATTGCAAGAAGATTCAATCAGATAGGTTTACTGGAAAAAAAAAATCCCATTAAGCTCTGCAAGCAGGAGATGTTAAATGCATAAGTTTGTGTATGTGATTTCAACCTAATCATTGTAGTACACATTACTAGGCTCCCTAAAATAGTATGTGTTTGTATCCCACAGTAAAATTGGATTCTGATCACAGAGTCGGTCTTCCTGTCTCTCTCCATCACCATTTTCTCCACCATTACAAAATGCAATTTAAACTTTCATGCATAGAAGTAGTACTACAGTTTACAGAAAGGCATTTTTTAGATGTATGCCTCATTAGTTAATTTCTAATAAATTTTTTTCTGGTGCTTTGTCACTTTGGTCTTTTGATATTTTAGATTGGACAGAAGGAGCAGCTCTGCAGCAGTATTGACTAGCAGAGTGTCTCACTAGAGCAGCATTGTGGTGTAGATGAATTATGGAAAGAGATGGTAGCTACTGGCAATTGAATTAAAATAACACTATTATAAATCTAGAGGCATTTCCACAGAACTCTTTACTCATAGATCTCAGCAATTTATAGATAGATTCTTAAACTGAGAACTCTATTTTGCTGTTCAGTCCCAACAAAACCAGACCACAGTCCTGGCAACTGTAGGCATCAGTCTGTGCTCCATCTGTTGTGCTCTACATCAAGCCAGCTCTGTTGGCTTTTGTCAGCCGGTGAGGTGATGGCATCATATGTTGAATAAAGTATGCTTTGCTGAAACACAAGCCCTTACCACATTGCTCAGGAAGCAGAAGGATTCTGTGAAATGTTGTTCCCATAAGCCAGAGAAATGCTTTCTCTTCAGAAGAGTGGGAAATCCATACTCGTTCCCTGCAAGAATTTCTTAGCAAGCTTCATGAAACATAGGAACAAGGAGATCACATATGAGTGGAAAAAAAGAGTAAAGCCAAATTTTTGCTTTTGAAAATGAGAAGGGATTAAATCAAATTCACTATTATGTTATGGAAGAAACCTTGGTAGCCACTAAAAGAAAGACATTTTTAGAATTAAAACATGGTTATTGTTCACACAACGGAAAAGATTCATTTTCTGAAGTGGCAATAGTATATATTGAACCATTGGCAATTTGACTTCAGGCATCCATTTTATAATCCTTTTTTCACCTTGGAATACTCAATACTAATTGCAGAACTGGAGCAGTGTTGATAATGGTGATTTCTGCAACTTCTAACCTGATTCTAGAATGTGTAAAAAACTAAAATAAGTTTGAAACTGTTGTTAAACTGTTACAGAGATAAGAAGCAATTATGTGAGATAGTTGTTGTGCCTGGAAAAAGTGAGTATTTAAATTTTTCTTTTGCCATTTACCTTTTTCTTGATAAAAACAATTAACTTGGAAACACAGAAGGTTTTACTAAAGTGTAAAAAAATTCAATTAAAGGAAAAAAATGTACAACAAATAAATGCATTAAAATAGATTTTACAGTTAAGTTAAAACCTTGTAATTGAAGAGGAATATATTTCACTAACGATATTAAGAATTAGAAAACAAAAGTTCTAATGTTTTCACTTCAAGACTTTGGTGATTTTAATTTTATTACTGTTTTTGGCTTTTTTATTTTTCCTTTAGCTGACTTTTTGCTAATGCTTAAGTACTTAAGTAGACAAGAAAGGGATACAAATTCAAAAGACATTATTTTACTGTCCTTGTTCTGTTGCGTTTTTGTATTAGCAAAATCTTCTCCAAATAACTGACATGAATAGGTTCAAAGCTTTTAATTGGTTCAACATTGATTGTGATCATAAATACCATCTTCAAGTCCAGGTCTCTTGGACTGCATAGCTGCCATTTCTTTTAACCCTTTGGTGATGACAGTGCTAGAACAGAAAATTTAGACAAGATCATCTGTGTATCATCCAATGACAAGATCCTCTCCTTTATTTATGACATTATCAAAGGTTGGGATTGTTTTTTATATCACTCTCATTGTTTGAAGGTGGGCCACAGCTTCTTGTTGCTTAAGTGATGCCAATGCTTTCTTCTTTGTCTTGCAAAGCATTTAATATTGCAAACAAAAACCATGCAGCTTACCCTCGTCAATTTTTCTAAGCCAGAGCATTTCATTTCTACTCCAGGAGAAGCTGAAGTGTTTGAAAATCTGTCATTAGCAGCCTGTCTTTCTGAGGACTAATATTAGCAGTGCTGCCAACACAGGTTACAGAACCTGTAAATGAAAGAGATCCCTCTCCCTGCCCCTTGGCCTACCTGTGAGTTTACCAGACCATTACAAGTTCTAAATGAACAGTTCTGTGCTTTTGTGCAAACCCTGAATATCTTTGTGTTACTTGGTCTGCTTTAAGATTGTTGGTATTCAAGGTACACAGAAACATGAGAATGGTTATACACAAGGCTCTTCATGAAGAGATCCCAGACCAGATTTTTATAGAATTTGCAAGCATTCAGTGAATTCAACTTCACTTACTTGAAGATCTGAAAGGAAAGGTGCAATATTTTATGTAACCACTTTCTAGAAATATGTTTTTTGGTTTTTTATGATGATGTTCTACTTAACAATATATTTATTGTACTGGTAAGTCTGAAGCACAAACAAAACTGCAATTCCTAACAGTGTTCAAAAACATGAGTCAGGACTATAAGACTGGCTTAAATTAAAAGATGGTATGTCCATATGATTATTTTCTCTCATTTTTTCAGACCACACAGAAGAGTAAGGTCATAGTTTCTAGCTTTCTCTTCACATACCCGTATTTGAAGTTTATATTTTAAGAGGAAATTTTAGTTTTTTGATGCAATAAAATATCATGGAACTGAAATTATGAAAGGAAAGCAATGACTGCAAGGCTTCACAATTACCTTTCTCTGGAGGCCATTCTGCCTTCCTGAAGAATATAATAAATGCCGTATTACTTCACACCACAGGTGTTTTCAGAAGTGGTTGCTCCTGGGTGTTTAGCAAAGTAAAATGAAATAAGGTAAATGTAAAGTGATACTCTTGACTTCTGTCATGGTTTGACACTGGCTAAAACCCAGGCACCCATAAAAAAAACTATTCATTAATTCTCCTCAGCTATAGTTGACAGAGGAGGGGGAAAGAAAAACTGAAGGGCTCATAAGTTGATATAATGATCAGGAAAAAACACTAAAGGTGAAACAGGCTTAATCCTAAAGCATATAAAGAAAAAAATTGTTAACAGAATTAAAGAGGGTATTGAGAACTAAAATAAACCTTTAGAACACCATTTCCCCCCGTCCAGCCCCTCCCTCCTTCCCACCGACAGGGCAGTGAGACAGGTGTGAGAGTTTTGGTCAGTTTTTCACTTGAAATCTTTCTTCAGTTTGCTTAGGGAGAGTAGTCTCTTTTGCTTTGCCATGGGGTCTTTCCCACAGGAGACAGTTCTCCGTGAACTTCCCCAGTGGGGTTTTAATTTTTCATGAATAGCAGTCCTGCCTGACCTGCTGTAGCAGGAGTCCCTCCCACGGGCAAAACAGTCTTCCCAAACTGCACGGTGTGGATCATTTTAGTTCATGGGTGTCGTTTGTTTAAGGATAAGCTGCTCTGGTTTGGAAGCAAGGGCCCTATTTCTCTATCTCTGGAAGCAAGGGTCTTCTCTCTCTGTTTCCCACTAGACTGCACCTTTTCAGTATCCACCCGCTCCAGCGTAAGCGCCTTTTCTCACGGGCTGTGAGTGGATCTCTGCATCCCCTCATGCTCTCTGTGTTCATGTTGTCCCCATTATGCATGGTTTTGGTCTTCCCTTCTTAGTTTTGACAGGCCTAACTCATTCCTTCTGCTTTAACTCATACCTCTGGAATCTGATCCTTAAGACTCCCTTACTCTGTGAAAGCATTAATGTTTATTGGTAGTCAGTTGTATCCAGCATAATTCCTCAAAAATCAGCTACTCCAAAAGCACATGTGTTGCAACTTCAATCCCTTGTAAAGAATGTGATTACTTGTGAATGTATGATAGCCAGAAAACTGTATTTTGTCACTAGAAAGTGGCAGCAGTTGCCTGCAAAAGATTCTGAAGTGACCCTATTCTGTTATTTTTATACTCCCTCTTTTCCTTGTCCTCCAAAAAGAGTTGGAAATAGTGTCAGCTACCAAGGCAGTAGAAAACATCAATAACTACTTTACCTATCTCCTTGTCTCAGTGACTTGTGACAGAGGACTTGGGAGCCACTTAGTTGATAGCCTAATGGAGATGCCTGTTAAAAATACAGTGTCACCTGGTTGGTAGATAAAGAAGATAAAAAAGGAAGGTACAATGGAAAATATTACAGAAATCAAAATGACTCCAAGAATACACATGAACTGAGGCAATAAGGGATGAAACTGAAAATTTTCAGCAAGTGCTTGGCAGTTAGAGACTTGAATGCTTGACTGCAGTGCTGGTGTTACAGTTCTTCCAATTATTTTTTCTGTTTTCCTTCAGCTTAGAAGTGAATTTCTGATGGGGTTCTTCCTCTCATTCATCTCTTTTTTTATTAGACTGGAAAATATATGTAAAAATAGGGGAAAAGAGAAGTCAATTCTGCTAGTTTTGAACCTGACATTTTAAGGGAGAGCTACATGATGGAGACAGAGGTAGCCGGGAGGTGATGTTACTGTTACATTAGTCAGGGTCTCCAGAGTGTGAATGACTCTGTTTTCTCCTCATCAGGTCCCCAAAGCTGGGAGTATTATTTTGAGGAAATAATGTAAGGGAAATAACATCCATTCCTGTCCCAAATATCTACCATTCAGATTTCAAGAGTAAGGCCTTTGTGTTGCCTGCTGGCCCTCTTGTCCAAGCTGGACCTACACAGACATAAGATCCAGCAGGCTCATTCTCTACACAGAAGTTCTGAAAGAAACCAAGGAATTTGCTTGAGATGATCATCTGTTTGCTCTGAAAAATGGACATTTTCCTCTTGGGCTCTAAGCTTTTGTCTTTTATTGCCAATGATGGCTCTTGTCCCTTTTCTTCCTGTTCAACTCTCATTCCTTCAATTTTTCAGCTGTCCATCTCCTAGTTCTTTGCTTTCCTGCTTTTTCATGCCATTCTGCCAAAGTCTATATTTTTTTCTTCTCCCTCCCCTCCGTTTCCTATTCCTTATTTGTCTTTCTTCTGAAACTCTTTCATTTAAAGAGCCTTTAAAGAAAGTTTAAATGAAATATGTTATAAACTAAATAAAATGTATGTAGATGCAACAAATAGTATATTCTCACAGCTTTCTCCATTTAATTTGGACTAATATATTTTCTTTTTCCCTATGTTTAGTTAAATCATGATCAATCTGGATCTGAAGTTCTCTCTCAAAATTTGAGTCTGAAATCAGTGATATAAGGAGGTCAAAGTTCAAAATTGTGTGCAGTGCTGATCTAAATGATAAAATTCAAGATTCCTGTTTTCAGTGACTGACAGCTGACATAGATTCTGTATGGGATTATTGTGTCAAACAGGCTATGCTTTTGCAGTTCTGCATGAGGCTTCCAGCACAGCTAGGAGTCTGGCTGAATCCAGGGTAATGTCAACCATGGAACAGTGCAGTTACACTCCTGCCTTTACATTTGGGTACCTTATTTTTATTAGATGTGGTTGAAAAATAGACCATGTTCTCTTTTTATTTTACTTCTTTTATTATTTCTTTTTTTTAGATGTTAAAGTTGTAGAAATAGAATTTGAGAGAAAATGAAAGAAAGTTGAGCAGTTATTTGAGAAATTGAATGAAGGATAAATGCAGTTTTTCAGATCTTGCCACATGAGAAAGGGTCGAGGTCTTGTCTATTTTTAGAGTGGCTGCAATAGTGGCCAGCAACAAGTGCACAAGAAATCTTTGTAGGAAAAATCTGTTCAAGTATACAAACTGTTTCAGACATGGTACAGTATTATTAGCACAACATTTAGAAGTTATTTTTTATTTGTACTTTGCTATTTTTTCTAATTATGGGCACTTATTTAGTTAATGAACAAATGAAGCTGCATACAAAAAATCAGCTTGTTCTAATTTTGCTGATATGATGCACATTTTACAACTATATTTCTTGACTACAGCAAAACTGATATATGTATTGCAGGAGTCTCTATTTGATTACCAAATCCCAGTCAGGCAGAGTCAGATCGCAACCCTCCAATGGACAGATATGTGTGAGTTTTTCAATCAAATCTGATGGAAATTAATTTGAGGCTAACATTTCCCTTTGAGATGCTTTCTGTGTGTGCTTGTGCACAGGATACAGGCTTTTTCCTACTGGAAGCTCTTAAAGAGTACCTTGATTTTAAGGGAATAGCTTTTCCCCTGCTGAATAGTAATAGGATTTGATATTATATAGGACAAGATCTTTGAAACTTTGGTTATCAGACCAGAGAAAATACTTTCATGTAAACAGGTTAAAGACATAACATTCTTTTTTTTATGACTTTGAAGACATTTATCTTGTGGCTTTATCCTGCTTCAGATATTTAATTTTAGTTCTGTAGCATCAAATGTGACGGCTATTGCTATTGTTTTCTTTGATGTCTCGATAATAGGTGCTTATTGGATTGGGCCAAAACAGAAATAAAGGCACAAGCTGATCTGAATCCTTAGCATGTGATACTGCTAAGGGAACAGCTCTGCAAATGAGTGAGAAGGCAGCCCCTCTGTGAAAAAGTGTGGCACAGAAAATGTCTCTATGAAGCCTGGGAGCAGAACACTTTATCCCATCTACAAATATTCCTAGAGGGTGGAGACATCTCTTTTCAGCTCAACAAATGGTTTTCCACCAGAACCTAGAGAAACTCTTATGCTAGATATTTTCTATGTGAGGAGTGGAAGGGGAATGGGGAAAAAACTTCCAAAAAACCACCTACAAGGAATTTAAGTAAATAATTTTGTACATTTTTAACTGCAAGGGTGTAAAATCTGGTCTTAGTCTCAAGTTGTTGCACATGGAATAAATACTAATTGAAGTATTCAGTCAGTGTCTGAAATTGTCCCAAATGTCCCTTTGAAGGCTTATCATGCTTTTACCATGGTTCAGAGAAGCATCTCTAACAATTGTAAAATCTTCCTGAAATAAACACAGAGGTCTGTAAATGCTAGCTCAGGGAATCTACGCTCTTTAAGTGATCTGCTGCCCTTGATATGTGAGGGAAGCTGTACTGACATTAAGGGCCATTGGAAAAATTGCAATTCCTGTAAGACTGCTGAGAGGTAGTTTAGGTTCTGAATGTTTGGAAAGGGAATTAATGCTTTTTTTTTTTTTATATCACACATATTTTATATTCTTATAAATCCTAATGATTTTATGTAATGGTAATTCTATGGTATAAATTCTTATCATTCTTCTTTTAGTATTTTCATGTCAAGTCCTGAAGAATTGTACATTAAAATTGGCACAAAAAACTTATTGAAAATAAGAGTAGTGTATCTTAAAAATCATAGTCCATGAATTGGAAGCAAAAAAAGAGAACTACTCTGAATTTTTGGATTCTTCCAATTTTACTATGCTATGGCTAGCAGCATCAACTGCTTATACTCATTTGTTTCCACCCAAATATACCTATTGAGTTCTTAGAACCCCATTTTTCAGAAATAATTCTATTTTGTGTATAAAGCAGCTTGAGGGAATTAAGTTACAGAGCAAGGACATAAAGGTCTTCCAGGAGCAGGAGCATGTGAAGATAGAACTCATTAAAATCACAGCATGATATGACTTATATGAGTCACACAAATAAATAATCTAGAAGTGTATGGACTTTATACATGTTTTACTTTATCTTGAAAACCAAGGTAGTTTAAGCATCCAGGGACACTATAGGCATTTGCTTCACTAAAGATGCTGAAAGCAGTAAACAAGTACTGACCTGCACAAAACCATTTACATTTGATATGTTGATATAGCCTGTGGCATACAATATTAATAATAGTTCTTATTTTTACACTCTGTCCAACTTAATGCAGATCATTTGAAACATTTTGAATCCAAAATGCATGCACATGTCCCATGAACATGGGACTTAGTCTGTTTCTTTGTAGTCTCAGGAGATGGAAGTCAATATAGCTTTATATACCTTGAGAATGCTTTCTTGATTCATGCTAGTTCAGAATCTTGTTGAAAATCACTTCCATTTACTCAATATTCAGTTTTAAATGCTTTCTATAGCTTCATATGTTGATACAATGTAGTTTCATCCTCGTCCATTTTTTTCAGAAGTGGCTGGTTTTTGTCATCCTTTCCCTCTTCTTAAAGGCTTTTACCCATTCACTGGTTAAATACATTCATCCTTGAAAATTAGCAGTGTTCTCCCTATCCAGAGGACTACGCTCTCCACCTCTTCATTACTGGACTGCATTGTACCATTATCTTAACTTGTTCTCTTCATGGCTGCTGGCACCTATTTTATTTGATGCAGTGAATCTCTCATTACAGCCTTATTAGCATCCATGTCAAGGCAATGTGAAAAGTCCTCCTCTTTCAATACTGATGAATACAAACAAGTAGAGAATAGAAGACATGAGCAATCTTTATTGTTTCACTGCCACATTAATACCTCTAACTCTAATTGACAGGGTAATTATACCCCAAAGATATCCCAAGAAAGCAGCCTGGGTAGCTATGATCATGCCATGTAAGTGATATAGAACACATTCTGTAAAATAGGATCAAAATGGTTTCTGTGTCACCAAAGCAGCTGTCCTGACGATTCACATCCTATTACATCCTATTTAATATGGTTTGAGCATGTCATAATCAATTAAAAATAGTTTTCATTTCAGATAACAGTTTTGGAATTTTGAAACTGGGAATACCTTCCTTTGGACAAAGACTCCTAAGGACTCTCCTCTGTAGGAACCCTTGTCATTCACTCACCTATCTCTTCTCAGGTTTGTAACAGTTCAGGGTCAGGCCTCTGTGGAGACCCTGGGGGGCATCCCCTGAGCTGGGGAGACACAAGAAGCTTCCCTCAAAAAGCCAATAAGATCCCATTGGCTCCTTCCCCTGTTTCTATGTCTATTGCTGTGTCCCTGAGCCACTCTCTCCCTATTCCCTGACTGGCCCTTATCTTTGTACTGCCCTGAGACCAAGGTCACCCCCTGGCCCCTCGGGAGAGAGAAACTGAGACCCTCCATGTGTGTGCCTTGGACCTGAAGATCTTACCGAGAGACTGAATTAAACATCTGTGGATACCATGAAAGGTCCTTTTTGCTTTTTTACCCTGGACTTTACTAGCAGCAGTTCAGGCTGCAACAAGGGGTGCACCTAGCACAGAACTCTTGTCCTGGAAGACATCTGCACTAGACCACCCTGAGAATTTGAGGTTTTTTACCCCAGTGTGGTGAGGTTTGTTATAAATGATCAGCCAGAAATACAAATCAATAAATGTGAAAGATTTTATTTTCACAACCAAAATACAGTCCTCAAAAACCCACAGTCAAAGAGACAGCATCGAGCGTGGGATTGGCACTGGGTGAACCTGAATCTGGCCTCTATCGCATCAGATCTCCCTCTGTTCACGAATGCCTTTCCTGTGGGGCTGTTTTATACAGTTTTTATGCCTAAGACAGAGGTGCCCTGATTTCTTTTGTAACCCTGCATATGTATGAAGTTTTCTTTCACTGTGCAGGGCTGGACAATTGCTGTTTCCTGGGTAGTGGTGGGCACTGATCATGTCAGGGGAAGTCGTGTATTCAGATGTATGTTTCTGCACAACTTCAGTTATCTTGACTGATGGTATCTACCAAGTGATGATCATCCTTGGGTGTTCCCTGATGGTTCCAGGGGAAGCCCATCTCTATGCTGGCCATGTTCTTTCATTGGTAAAGAAGCATTTGTCTCCTGCTGCCTTCAGGAGTTTTGAAATTCCAGTGTAGTTATCTGTCTGCAGGCTGCTCCTGGTCAGAGGCTCATTGGATTTTACAATTTATATTGTATTCATTCTCCCCTTAAGCATGTATAATTTTATAACATATATTACAGGTTGAAATTTTGATTCCTTCCTCCTTTTACTCTTGAGATTTTGGAAGACTAGGTTAAGATGGAAGCAGCATTCACCCATGCAGAACAAGAAGTTTACCTCCACCAAAAAAAGTCTTTTATTCAAGAAAAGTTGTGTTTCTCAGAGGGGGAATTGAAGTGTTTTGTCCTGGTTATTTAATAAGTTTCCTTATCTTTCACAGAAATCAGTCCTAACTGATGAATTGTTGAAAGTAGCTTGGAAAAAATTAACAACTAGTAAAGAATTCCATAAAGCATTCTATCCTTTATTTAATATGATGATGTAATGTGTTCTGAATCTTGGGGATGGTGAACCCCAGCTGAAAACCCTGCTTCCGTTTTCCCCTCTTCGTGCCCCTGCACCCTCTCTCCTGTCGCAAGGAAAGACTCCTTCAAGTTCTCCCGTCTTTACTCCTGCTGCCCAAGTTGGCTCTCACCACATGGCCACGGCCACATGGTCACATTCACGTGCTCAAGATGGCGGAGGACCCTTCTGCCCTCTGGTCCTCACGCCTCCTCCCACGGACGCATTTACCTTGGTTGCTATAGCACCAAAAGACAGGGCGTGGGTGGTGAGACCTGTCTCCCCTCACACCAAATTGCTGCCCCCACGGAAAGCCCACAGCTGCCCTGCCACTGCTCTGTGTGGCTGGGGCGAGGCAGCCGATACTCGCTGCCCAGCGTGCCCCATGGCAGCCCGCTGCATGGAGGCCGAGGGTGGGCAGTGAGGCCGGCAGCCCCGGGGCGCCGCTGTCGCCGGGTGGGCAGACAGCCCTGCCAGGGATGGCTCAAAGGCGCAGTCCTGGCAGCAAAACCGCCATCCCTTGCTAGAAGCCTCATGCCGGCAGCGCCCACAGGTGCCAGCCAAGAGAGACCTCCATGAAGGGGCTGAGCTCCAGCATGGCTGCCAACACCAGGAGTGGGATGGACTATGCACAGCGGTACCTCAACACCAGCACCAGTGCCAGCAACATGTCCAGCACCACAAACACAAATCCACTGGCAAAGGTAAAAAAGTCCTTGCCATGAATGTTTTGGAGACAGTGAAATGGTTCAAAGTAAAACACAGATACAGTTTGATCACCCAGAATGATAACAAAGATGATGTGTTTGTTCATCAGACTGCTATAAAAAAGAATTACCCCAGAAAATACCTTCACAGCTTAGGAGATGGAGAAATTGTGGAATTTAATATAATACAAGAAATAAAAGGCCCCCAAGTAGCCAATGTCACAGGACCTGGTGGAGTTCCAGTGCAAGGAAGTAAACATGCACCAAACTGCAAACCTGCGAAATATTATCCATGTCACAGAAGTCCACACACCTACCAAGGGAATATAACACAAATCCGAAAACTATCAAGCCCCAGAAACAGCCTAAAAACCAAAAGAGCACAGAACACCTGTGAGCTGTCCTGCGCCCAAAAGTCCACCTCCATAATGACTGAACATTTCAGTCAGATAAGTCCCACTACTTCTAATACACTTCCCTAATTCCTGTGGCCTCCCTGCCCCCCTTTCACTTTCCCCTTTTCCTTTCCATTGTTCTATTACCCCTTTTTTATGTTCCCGAAAATTCCTGCCTCCTTTACCCCCTTTCCATGGTGTCCCTCCACCACTCGCTTCCCCCAGAGTTCCTTTGTAATACCAGAGGGAGCATGATTGGGAGGGAAAGAAATTTTCCCTCTGTCGTGGAAGGAGACCCGGACACCAGATGGTTCATCACAGGTCCAGTTTATTGAAGAAAGCATCAAACACTTATACAGCAAATAATAAGCTTATGAATATTCTGTAAGCCAGGCAATCTATTGGTTAAACTATACCATGAACTCTTCCTCATTCCTTAGGGGTTACATCTCTCTTTCCTCATGTCTCTTTCACTATTTGTTATTATACTACAGCTAGGCCCAAGGACACGCTATCTAGCAGGTGCAGAACTTGGAATTAGCCACAGTTTTGTATTTTTCCAGTCTCTAGCAGCTAAATTCCCAACATCTCCCCTGTTTTTATTTTTTAGAAAGAACAAAGTTCTATGGGCTGTGTTACAGTCTTTGGAACATAAGAATAGGCAATTCTAATAACTAAACAGTATTTTCAGCTAGCAAGGTTTCTCTCTTATAAGGGATCTAAGCTAGGAAAACAAACCAAAAAGGCTATCACTATTTATAGGATATGTTATACAACAAATACAAAAAGAATTTTATGTGCTATAAGGCTCAAACCAAAATAAGCTAAAGGAATAACATGTGCGCATGTTTCATCTGCGTAGATTGTCTGATAAGTTTGCTTTCTATTCTCAAACAGCAAATAATACTTCCAACAGACACGTCTTTACTCACAAATGCTTCTGATTGTCTCTTTTAACTAAAGTTTCTCTGATGTTCACAACAACACTTTGCACACAAGTCATAAAATAAACGCCTATTGTAAAAGCATAAATCTATCTAACATCACTTAAACTTAATAGCACTTAAAATACTTAAACTTAAAATATTTAAACTTAACAGAATTTACCAGATTTTTAAATCAACAGAACTTACATGTAAAATCTCTTAATTCTAACAAAACTTAACTATAACAAAATTTAACTGACTTTAAATTCTACATAACTTAAACCTAATATAATTTAAACTTAACAGACTTCGAACTTAACAGTATTTAACATTTAATGTCACTTAATAGATAATTTAACTTAAACTACTTAGCAACGGATAAAACTTACTATAGAAATAAAATATAGCATTTACTATAACTTACTTACAGGCCTGATTCTAAAATATTAAGCTAAAATAACTTTCTTCACGTGTTTGCTGCGGCATTTTTATACTTCAATATACTTAAACATAAGAAGTTTATTTAAGGTATACCTGTGAAAAAATTCTTTTGAATTCAGTGCTTGCTTTTACATCTATCGCATCTAAACAAAGCTTAAAAAATACAAAAAACAGAGTCATTATATCTTACTTCTACAATCACTTTAAAACATCTTTAACAATTTTAAATTTTTCAAAATATAATTTTAGAGTCTGATGTTCCACCGACTGAGTTATTTGGGCTTCTGATATTTAAAGTCTCTGTTAATACAGGTGATTTTAAGACAGCATAACGGATGCTAAGCCAATTCGGCCGAAATTTGACTCCCGCATTCACCACGCTGATTTGTCTTTCACAGTCTCTGTGGCGGGGCTGAATCACAGTGTGCGCTGCAGACACCGCTGGTCGGGTCACTCCCCCCGCGGCGGCTCCGGTCGCTCCCCCCGTGGCTGCCTCCACTCTCCCTGCCGCTGCAGCGTAATATTCCAGGCGGTCGCTCGCCGCGGCTGCTCCCCATGGCGGAGCGCCCATGCCGAGTTCGGAGCAGCACAGCCTCGCAGGCGTCCCGAGCCGCAGCTGCTGCTTTGCACTCAGAGACTATCACCCGCCATGGCTTGCTCGGTTTCTTTGCTGACTTATCATCTTCTAACACTGCTTCCTACAGTATATTCCCAAATTTTGTCCATTCCGAGAGTTCATAGACCATATGAGGGTTAAGAAAAATTTCTTCAGCGTATCCGTAGGCTATAACAAGTCTATCTCCTTTATCTCTCGCCATTCTAGATACGCGGCGAATAACTTATATGCTGCTTGCCTTTTCATATCTCTTTCGTGAGCGCTCTTGCAGCTTTCCAGGCTTCCGGCAGCATGTAAATGGCTTGAGTCACCGATGTGAACCACAAGGGTGCTTCAAAATTCCGGCACCGTCCTGGCTGCTCAGGACCCAGCTCCAACTTCCTCGACCATGGCGTGTTCTCCCCCTTTTTCTTTTAGTCGAGATGAGGGGTCAGCATTCGGAGTCAACCATTTGTCGTAGGAAGGGGACCAGGACACCAGATGGTTCATCACAGGTCCAGTTTATTGAAGAAAGCATCAAACACTTATACAGCAAATAATAAGCTTATGAATATTCTGTAAGCCAGGCAATCTATTGGTTAAACTATACCATGAACTCTTCCTCATTCCTTAGGGGTTACATCTCTCTTTTCTCATGTCTCTTTCACTATTTGTTATTATACTACAGCTAGGCCCAAGGACACACTATCTAGCAGGTGCAGAACTTGGAATTAGCCACAGTTTTGTATTTTTCCGGTCTCTAGCAGCTAAATTCCCAATATCCCTCAAGTAACCATCTATTTCTTAAAGGTTAATGATTTCTATTTGGAGTTTCCAACAGGCACGCCACAACCTACACTACCTCATACAGAGCCAATCACAGCCAACAACACTGCCTAACAACACTGGGAGTCTGGGGAGGACTCCCAGTCCAGTGACTGGTAGCTAACAAACACTACTCCAGTTGACAAGTCCTCGCAGAGTCCCAGTGTGCTCACAGGCCTCAGTGGATGGGACTTGCCTCTCCACACTTCCTCCATCTCCTGCCAAGGGCCTAGGGACGTGTCCCAGCTCAGCCTAGGACCTTCAGTACTGGCCGAGCCCTGCTGTGTGTGTGCCCATCTCTGCCCCTGTCTCCTGGCTGGGCTGGGACCTGCCCTGCAGAGCTGCTTTCGGGGCTGCAGCCCTCAGACCTGGGTTGTAGCTTGTTATGCAAAACTCTAGGTTTAACATGGCACAACTGCTCTGTTCTGTTTCCTGTGCTCATCATCAGTCAAGTAGCAATGATCATTATTTTCCAGAAATGTCAGGGCCTTTTCATCTCCAAAGACACATTCAAGGACACATAACACAAAGGTTATAACTGAAAATGGGATATTATTTTAATTTTTATTTTTCTCCATCTCTTTTGGAACTGATGCACACAACCATTACTACAATGTGCATGTGTAGCCAGGATCAGGCTGATATGTTCTTCAGTTTAGCTTTAAAACCTATCCTTTGTAGTCTGGAAAAAGCAAGTGACAGAGCTACAGAATACAGCAGCAGGAATATAGGCCCAGCAGCTCTTGTTTCCTGAAGGGTGAGAGCACAAAGACTGAGGATCTGTACCAACCTCCCATAAAAAAAGAAAGCATATGTGGTACTGTGGGGTATTTCAAAAATTATAACACATATTGATGACAAGCACAATTTTTGCCTTCCAAGACTTCCTTTGTTGCTGTGCTTCCTGGCCAGGGATGCATGGCCCGTGCTTGTGTTGCAGGCAGGATAACTGAAAAATGGCAGCTCTGGATAGATGCAAGAACCCCATGGGAAATGGAGCCAAGGGAAGAGCAGAGCTCAGCCCCGCTCCAAGCTTGCATGGGGCAAGAGAGCCAGAGAGAGCCAGGGCACAAGTGGTGCCTTGGGGACGTGAGGGCAGCAGGCAAGAATGGAGTCACAGGGGCCCAGAGGAGCCCTGACAGGGGGCTGTACCCAGTGCTACAGACAGGAGGACAAGGAGTAATCCCCAGGCAACCCTTGGGGCCCACCCTGGGAGTCTGGAAAGCTTCCTTTCCTCAGATAAGGATCATGCAGAACACCTTCAAGAAGCAAGAAAACCTGGCGCCTGGCCAAAATGGCCCAAACCATCCTGGTTGTGCTCTGTGTGGCAGAGGAAAGCAAAGAAACCCCAGGGACACTTGCAGCCCACTGTAAAAAAAAGGCTTCCTTCCCCCAGATGAAGGGCATGACAGGCCATCTTCATGTAGCATGAGCAGCAGAGATTGCCAAAGGGACTAAAAATGTACAAGAAGGGGATCACATGAGCCCTCAGCAATGGTCATGCTCAATGCTTCAGAGGCATACAGAACTGCCTTGGAGGAAAATTCCTCCCTGACCCCAGCACTGGCCATCAACTTTTCTCAGAGAATGTGAGAAAGACCTGTCTACTCCTCCCACAAGCTGGCCCTGTCTTCCAGAAGATGCCCAAGCCCTATTCTGCCCTGCCTGGAGTCATCTTTGGGGCTTCTGAGTCTGGCCACATGCCACCAGTCTGATCAACTTCAGGGGCACAAATCTTTGTGTGCCTGACAGGGCACCAGTGGGTATCCCAAAGCATTGGGATCCTGTCAACATCTCAGCATCTCATTTCTTATGGCTGCTGGCCCTAGATTCAGAGGGAATGAAGATAGAGTGCTCTGCAGTGCTCCTCAAGTGTTCTTCCAGAAGGCATTTCCTTGGTCTTACAACTTGGCTTGGTGCTCCTTCTCATCTTCTGAGAAGCTGAGGTCTGTTCCCTGAAGTCTGAAGCAGGATTTCCATCTATCCAGTGAGCTTTGAGCATGGCCCTGATGGGAGCTGGCCTTGCAGCAGATAATCTTCAGCAACCTCATCCAGCCTCCCTCAGCCCCCACCAAGTAATTACAGTAGCTCCTTAAGGACTTTCTCTTGGATGTCTTCAAGCTGACCCTGTGCCAGCTCTGTGAGTGGGACACAGGAGTCTCCATGTGCAACCTCACTCACTGCAGCCCTGCCCTCTGTCCAGTGTTCTTCATAGAAACATTGAACCATAGAATAGTTAAGGTTGGGAAAGACCTTTAAGATCATCAAGTCTGGCCATCAACCCAGCACCACCACCATGGCCAAACCATGTCCTCATGTGTCATATCCACACAGTTGTTGAGCACTTCCAGGGATGATGTCATCTCCACTCTACTGGACAACCTGTTCCAATGTTCCAATGTTTTAAAACCCTTTCAGTGCAAAAAACTTTCCTAATATCTAATCTAAACCTCCCCTGGTGCAACTTGAGGTGATTTTCTCTCATCCTGTTAGTTGTTAATTGGGAGAAGAGATTGACCCTCACCAGGGGTAACCCCTGTAGTTGTAGAGAGGGATAAAGTCCCCCTAAACTTCCTTAGTGGGGAAGGAAGCCATCCCAGCTCCCTCAGCTGCTCCTCATAAGACTTGCATTCCAAACCCTTCACCAGCTTTGTTGACCTTCTCTGGACTTGCTCCAGTGCCCCAATATCTTGTAGTGAGAGGCCTGAAACCGAACGCAGTATTAGGCCTTCAGAGGAAGGCCTTTGGAGAGCTGGCCCTGAGGCTGTCCCTGTGTCCATGAGTCAGCCCTTGCCCTTGGTGGCTGTATACTAGACACAGCTTTCAGGTACTCAAGACATGTCCTCCTCTGCTTGGCTTCAAAGGACCAATCTTGTGCTGTTATTCCTCTCTCAGGCCATGGGAGAATTCAGCCCTGCAGCCCAGAGACCACCCCTATCATCCATTCCCTTCTGTGCCAGAGCTAATGTCTTTGAAGTCCCACAGTAAGGAAGACCAGGGACTTGATCTGTCTAGTTACAAACTCTTTTCCTGGGGCATGGGTGGGTTGATTTCAGCAGCTGCAGGCCAGGGAAAAGCCAAAGTGTAGCCAGAGCCATAGGCTGAGATGGACCAGTGCCATAAGACCACCAGGGAAACAGACACTTTGAAAAACAAGTGAACAGAGGTGACTGGTGTGATGAAAAGGTTGGTCATTTTTAGACCTCGAACATTTTGATCTCTGCCCAAAGCACAGTCAGGCAAACAGGACTTCCAAACTGTGAGAATGGCTCATTGATGCTATTGTAGTCAAATCTGCTTGTCTCACTGAAACTAAAATGTGCAACTCCTCTATTAAACACTGTAGCAGGGCATCTCAACCCCCCTTCCCTGCGCTCTGCCCCCCCTCCACCTTCCCCTCCATCCCCCCAAGAGCTTATCTGTTGCTTGTTAGCTGGTGAAATAACTCAGGGCATCTTGCCCCTCACATGAGCTTTGCATGAGCTTGCTAATTGGTGAAACAACTCAATCAGGAGAGCTTGTTTTATAATGAGTTTTTTTGGCACCATGGGGGCAATGCTTTCATCTCATCTTGCTGTGGAAGTGAGATGTGGAGAGATAAGCTGGAATTTTTGACTGACAGACACTTCATTTTAGAAATTATAAAAACTACATCAAAGTTTCACAAAGCAGGTCTTCTGCACATTCCCTGGAATTGTGTGGGGCTTTCTCTCCAAAGTTGGGATGTCCACTTTGTGGTTACTCCCTTGAGGGTTCAGTGAAAGGATTCTGTGTACACTCTTGTTGATTTGGTGGTAAGTTACATTGAGTCCTAATCAATACTAATTCTTTGCTGGCTTTAATATTGGTGCCGTAATGTCATGCACTGTTTTATGTAATCTGCTAGTAGTTAATTTGTTTTATAATGTGTAGTAAGTAACTCTGTTTAAAGCCTTTTGTCTGCTATCTCAACTTTATTCAATAAATAACTCATTTTATAATAGACCAGGCCTGCCATCCTTAAAACGTGTGGGCTGAGGCAATTTTAGGTGTGGGTCACCTAAATTTAAGCTGCTTCCAAAAATCTGAGGCTAAGGCAGGGCTTGTCTGAAACTCTCTGTCTGAAACTTCCTATTTGATCAATACCAATACCTCCATTGGCTGGGTTTATATGGGATACAAAGCACACTTCAGTAATGGTGTAAAACTTTTAGAGCACTTCTCTCATGATGCCTAAAGAGTTGTAGCTTTTTTCATATGTTTGTTGCTTTATAGATATTTTTATATATAGTTGTATACTTTCTGTTATTTTTCCTGCCCTCTCTTACATTTCAGAGCAATAAGCAAATAATTTTTAACACGTTGAAATTCTGTTTATTCCTATTCTTAAGAAGAGATTTTCTGGCACAAACATCTTGTTTTTCACCGGAATTTGAGAGACGCAACAAGATATAGGGCAAAGAACCCCCTGGACCAACTCCAAGGGGCAGAGCCAAGGGTGCATTACTGAGGCAACTGATCTAGCGGGATATATCTGCAGGATATACTAATTATTTAATCTTATAAAAATTGTAAAAATCCTGCATCATGTGTGTGTAGCCATATTTGTGTACCTGAAAGCTTTCATTAAAGAATTGCTTTTTATCTTACCGCTCTTAATATTTGGAAATGTTTGGAAAGTTTGGTAATGTTTGGAAAGTTTTTATTTTTTGATTCTAGGCAACACTCACCTTAACTTTTCTGAGAGATATTTGCCTACATCTATTTGTGGGAAGGTGTTCTTACTTAAAGCCCTGTCAAGTCTCCTTTTTCTTTAAGATTTAGTGGTTGGACTACTAAAAGATTAAGTGAGGTATGATTATTGTAATTTTGTATTGTCTTTTTTTTGGTGCCAAAATTGGTGTATACCTTCAGACTGTGTGAATAAGGGCATTTATACCAAAGACAGTCTTTTGGTTGTGGTGATGGCAGAGATGAAAGAGAGAGTTTTTGTTCCCTCTGCATGAACTTTGCAGGGATATAAAGAGCATGTGTGGTTTCACCACCATTCCTCACCAATGCATCAAGGGACACTTGATAGGGCACTGTTTAGGGTGAGGTTGTCTTTTTAGAAAAAGGTCACAAATGTTTTTGTGTTCTTTACCATATTTTTCCTTGAACTTCAATAACTCTTTTCATCCTTTAGTCTTCATTCTTGATCCCTTTCTTGGAGACTGTCATAATCTTATCTGTCTTTGTACTGCTCCTCCCAGTCATCATTTTTCTTCTTTAGGCATTCCATGCCCAGAAATAACCATCTTAATCTTTGTCTGCATTCATTACAGATGGAATTTGTCTCTTTAGAACATGAGGAATGTGAAATATCCATAGTGGTACAGGTGAGCTCTCATCAGGGCTTTACACAATAGTTGCTTTTCTTGTCTGACACAAAGGAATGCTTTTCCTGTATCCCATTCATGGCTTATTGTCACCCCATGATCTACTCATGCCTCCTAGAGCATTTGCCTCCTCCAATGTCTTCAGATTGGAGCTGGAACTTGTGTCACTCCACCTGACATGGTGGTACCTATTTCTACCCTGCAGTTCCTCATACAAGGAGTGTTTATTGATGTAGGGAATGTCTCTTCTGTCAGAGCTTCACCTGGTGGGGAGGATGGAGGCTGTAGAACCATGAGATAAAACTTTTCTTCCTCATGGGTGCCATGAAATCCAGAATATGAGGTGGACAAGGAAACCTAAATTCTTGAACAATGGTTTTTTGTGTCTGAATGCAAAAGACCTGACCATGAACTTCCCTGTTTCCTACACTTGATGACACAAAGCATGAAGGGTGGAGCCCCCTTAATGCATCTCTCAGGCTCCACCCATGAGTGACCTGCTGGAGTCCAGCTCCACGCAGTCACAACCAGATCCAGCCTCTGCTGGCCAGCTGAGCCATGGACGAGGTGTGTGTGTGGGCTCTGAACACGGGGCTGTGGTGTCAGTCCAGCTCCTTTCAGAACTGGTGTCTGCCTCTTAGAAGAGGAAATATTCATGGCTGGCATTAACTGAGTTTCCATTGGGAAGTTTCATGGGAGAAAGTGCTCAGTCCAGGCACTACAAA
Organism: Ammospiza caudacuta; assembly: GCF_027887145.1. NCBI lineage: Eukaryota > Metazoa > Chordata > Aves > Passeriformes > Passerellidae > Ammospiza > Ammospiza caudacuta. The sequence continues at coordinate 54,921,886 of NC_080593.1, read as the reverse complement.
AGACCAAACCTTGGTGGGTCAGTGAGATGCAGTTCATGTCCCTGCTGTCTTTACATTTTACTCTCCTGGAGCACGAATAAAGCTTGCTGATGAACTTTAAAATGAATTCTGCAGCTATGTAATGAAAAGGAAGGTTGTTGCTGACATGGATAAGTAGGTGGCTGGATAGGTGGGCATCCAACACTAAAAGGCAATAGCCTCTCTTTAGAGGCCGTACATGCCTGGAGGAGAGGTGTCAAGAAGGATTGAAGAGTTTGCTTTTTATATGCCCACTTGAAACCATCTGTGATTGTCAGTGTCATTATATCATCCAGACACAAAGAAACTTATTTTCTTTTTTAATTATTGAATGAAAATATAAAAACCAGTCTTCTAGTATACACATGGTTATGAGTTTGCAAAACTGGTGCAATGAGTGCATAAAGTTGCCAGAACATATCTGTTCACTTGAAGAATCTTTAAATATAGCTGCAGAGAGCTGCCATCCTGGATGGACCACTCAACCTAAGTCATAGCTTGTCTCCAGCCCTGACTCCTGGATGGACCTGGGACCCATGATACAGCCCTGTCTCCAGGCCTGTTTCCAGCTGTATCTCTTGCTAGTCTCCCTGGGAAGCCCCTGGATCTGGCTCATTCCCTCTATCAAGGGTCTCTTTGGAACAGGTTACTAGCTGCTGGCTCTGCCTGTCTGGACCAGGGCATACGGGATGGTGCCCTGTTGATGGGGCATGAGCCAGGGTCAGCACAGCTCCCCGCCTGTGCCAAGGTCAGCAGGAGCTCCTGACTTGCCTGCCTTCAGTGAGCAGCAGGCACTTGCTGCTCCCTGGCAGTCTCCTTGCCTAACTTCATCCTGAAACATTTTGCAATTAAGGTATTTCCTAAGCCAAAGGGTGTCAAAGTATTCATCAGCTGATTGCCCTCCATGAGCTTATCCTGCCTCACCATGTAAGCTTCTGGTTGACATATGGCCAAACTGTAGACCACAAACTGATCCTCAGCAGGTATCTGAGCATAAAAGTCTGGCAAAGAGTCATAAACATCTCAAAGGAAAAATTACGAGCAAAACTTAAATATAGGTTTTTCTATTAACTGCATTTATAATAAATGTCATCACTCATTGACTTTCCCCACGAATAAGCAAATAGCACAATTTACTGATAAATGAAACAAACTCAGGAATAACGAGTACATAGCATCCCTTTCAGTAGCTCAAACCCATCACATTTTCTCTCCTGATCCTGTGTAATATACAGCAGGATATAAAGTCTGTAACCAAATTTTGTGAACTGACAATCAGAAGATCAAACATTTCTCACTGAGACATGTCCTAATGTAATGCCAGGAAGTACATCTCTGTATATAGTGTACCTTTATTTGATACAGGAAATATTCAAACATCATCTACAGTGCTTGGAGCAAGAGAAGCAGACGTATATTCGTACATAATTTTATTTGGGCTTTTTTATTTTTTTCCATGGAAGAGAGGCATCTACGTAGGAGCTGGGAATCTGAGGCATATGTAGTGTGTAGGAAATGTGTGCTTTCACTGTCACTACACTCCCCTTCTGTCACATCCACATCCACTCATTTTCTTGTCTCTTATGATGCTGTCACTTTATTGTGTTGTGTTGAAGTGGAAGTAGCACCTATGCAAGATGAGCAATTTACAGCTCAAGTAAATAAAAGCAAATATACCAGTGAACAAGAAGTTAATCATCATCACACACACTGTGAAACCATCTGGTTTTCCCTGTTGGTGTGTGTGCTGGTGTCACAGACATCTTTTATAAAAAATAATTTCCTTAGGATTTTTCCTCCTGAGAAGCTCAGAGGCCTCAGGAACAAAATGTAAACATTGATTATCTGCTGCTGTGGAATGCAACAGGTTGATCTGTGATTGGTCCATGTTGGATGTTTGGAATTAATGGCCAATCACAATGAGCTGGCTCGGACAGAGAGCCCGAGCCACAAACCTTTGTTATCATTCTTTCCTATTCTATTCTTAGCTAGCCTTCTGATGAAATCCTTTCTTTTATTCTTTTAGTATAGTTTTAATGTAATATATATAAAATAAAATAATAAACCAAGCCTTCTGAAACATGGAGTCAGATCCTCGTCTCTTCCCTCAACCTGAGACCCCTGTGAACACCATCACATACTGGTTTAAAACCCAGCAGGAAAATTAAACCCTCTCAAGCTGCCCCCTTTTCCCCATCCTATTTCAAAAGTGGAGAAAACACTAGGAGACATTTTAGGATGAAATCACAATTTACTGAAAAATCGCAATAACCACAACAATACTGATAAAAGAGGGTACTCAGCTGGACTCCGCTCTGTGCCACCACTGCTCTCTCCCTTTTCTTTTTCTTGGAGCGGCATCTCAGGCTTGCTGGTGCTGTCTTTCAGCACTAAACCAGAAAACTCACCACTCAGAGGAACAGGAAAGAGACTGCTGATGGCAGAAAGGGGCCAGTTCTGCCAGGCTGACCCTGAAACCTGCACATTCTCTCCCCTGAGCTAGGTGAAGGATGACAATCCTTCCATTTCTGGCCTTGGCTTCCTCCTGCTGAAACCATGCCTCTGCCATGATGTGGGTATTGTGGAATTAAACGCTGCTAGAAGCTCCACCCCTTTGCTCTATAACCATGACAGTGTGGTAAGAGCATTAACTCTGAAGTGTTACATAGTTATTGATATGACTCATTAATACATTCTATTACTCAATTAACAGAAAAATATGCCTTATTTTTACGTTACTAATGTCCTCGACATGTTCTATATCCTGCCAAAGATTTTGGAAAAAGATTATTCCGTTCACAGTAAGGATCCTATTTTTGCCCTTTCAGATTTCTTATTTGCCTCACTTGAATATGTTAGTTCACCCAAATATGGTCTGTTCTTCACATGGTGTAAATCTCCATTATTGGATATGCTATACCCACATGGTGATAATCTCCATCATTATCCATGGTATATCAAATAAGGAGAGGTCTTAAAAAGCCCTTTGCACCAGATTCTGCAGAAAACACCATGAGACATGAAGAATGTGGTTTTATTAGAATGCTGGAGTTTGGAATGTACCTGGGAAGTATGTTCTTAAACCTTACCCAGTAATTATTACCCTTTCTTGCTAATCCCTCCTCCCTCTCAACATATTTTTCCTCCACAATTCAATTTCACCTGAGAGGTGTGAGTCCTCTGATTAGCTAGATTCTATCATCCTTGGTGTAATCACCTCTCAGCACTTAGCATAGGAGTAGAGGAGGAAGGTGCTGTCTCTTCACTATGTAGTTTCCTAGATTTTTAATTTTATATAAATTCCAGTTGAATCAGGAAACTGAAAGATCTGTTGAACATTTTTCCTTCCTAAAACACAAAACCAGGTTTTCAATCAAACCAGCTTCTTAGATCTAGAAGGAAGGGGGGAGAATTTATTTCTACCTTTCCAAAGATAAAAAGTGTTATAGCAAGTCCCTTTTCTCTAAAATAACAAGGAAAAGAAAGTTTTTTGCAAATGTTTTCTTTAGAGAGTGAAGGATACACACTGAGGGAAAGCCATTCCACTGGCTGTACAGAAAGGAGTATAATGTAGATTCTGCCTTGTTCTAGCAATTTAGGCACAGAAACATCTTTTCCTGAATTTCCTTTTCATGATACAGGAAGAGTAGGAAGTGTTATCCTTGAAGTGAGTATGTGCCAGTAGCTTGGTGCTTGAAAAATGGAGCTCTGGGGCAGTGGAAGGAAACCCAGAAATTATACACTAATGAAATCTGGAGGAGGAGAAATTAGAAGTGTCAGAGGTTTTCTTAATAGCAGAATTCCCTCTGAAATATAAAACTGATTAGCCAAAATGGGCTTGCAGAGGCAGGAACTGTAATCCATTGCTGTCTCTTAATACAAAACAAGTATTTTGGAATTAGCAAAATTCAGCAGAAGTTTGCTCAAACAGAGACCCCACTCACATATATCCATGAAAATCAAGATGCAAAAGGCCATATACTGTCTGTTTGGCAGAGATGGATAGAGAGAGTGAGAGAGGGAGGAAGAGTCATTGACAGTATAGAATTTGATTTGGTAATTTTCAAAGAGGGCAAGACTGGGTCTTGTGTGCTTAAGGGGTGAGTAAAGGGCCTGTAGTGTGAGGTATGACAGCTTGCTCTGACAGTGCCCTGCATCTGTCACTCGAGAAAAGAGGAAAAAGAGTCCCCCTAGTGTACCAATGCTGTAAGCAGGAACGTCTTGCTCAATTCACTAAATCTGCTGCAAGTTCTGCTATGGCATGTAATCAAGTGCCTAAAGGCATTTTAGTAAACCCCGGGGCTCTGTTGATCACAAGGCTTCTAGTTCAGGATGGAAAAAACAATACACAATCATAAATAATGAGCATTTTAAAATGACCATGTTTTTTAACACATTTTAGCTATGAAGTAATTGAGTTTTGCATTGCTGTATAATTCTAAATACTAGGTTTTGCCACCCAGGAAACATATTCTCCTGGAAAACAGGAAAGAAATTATTTTACACAGTAATACTTTTTTCACACGTTCTTAGCTGTGTATCTGTGAGGTAAAATCAAGCACATTATTCTAATCAAAAGTACCTTTTAAAAATTATTGTTTCAATTAAACAGGGAAAGTCTACTGCAGTTAAAGGTATTCAGTTTTACACTTTCCTTGGCTGCCAGAAATCCAGTGTGCAACTCAGGCATTTTACCACTTTGAATTTGCACTGTCATATATTAAGTGATAAATCGGCCTCCTCCCTGTGTAAGCCCTCTCTCAATGATTTTAGGTAGAGTAATGCAAACCTTTGTGGCAGGTGCTGAAGGGGAATGCGTGTAGGAAGGCATAGCTGCCATAGATAGCTGCGACTCCATAACTATTTTCCTCTCAGGTATGCTGAAGTAGAGCCATGGATAAAAAGTTTCAAAGGAGAACAGAAGGTCTCTGTTGCAGATGCAGCACAGCTGGTTGGTAAGCAGTATTTGTCATTCTGTCTTTCAATAATTTTCCATAAGACGCTCGTGCGAGAGCAAACCTGGCAAGTCAAGTTCCCCTTTGCAGCCTGCTCTCCATCTGAGTCTGCCCTGTGGCAAATTAGGCACTATCTTGCTCTCTCACCTTTTTGACTGCTGACAGGAGAGCTAAATCACCTTTCCAGCAGCAAAGGAAGTGTGTGTTTTCAGGGGAGAGTGGGAGATGTTAGGGAGATAATTCCTCAGAGTAAGTAAGAAGACAAAGTGGGACCCACATCTTTCAGGAGATGGCCAGTGGAAGGCCTGAAGGATGAGAAGCAAAGATGAAGCAGTGCTCAGGGATCAGTTGTGGAGCCCCTACAGACATGATCAGGTAGATTTGGCTGAGAGAAAAGGTCTCCAGCTCCTCAGAGGTAAGGGCAGCTCCAGCAGTAGCACAGGAGGCTCTTGAAGCTGTTCAGATTATCAATGGTGCTGTAAATTATGCAGAGGCATTAGCTGCAGGGATTTTGTTTTACATTTTAGATAGTAGATTGGCATTTCCTGGAAGTGTAGGTTAAGTATGGTAAAAAGAGAGGTAGCATATATCTCACTCTGGGAGGAGGGAGCTCTTGCAGCTCTGCTGGTGTTGTGTGCAAGCCACTGGTTGCGTAATGGTATGTAAGGGTGCAGCAGACTTGTGTGCATACAGGACTGTGCTTATTTCTGTTCTGCAACAAATGTCTCTGTCAGTGTCTCCACTAATAGAAACCTTGCAGTGCTAATTACCAGGTTTAGTTAAATGAGTGAAAGGAATTTGAAAGGTGTTTGTGCATACCCACTGCAGAAAGGCTTCTCCTGAAGAAAAACTGTAAAATGGACATCCTTAACTTTTTTCAAATTCATGTGCAGTATTTGATTTTAGCATGTCTGTTTTCCTGGAGACAACTGAGGCAATCTCCTCTACTCACTCACCCACTTACCAGTTGTACTTTGAATTGCTTGTGATGATACGGATGTTGATTATGGCCTTCACAATACTGCCTGGTTTTTCCGTAGAATTGTCCTGGACGAAGAGACGCAGCAAATTCTCAGCTGACCAGAAGGCAGCCCAAGGTATTAGTTCAGTGTATTTTCTTTCATGAGTAAGAAACAGATAAGATTTCAGCTCAAATGGTGCATTTTATTTATATTTATAGATGAAATGCATAGCAAATGTTGGAAACAACATTTCAGGTACTCCTTCCTCCTCCTTCCAGAGGCAATGTTTCATTGTTAATATTGTATATCTTTCTAAAAATGCTTGATTTGAAAACTCTGCTATGCCGAAATATTTTGTTGTCCTAGGAACACTTCTGGGTCCCCATGCATCTACATGTGAATTGTTCTTATTTCTAATTTTCAAAATACATATCAAAATTTCCTTTCTTAAGTTTTTTCTTAACATTTAAAAAAATAATTGTAGTATAAAAACTCAAACACTGGATATTCCCTGCCTATCTCACTCCCTCAACATACATTTCATTTGTTCTATACTTCCATGCGTATGCACGTACATACACATACACATGCATACACACATATATGCACATGTACATGCACTCCATCACATTCCAAACACTTCTGGATGTTGAATCTTGAAATTCTGTGGTAGGAGACTGACAAGTGCCTCCAATTAGAATATTGTTGATATTCTCACATTTCATTGACCATAAAAGCTAAGATCAATATTTTCAATGCCTTTAAAAATGAAATAATAATGTCAAAATATTGCCAGGAACTTATTGAAATGAAAAGGGTGTGTTAGGTTAAGCACAGAGACTAGACTGGGTTTTTTTCTGCATTTTTGCTTCTGACATCCTTTAGAAAGTGTGTTGTTTGCGCTAGTAACTGAAATGCAATTTGAGGAGGGTAGAAATATGCAATAATATTTATATGAAGCTGTAATACAGCAAAAAGTATATGGGCTGTTATTCTACTATATTGATCTTCAAAGGGTTAAAGTGCTACGAGGTTACATTAATGTCACCCTTCAGCAATCACTGGCCAATAATGTATCAGCAATCAATGCTGCAGCATGTCGTTCAGGACACTCAGTTTTTGGAGACAAGTGAGGTGATATATTTTGACAAGAATAAAAAATAGTCTTGGAAATTCTTGCAAATCTTAACTCAGAGGGGGAGATACATGAAACAAACTGCTTCCATTCGAAAAAAATGGTAATGTTTGCCTTCCTAAGTAACAACATTTTATGTCAGTTCAGTGGAGCAGTGAATGAACCAAAATTCTGCTAACCTTCAAAATGGAAAGGATTCTGTAAGTAGGATTTACATAGTCTGAATATTTAATATTTGGAGTGCTCATCAGAGCTCACATAAACTAATACTTAAATATATATTTCCAGTAAAGAAAACATTTGACTTCTGGTGGAGTAAAGCAGTGAGAGGTTTTGACTTGTTAGTACAGACACAGGTTTCTCAGCTCCTGCTTCTTTTTTTCCTGTTAGAATTTTTTTTCCATCGAGTTCTCATAATCTCTGCAAATCCAAAGATGGCAACACAAGCCACTTCACTTTGACACAAAAGAAACTTAAAGAAAAAAAAATCAAGAACTCAAAAAGCTATAAAGTAGAAGGCTAAAGGGGAGAAACAAAATCAGAGGCTGCAAGAGGACGCGAGGGGTTAAAGTTCTGACCACTGTCTGCATATATAAAATCATATCACCTTATCTGAAAAGTTTAGGCTCTAAAGAAAACACTCAGTTTAAAATACCTTTTAGGTATATTAAATCTTTAGACTGAAGATTACAGCAAGTGTTTTCTCTTTGGTGAGTAGCTGTTTGTCTCACTTTATTTACTTGGTATTGGGTATTTGTCAATGTCATTTCATATCTGCAGAAAATTCATACGTTCTATGGAAGTATGTATGTGTGTGAGAGTGCTGAAGGTCACATGACTATTTCATCCTATTTGGTGGAGCAGCTTGACTTTTTTCCCTTGCTTTTGGTGATGGTTGTGAGTGCAGAAGTTGATTGACAGATGCATGCCAGAAACCCCCATTCTCCTTTTCAAAGACTACATATGATGGATTGCGATCTTTCAGCTCAGCAGGACACAGGGACCATGCAAGCTGTAATTGGTCAGGTATGGAGTCAGCCATTTCTCAACTCCCCCTTTATTTTTTTTTTTTTTCACAAGGGTCTAACCATATGATTCACATAATTCATATTTACAGTACCATCTTTCTATCTGTATCTTCTGCTACCAGCGAGTGTAGTACTGAAAGTGAAAAAGGCAAAAGAAACACAATAATCTGGCCAGAGAATCACTAGAAAAAACTAAATTACCATCCTTTTCTTCTAATAAACCCCGTTACAGTCTGAGCTTTATCAAATCAATGTATTTATTAATTTGCTGTTTTATTTTGTTTAAATATGCTGAAGTAGAAGAACCGAGGAGTGAAAGTGTTATGTTTGCTGGGGAGTTGCTTTTTATTTGTAATGCTGTTCATTATTTTTATATTGACTGTATTCCTGTGCTAGATGCTGTGGCTTTTATTTTTTATTTTTATTTTTTCCTCTTATACTCCTAATCCAGATAATGTGTGATTGAGCCTGGTAAATGTAGTAGTCTTTGCTGCTGCAGAGGGGCAGCCTGCAAATTAAACACTGCCACAATCTGAAAGGTCCAGGTGGTCTGCTCGTGCTTCCTAATGCAATCCAGCACAACAGCTTTAATAAACAGCTCTATTTAGTTCTCCCTCCCTGTATCCAGGGAAGTGAACTGGGGCTGCTGTGATGAAATGCCAGAAGAATATCTCTCAAAGGCCTCACAAGCTGATTTTTAGAGCTTTTCCGTTTTGTCGTCTTTGTCTTCCAAATGGGTCAGTGAGTCCTTCTCTTTCTGTTTTGTGATTTCTGATAAGTCTGTAGTTGTTATATGTGTGATTTAACCATGCTGTTTTGAGCTTTAGCCAGAAGAGAGAAAAATCATTGTCTTTTCATTTGCTTCAAATAATAACCTGAAGTGGGGAAAGAAATTATTTTGTTCTGATGAGCAGGGAGGGCTGTTTTCCTGTGAAAGCAGTCAGAGTCAGATGAGGATGCCTGTTTTTCTTCTTCTAACAAAATTTTAAGTGCTCAACACTTTCTCATTAACCACTGACTTGTAAATCATTCTCTGGTAAAGGGTATTTTGTGAACTCTCAAAAGTTTGTGGTTTTTTGCATATGTTTCCAGTACAGTGAACGCATGCTGCTGAAATGATGACATAGTGTTTGTTTTCTATATGTTGATATAATGGTAGAAAAATACTCATTCTATACATTGTTTTCATCTAAATTACGGCAAAGCACTGAAGTCCCTCAAAGCACATGGTTTATTAATACCATCGTACATAGTAATGCATTTTTGGGCGGAAAATGTCAAATATGTAATGCCATGTTTACCACAGACTTTTATTGCTTTAAATATTTTAAAAATAGAAGATACATTTTTTATTAAAAATCCTCCAAATGTTCACAGCTTTCTATTAGGCTGGCTTATACCTTAAAAAGTGGGGCATGCTTGCCAGTACTACATTGTGCAAAAATATGTATTTTAGACTGTGGTAATTACCTTTTTGCTTAACTTGTTCAGTCTTACAGAAATATATTTAATGATTCTAAGGGAGATACAATGGCAAGGTTTTGAGCAAGTGCTCTTGACAGAAAATGTACCCTGAAATCTTTATAAATCTAAAAGCTTGTAATATCTCTTTAATGTAAATTTTGTTTTCACATGTAAGAAAGTGTAAGTTAGCTATTTTATGTTTAAGGCTTGCCAACTCTCAGAAAGTGGTTTTGAGGCTGGAAATGGTAGAAGGATTTTTTTTTCTGTGTGTAACATTCCATATTTCATGCATGAAAAAAAGTTCATATGAATGTCTGGAAAAATGTTTATATCATGTGTTTGTGTATTTCATTTCCTAAAATTAATAGCAAGAGCATGTACTTGAAAGAAAAATGAATTTAGGTATTTTAGGTGATTAACTGCTGTGGGTTTTCTGTGCTAGACTTTATAGATGTTATTTTTCTGAATTTTACTGTCTTAGGTGCTGCAAACATTTTTTTTGGATCAGCATGTGTGCATATTTACATTTCATATACGTAAGTGTGCGCATCAAAATGGGTTCATAAATCCACAAGTATGTTTTTGTTTCGATTAATTGTCCAATGTTTGATTGTTATTAGCTATGTGCTAAGATAAAAAAAAAAGTTTAATTTTTTTTCTGATAAAAAATTATGCATTTTCTGGTTGTATAATAAAGGAGTTAGTTAAAATGTGGGCAATCAGTATCATTAACATACTTTGCTGAAAATAGACATAGACTTTCTGCAAGTACTTTAAGAAAAAATAACTATCAAAAGGCAGGGCCTATGGCAGAAAATCTAAGTCTCTATTTTGTATTGATAAATAGTTAAGGTTTGCATATTTAGTAGTTGCATAGTTTTAGAAGAGGCATTTATTTCCTGACAGTATTAGAAAAAGTTATTGAAAGTCTTTGTTAACTTTCAAACGTCCAAACCCAAAAAATTGTATAAATGTATGTAATTTGGCCTTTTTATATCAGCATTGTATTTTTTTTTCTGCCATGACAATTTTTTTTTACTAATCCTGCAGATGTAGCTCTAAATTCAATCTTGCTTACTGCTAATGGAATGTGAACTCACCTAATTAAAAATCCAAACTATACATGTATAGCTGATGCAATGGAAATCAGAAACTAGCAGATTTTTGTAGTTCAAGCATTAGTCTGTGTATGACACAAATGGAATAGGAGGAGCATACTGATTTAAAGGCATTTTCAACACCAAATACTTGTTCATCATTAAGTGCATTTTTTACTTTTTTTTTTTTTAATCTAGATTTCAACTGTCTTTAACCACCAGTCCACAGTGATTCCCGCTGGTGATGGCAATGGTGTGCAGAGTGTACAACTCTGACCGCTACCCAGCACCTGGGTGTACTGGGTCCAGGGTGCAGAATTGCTTGCGAGCCTTCCCTCTGGATTTTTCCTCCCCCAAGCAAGCAATAAAACACCCAAGTACTCTGAAGAACAACCTCCTTGCCTTGTGTGTCAAGATCTAGAAGCTCATTGCTCATTGTGATTTTGATTCATAACTGGAGTGTTTGGCATGAAACCCTGATCCCTGCCAGCAATAGTCAGTAGCATCCTTCCTTGCATGCCAAACCACAATATCCATTATTTCTTCAATTGTATTTTGCTCTTATAGAAACTATTAGCTGGATTTTTATGCCATATTCGCTGTATATGCTGAGCCCATCTGAATGAACAGATAATTAAATGTCATCTAATTATTCTAATAACGTTGTAATTTTTCTGCCTTGCATGCTTTCTAAAACCTCTACTATACCTTTTTCTTATTCTTTTTTTCTCTCCATCGTTTTTTTTTGGTTTTTTTTTTTTTTTTTTCCCCTCAGACCTGAGCTTGTGAGTGACAGGTTAGTTCATCAGCATTACAGCCCTCCTGTTTTTGTCTCATCTCATGCAGACAGGTCACTGTGTCCAATCACCCTTCTGGCTCTGCTGTCCCCAGGGGAGCCCAGGCCAGCCTGCCATCTTGATCCTCCGGCCTGAGGGCCCGCGCTGGCTGCACATTTCTGTGCTCGCTGGCTCTTGCAAATACACCAAAGTGGGAAAGGGGAGGGGAGCAGCTTAAATTAGATCTCTGTATATTGAGAGGAAGTAAATTAGGTAGCATTCTTCTTCAAATAAGCCTGTGTTTGCAGTTATTACTGCTATGTTTGAGTTCTCTTTCTACAGGTTTAGCATGTTTATTTCTGTATTTAAGTGTATCCTCCATGTGATCTCACCATGTAGCAAATGCTCTTTATGCAAGGGTAAACATGCTTTTTTCCCACAGACAGCTCTCTAAAACCCAGTTTATGAATCTGATACATTGCTGCAGCCAGTGTGGGTCTTTCTGTTCTGTTTCATTTTGTTGCTTTTTAATATTTTTTTGTATTCTTCCTCATGATTAACCATAATACAACATGTTTCAGAGAAGCCATTCCTTTTGCAACTTTTGGTCACCTTTCAGAAGTTTAATCTCTTGTCAGTGCTGTTTTTATAATGCAGACTAATATGTATCCAGGAGCTTAATTTTTACTAAATGAAGAACAGATCTGTAATGTTATTTTGTCTTGAGCAATCTCTACATGATTTTTCTTATAGCAGTAGAGAAGTTCTTTTTCTCTTGGAATATCTGTTTCCAGCTCTAATCTAATATAAAGAATTGCCTATAACATAAACAAACAGAAAATAACCATATGTAAAATTAGGACCCACTTTTGTAAGATAGCAAATAATTGTTCCATTTTGTCTGCAGTTTGGGACAAATCCTGTTCTTTGTCCTAAGTAAGAATTAGACCCATCACTGTAAAAATGACTACTTGCATAAGTAAGGCCAGACTACATATCCCCTTGGCTGCTCACTGTATATCCAGAACAAAAATTGTGGTCCTTTGCTGTCACCAACAGTGGTTTTCTGCAGTTCAGGACTGTGAGAGAGAGACTTATGGACAGGTACCCATTGACTGGTTTTTTTCAGTAGTAGAGAGACAATGTAAACAGTAAGAAATATGTTTGAAAAACGTCATACTTTTTAATATTTATGAACAAGCTGGTACTCTGATAATGAAGCATTCCATCTTTGCAGAAACCTACTGTTGTATACACTCTCTAGAATATTGTGTCCCTAAGAATTATTATTGTAAGGAGATGCAGGAATGTGGCTGTAATATTTTACAGTATTTGTTGTAGAGGACTTTGGATCTTGTTAATTTAATATATGTAAATTCTTTGGTCCTAGGCCTGGATTCCAGCAAAAGAATGCATTTTTTCTGTTGACTTCTGTTTTTACAGCAGAAAATATGAATTTTTATCATTTTGATTCATACTTAAAAAGATTTTTCTTCTTTTCACACCAAAATTGGATTTTAATTGAAATCAGCTTTCTAAAACATATTTAGTAATTTTCTCTGATTTTCTTTTTTCTGTTCTGTACTACAGTGTGGTTTTATCTGTGGGTCAGGGCAGCCAATTAAGAGGTCAAATCTTAAAAAAGCTGTGATTTGTACTCTGTGTATATTCACTATATTCTAATTGTAAGAGAAAAATGAAGTTATGTCAGATGACCTTTAAATTGCTGGACAAGTGAAACTCCTTCAGTGATGTAGATTATTATCTTTTGACAATGCATTTACATTCAAGTACCTCTGTTATGTTTCCTAGATTCCAGACTGATAAACTAAATATCAGTCTGGCCCACTTTTGTGTGTACAGTGCATAGAAGTGACTGCTGAGCCTCTTATCTTACAGTGACCTGTAGCTGTAACAAGACTTTTATTTTTCTTCTCTGATCTTAACTGCAACTCAAATGGAAGAAAATAAAAGGACAATCAAAGAGAAACTGTATACGGCACTTTCAACATTAGATGAAGATATGGCAAAATATAATTTTTTCCTGTGATTTACATAATTCAGCAACATTAATAATGTAGCTTTTCATTCTGAAATTCTAAAGATGGAAGAGCCTCAGATCAGGCAATTTTGAATATGTGCATGATTATCTCTCACTAAACTTAACTAGACGTAAGCATGTACTTATAAGTTGATCAGCAAATCACTTTAGCCCATAAGAGGTCTGCAATTGCTAAAGCTTCAAGTGCAGAGAATGATACTGAATTCAATGGGGCTCCTCATATATGTAACAATTGGCAGGATCTTGTCCAACAAGCCAATTGTGTTACGGCTAATAAATATAACAAAGTCTGGCTTAAATGCTAACTAAATAATTGTTATGCAAACTGTTTTACAATTAGAACTGGCTATTAGGAATAAAGACAGTAACCCAAGGGTTCTTGAACACTTACTTTTTGAGGGTATCAGGGCTACAGGTAAACAGACTATCACTTCAGTGGTTTTGTTTCAATGTTGGCTTCAAAACCTCTGTGATGTGTAGTACTTTCTCTTCAAAAGAGAAATATTAGTTGATGTTTGCCACTGATTCTCTGTTGACTGGTAGTGCTGTTCTATAGTAGTGCTTTATCTAACTGTTAGATCAAAAGAAAATTTTGAAGATCAAGGCACTGTTCAAAATTTCTAGCCATTATTAAAAGAGGCAGTGGGAGACAGCTTCATAAAGAAAAGGTTGGGGAAGAAAGAGGGGATGCAAAAATCTTTATTTCAAGCAATCTTTACATGGTGAACTATATTAATTAAATTTTCTTGAGTTGTTTAGAGTAGTTTTCGTAGTTACTGATAAGCCTGTTTTTTCTATCTATATTTGTATATGCCATACATATAGCAAAACTATCTCCAACAAACTTTTACTCACATGAATAATAGTAATTGATACTGTTTAGTGACTCAAAGTTGAATAAGTTATTTTCAGAGATAACAGGGGGCCTCATAAATTCATCTTGCTCTCTGCTGTAGATGTACAGCTGTCCCATGTCCTTTGCACATGCAAATGAGGATTTACAGGGCAGAACTCTGATAGTGGTTCTTGTCAAAATACATAGGTCTTGTCTTGGTGGGCTTTTCTGTGCCACCTTCCTCTACAAGAAATCCAATAATTTATCAAGCAGTGCTACAAAATCACAATTGAGAGAGTAATTTTGACCCTGTGATATATCTAGTGAGTGATATCTTAAGTGCTTGCTAAATATGACCTGTTCCCAAAGGTGGCTCATTCCAGGATGGGGTTCTGAATCCACAAATGGGGAAGGGCATTGTGAAGGGGAATAGGACCTTAAGCAAAAGAAAAAAAAAATTAAAATGGAACTTAGTGCTATTTCAGTAGTTGATTCCATGGAGTAGCTTTTATTTTGTAAGTTGATAGCATTTTCAGGGAACTTGGACTCGTGTGTTTGGAAGACACAATCCAGCTATGGAATGGCACTTCCAAAAAGGAAATATTACAGGGACAAGTAAAGGACAAAAGTGTTTTTTAACTACCACCTGCTATGGAAACAAGTTTCAAGAAAGAGACAATAACAGAACATGAGTTTTTTGCAAGCAAGTTAGTGAAAGTCATGTTAATAGTATTATACAATTGCTGTTAGACATATTGTAAGTGATACTTCTGTATCAGAATATTGTACTTTTCACTAAACTGTTTACATGTCTAACTGCTTTTTCACTTACAAATCCAACTTATGGAGCTCTAATGCAGTTTTTACTTGAGCTTTTCTTATGTTTCAAGTGCAAAGAAGTTTTATGGAATAAAAAACTGATGGCTTTAGCCCACTCCTAGAAGACATCCTTTTGGGGGGGGGGGGGGGGGGGGTGAAATAAATCGCTAAATATAGATTTGCAGCACAGACTAAGACTTAAACAACAATATCAATGACCAGAATGTTTCATATCCTTGCTTCAAACTTATGAATTAAAATCATATTGTTTCCCATCAGTGGCAAACTAGCATCCACTTTCATTTTTCATAGTATATCGCGTTACAGGCTGTCATTGTTTTGGTGTTTTTTAATATAACAATGGAGAAATGTGACTGATCATTACTGAATATGCCTTAAAAAAATAAAAAGAGCTAAACATGCAAATAATTCTGATAATGGTTAAGTCTGGTATTTCCAAGCCACTGTCATTGGGTCAGTAACTTTTGCTCCTAGAACCAAATGCTGCCAAATGCTGAATTTGTCTGGAGTCCTGGACCTCCCCCTGGCTTTGTTAGCAGGACACTGTTCCAATGGAATAAATAAGAATTATGCTGCTATAGGAAACCAACAGTTATTGCAAGATTGCTGGCCATTAAATCTTACCTTCTCTTCACTGTGCCCATTCCTTTCTGTGTACAAAATGTGCTTCACATTTTTCAAATGGATTATACAAAGCAGAAATAATACCTGATTTGTATAATTCTAATATTTTGGAAGAAAGGTTAAAAGTTGTGGCAAATGTAAAAGTGGCTTCTAATGTGGAAGGATAAAGCAGAAAATATCAAACTCATTTTGCTTACTGTCAGTCATGATGATTTATCATTATAGTCAGGGCAAACTATGGTCTTGGAGCAGAAACAATTTGGTCCATTAAAAGGGGAAAAAAACAACTCCAAAACCCACAATGTTCTAGTTTGATTCTTATGTCCTTAGGGTTGCAATATTGAATTCAGAATTGGGGAAGCTTAATCTTGCAGCCAGATTTGACAAGATGCTGGTCAAGCAGCAGGCAGAAGTGATGGTTTGTGTGTTGTAATGCCCATGGTGGGAAATAAAGAAAGATAACAAGATTTTTCCAGAAGTCTGTGTGCAGTATTCACCACCTGCTCCAGCTTGTCACCAAAGTAGGCAAGAAAACTTTTTGTGTGCAAGTTGGTGAGCAGCGCTTGCAATTTCAAAGCCTGACAGATGACAAATTTGGAGGGCTCTAAAACAGCATGTGAAGGGTTTACAATAGCTCTGAACACAGCTGTTTGGTTGTTTGTTTGTTTGTCTGTTTGTTTGTTTTGGTTCTATTGCTTATTTAAAGGGTGACCATGGAACCATTTGAGCACATCCATAAGTATCCCCACAACTTATTGGGAAATCTCACATGAGCAGCACATTGTACATCAGACAGTGTAATGCTAAAGGCTTGGATCTCTTCTGGTTGCAAGAGGGTATAGAAAAAAAAAGCCAGTTCTCCATTTCCACTCAGTAAATCCTGGGCAGTAGAAATCTGTGGGTGTGGGTGTGTGTGTTAGGGTGTGTAGCCAAAAACGTGGAGGCTGAAACTGAAATTGGCAGGTGTTTGGAAAATAAGAGCTGAATTTCGAATAGTTAAGCAACAACACGAAAGAAGCTGAAGACTGGAGTTTCTTCCCATAAATATATTGCTTTCAGTTTATTTTTGAAGTTCATGCTGGATTTTAGCAAGAAGAGAAATTTAGGGTTGCCCCCTGACTAGGGATTTAGAGTGACTCTGTAATGAATTTTAACCCAAGAGGCACTGTGGATATTCAGCAAACCTTTGTTCTACTCTGCTCATGTCCTTATGCTAGACCCATCACTGTAGTTATTAGATCTCAAAGATTACATTCTTTGATCTAGTGCTTTTTAAATCCTTAAACCACGGTTTATTTATTTAAAAGGTTATATCTAGCATTGGATTGGATTTTAAAGTACCCTTTGACTCTCATGAAGGACACAGAAGAAACAGATGCATCTGAGGGCATATTTCCTTCTGATCATGAAGTACCACAGCATTTTATTGAATCAAGAACTGCACAAAGATCTGTGCTTTTAATCTGGTCAGTGTGATGAGAATTTTTTTATCTCCAAGATATCATGATGTCAATAATTTCTGATACAACAAACATTAAGGTAGATAAGTGAATTTCAGTTACTCTTTTAATTAAAAAAAAGCTGCAAAGTAGCCTCATATTTCCTTAAGAATATAAATAAAAGCACACTAAATTTCAAACAGACGTGTAACATGAGCATGTTCAGGATGGTTTCTTGGGGGTTTCTTTTCTATCTGATATTTACCAGGATTCATCAGAAGTAACTCTGTAGAGCTAAACAGAGTTACATTTGGACAAACAGGATCACCAGCAGCCTCTAAGTTTCTTCTGTCAAATTCAGAAGCCTTTACATGAGCAAATTTACGAGTATAGTCTACAATATTTGAATAATTAGTGATTCCTAAGATAATCAGAAAGAAGGCATAGAAAGAAAAAGAGAAGAACACTAAAATTAAACCCAGTGTGCTCCATCCTGACTGATACAAATTATATTCTCTCCAAAGTGATTTTTTATTTTTTTTCCCAGTCAGTGCTGCAAGGCAAACGGTAAAAAAAATTTATGTGTTTTCCCTTAATTTTGGAAAAACAAGACTGAAATTGACATCTGAAAATAAAAAATTCACTTAAAAAATGGTGATTATTTTTTTGTTTTTATAATGCTTGTGTTTGGTTATTTATCTTTTTTTGAGAAGTTCAACCACTGGGGATAGTGGCTAATTCTACTTTATACTGGGATGTCTTTATACCATCTGGAAGTACAAACAGTGGTAAAGTGGGTTGTAGGAGTAATTTATTTATGCATACTTTAAAGTTCTTTTATATTTCCATAAATGGTAGAAACCCATCTCAAGGTAAGTAGGGATAGAGTCCAAACCAATGGATTAGAATTTCCATTTGTTCCAGATGGAAATGAAAAAGGGAAAGGCAGAAATCAGACTGGGGAAAAGAGGAAAGAGAAAGCCTTATTTAGTTAGAAACAGATATCCATTAACAGACAAGGTGAAAGGTCCAAATCCTGTTTTATTGGTCTCCATCTATATCTTTGCTGGCAGTGATGAAAACATGAAAGGGAGGGAAGAGAGCACTACTCAAACCATAGTAGTCAGAGCTGCTTTCTCAATCAATTTGGTTTTAACATGAATATGCTTAAAACAAAAGGCTTAATCTAGTTCTCTCCTTTTTTTTTTTCCTACCCTGTGGGCTGCAGTGTTGCTTGCTGTGACTTTTGACAAGGATCTGTCTTTCCAGAGCATTATTCAGTTAGTATATCTGGATTAGTGAAAAAGAAAACAAGTTAAATTCAAAGGAATTAATATCAATTAAATTCTCTCTTTCTATACTTTCTATTGTAAGTTGCATACTTCAACTCCAAGTCAAGGGGTGAATAAAAACAGCAAAGAGAAAAAAGCAAAGCCCAGAATGAAAGTTATGCTAATAAGGAATACCTTAAAATTAGTCAGATATGGGAAAAAATAAAATAGCAATTTTGGCATTGACACAAGAGTTTCCTTTGAAATTTTGAGGAGCTTCCTACTCAATTTTATTTCATAATCCCTTTTAAATGGGAACATAGGAGGCTTAAGGGATTCTGTGAAGTTGTGAGATATTTCTCTCTTTGCTTCCCCATTTTGTGAGAGCCTAAGGGAAAAATATTGGCAGAACTTGTAGAACCTTCTATAATTGAAGTAGCCCAGTATTTCCTATTTTAGGACCTTTGCTGCTGTTCTTAGTATTTCCACCTGGTTGGCTACCTCTTCCTAAATACTTTTAAAGGAAATTTCTGCTAAAATACTTCAGTGGCTCCCAAGGAAGATAAAGAAATATGGTGTATTTTTCCCCATTTTAAAAATACGTCATAATTAAGAGCAAAATTAAGATAATGTGGTGAGGAGCAGGAAAAATGGGCTTGACATGACTCTTCAGGTGTGCTGTGACAAGCCATGCTTGATTATATTCCAAGCCTTTGAGAAATGCAGTTGGCAGATCTTTACTTTGGAACTCTAAATAGCTACATCCTCTAAAAATTCACAGAAAAAGGAACCTCAGGAAGGAACCTCCGAAAATCACCTGCACATGGACAGGATCAGCTTATCTGAGTCACATCTGACAGGTATTTGTGTAAGTGCTTCCTGAAAAGCTCCATCCAATTCCAAACTCCATGAGCACCAATTTATTAGTATCTTTGTCCTATTGATTGCACCAAGTAAAGCCCATATCTTCTTGCCTCTTTTAGGAGTATCAGATTATTTCTGTCCCCCTTGAAACACTAGCTTCCCACTGTGCCTGCTGTGGGAAATGGCAGAGGTGACACCAGGGACCCTTTACTTTTCCATGTACTCAGTGACCATATTCATGGGGAATGGAAAAAAGAGAATGTGTGATTCAAATGAAGACAGGACAAGAGCAAGGGGAAGATGAAATATATGGAGTGAAACAATAAATGCAGAAGTAGTCAACCTCTAGTAGGACTAGAGAGTGACAAGGCATGGAGAAGTAGGAGCCTGAAGAGTGGATCCAAGAGAGGTTTGGAACTATGAGGGACAGTAGGGAAGAGGACTTGCCTGTGTGTGGGCAAACTTAGATGAAAGGAACAACAGAAAGAGGACTGGACCTGGTTAGGGATAAAGACAGAAATAGAAAACCCATGGGGCGTGTTCCCTTGCTTCTCAGAAATTTCTGCTGGCAAATCTCACAAGCAAAATTTCTCAGTTCTTTAAAACATATAAATCTACACATACAAAATGTGGGAAACAGTATTTCTACTGTAAAGCAATATAATTCAAATAATTTGTTTTGCTTGTAAATATATATAATAATGACCCTTTAATTACATAAAGAACTATATTGTTTATGTAACACCTTCACAGATTAGGTTCTTTTAATGTGACTTCTTTCTTAATATTATAGTTGATATATACTGTTATTTTGCTCCCTAGAAATTGTGGGAA
Organism: Ammospiza caudacuta; assembly: GCF_027887145.1. Taxonomy (NCBI): domain Eukaryota; kingdom Metazoa; phylum Chordata; class Aves; order Passeriformes; family Passerellidae; genus Ammospiza; species Ammospiza caudacuta. The sequence continues at coordinate 54,901,682 of NC_080593.1, read as the reverse complement.
GTTTATGTATGTATGTACGTATGTGAATATACATACACGTATATACCCATATATATATTTATTCTGGGCCAAATATGACTAAAAAAGTCTTATTCTATTTTAAAGAGAGAGTTGTTGTCTTTGCATGACTTTAAAAGATTAAAGAAGATAATTTTTAAATGAAAAGTAACTTTGACTAAAGCACAAAAACTGTCCTGCGTATAAAATGTCAGACTGGAAGGTATGGGTTTCTATTCCTCTTTCATATGAATGGTAGGATTAAAGGCTCTAACACAGCTGAATTTTCATTTTGAATGAAAAATTTCCCACAGATCTTGCCATTACTATTTCCAACAGACAAAATCTATCAATTTACCCAGTAGCTTTTTCTAGAATAGCGATTGACATCTAGATTTTTGAATATATATAGACACTGGTGTTTGCACAAAGTAGACACATTAAGCCCCCATAATAGGCGATACTTGTCTCTTGATTCTCCACTGACTCAACTACTTATTTGCAATGTTAAAAATGGAAGCATTGCAAAACGAAGGGCTTGTTTCCACTCTAAGTGTTAAATACAGTCCCTTTACTGCAAAGTAAAAGCTCCAGGTTCCTATGGAGAAATAACGTTGGATTATCATTTGAACAGATATAATTGCTACTATCAGCAACTTGAAGTCACTTTAATTCCTATACTACACCAATTTTATCTCTGACAGGAGGGATAATTTTCTGGAACTTATTTAGCTTCTCTTGAGCATTATTTACAATTGTGACTATAATCTCATGATTTAGTAAGAGAATGTCACCATGCTGAAGGAGAACTGGGAATAGGTATCTAATACACACCAGGGTGATGTGCAAAGGGGAAATAGTAACCATCAACATGGGGGTGTGAAAAAGGTGGGGCTAGAGGAAAGCCGGAGACTCAGTGTGGAAGGAGGGCATGGCAGCTATAGAACAGGTGTTTTGGTAAGGTTTAAAAATTGAGTTATTTTTTCTAATAAATGTTTTTAAGGTTTTACATATTGAACTAATTGTAATAATGACTCAGAAAGGTGAAAGGATTAGGACTAGCAGCAAGGATTACATGGTGGCCGAGAGCTGTGTGAAACACTTGTGTGCAAGAAAACTGAGGAAAATAAAACTACATCCATGTTATATTCTTTCTCTTCACCTTTATCCATTTATCATCTCCTCAGATACAAGTTCAGGGGCCCATCTTACAAGGCATCAGCAAATGAGGCTTGTGGTAGTGGTGCAGCAAGAACTGAGAAAAGCGTAAAACCGGGGCTCAATTCTGTCACCTTCCTGTTCTGTATCAGTACATTACAAAGCTTTTAGCTGTTGCAAAATTAATGTTAATCCCCCAAATTCCATTTCTATTCCTTAATTGAAGGTAGACTGGCACAGAAATTGTATGGTGGCAAATCTGGGCCCAGAGTGTTTCAGATAAAGTTTACAAAACCAAGAACAAGTCTATGAGGCTGTCTCTAGATGTGACTTACATCCAAATCTGTTCTGTTAGCAGAGATGTTGCTGGCCATGGTATCAATCCCTCCCTCAATGTGATTCAATTATTTTTTTGAAGCTGCTTTTCTAAAAGACAGTTTGTTTCTTGATCAGTATCTTTCTGCTTTGAATCAGCTTCAGTTTGGTTAATGCCACCTCGGACACTCACTATATCTGCAGCTAGCTGTCTCCAGCATGAGCATAAAAGGATAAAGCATAGGAGGATAAAGTATATATTTTATCCCCTCCTTTCATTATTTCATCTCTTCCCTTCAGGCTAGAGAAAGAAAAGAATAATTATAATTTTATTATTTTTTTACTAAAATAATGCTTTTTTCCTCCTCACAAATGATCTGATAAGAATAGGATTTGTTGAGAAGCTCACATCAGTATCTGAGGTGTGTAGGTGTATAACTGAGTCACTTTATGTTGCAGTCCCATGTCAGAAAATATTTGGGTAACCATTGTTAAAAGATTGTGATTTCTTTCTGAATTGATTCCTAAATCAGAGTAAAGAAATACAGATCAAAGATCCATGACAAAGAGATGGCCTCTTCTCCAGCATGTAAGAGTGTGGGAAGACTGTGGCCAGCAGGTTGAGGGAGGTGATCTTGCCACTCTACACCCCCTAGTGAAGCCACATCTGGAGTGCTGCATCTGGTTCTGGGCTCCCCGGTACAAGAAAGACAAGAAGAGGGTCCAGCAAAGAGCCACAAAGATAATTAGAGGTGTGGAGCACGTCTCTTATGAGTAGACACATGGAAGCTGGGCCTGATGCATAGAAATATCTCAAAAGAAGTTGCCAAGAGGATGGTGCTGGGCTCTTCTGTGGTGTTCAGTGGCAGGACAAGGAGTGATGACCATAAACTAAACCACAGAAAGTTCCACCTCAACATGAAGAAGAATTTCTTTATATTGAGGGTGGCAGAGCACTGGAACAAGTTGCCCAGGGAGATTGTGGAGTCTCTCTCCCACCTCAATGCATTCCTGTGTAAGCTGTCTTGGCAGAGTGCTGCACAGGATGATCTACAGAGGTTCCTTCCAAACGTAAACATTCTGTAATTCTGTGGTTCTCTGTGTAGTTCAAGCTTGGAAAAAAGTGTGTGATTCATTTGTCTTCATTTTGGTAGTGTCTTTTTCATGGATTATGGTTTAAAGGCCGGACCACAACCACAGCAATCCCCCTGCAACAAACCAACTGGTTTTTGATAGGTGGAAAACTTTTCTTCAAAGAGGAAAGACAGATAACAGGTGAAAAAGTAGGACATTAATTGAGAGCTTTGAAAGCTGTTTCTAAAAGAAGGAACAAAGAAATAATTATTCTGCCATTATTCACATAGGTATGAGTGTAATATTTTTTGTATTGGGCTATTTTTCTCAACAGCCTGATGAAAATTTTGACATTTAAGCTGCAAAGATGAGAAAGCTATATGCATTCTCAAACCTCAGCTTTCATACTACAGCTTCATACTACGAGATTCCTTTTAGGCTAAATAAATCACAGGCAAAAACTGGATTAATTTGAGAGTCTATCCTTTGCTGTGGTTAGAGTATTGCATTACAGTATTGCTAACAAGCTTTCTTCTCAACAGAATGTGTATTGGTCTTACTACAATGCTCTCCACTTGTGGAAGACTTCTGTATCGAATAGGCTTATGCTTGAATAGTATTATGTCAGTGTGTATTTCTTAAAGAATCTGCACCAGTGCTGCCTCACCTTGAGTTGTGTGTGCAGTTTAGACTACCACAATATAAAAAAGACATGAAGCTATTAGAGAGCATCCAGAGGAGGGTATATTGGGTTTACATGGCCAAGCTTTGGTTGTGGGGAGGCTACAGGGGTGGCTTCTGCGAGGAGCTGCTAGAAGATTCTTCCATGTCTGGCAGAGCCAAGATCTCCAAAGATGGATGTGCCACTAGTTAAGGGTGGGCTAATTAGAGATGATGGAAACACAGGACACCTCTGTGATTACAGATTGAAAAGGAAAGGAAAAAAAAAAAAGAGTTACAGTGCAGAAGTAATTGCAGCCACAGAAGACTGGAGTGAGAGTATGTTAGGAGGATAAATTTACAGACACCAAGGTCAGTGGAGAAGGAGGGGGAGGAGGTGCTCCAGGCACTGGAGCTAGGATTCCCCTGCTGCCTGTGGTGCAGACCATGGTGAAGCAGCTGTGCCTCTGCAGCCCATGGAGGACCAAGGGGATATAGAGATCCACATGCAGCCCATGGAGGAGCCCATGCCAGAGCAGGTGGATGCCCGAGAGGAGACTGTGACCCCATGGGAGGCCCATGGGAGAGAGAAGCCCATTCTGGAATAGCCTGTCCTTCAAGAACTGCACGCTGTGGAAGAGTGAGCCATGCTGCAGCAGTTTGAGGAGGACTGTGGGATGGGCTCACATTACAGCAGTTCACAGGGAGCTGCTGCCCATGAGATAGATGTATGTTGGAGAAGTTAATGGAGAACTATTTTGCATGAGAGGAACTTCATGCTGGAGCAGAGGGAAGACTCCTCTCCTTAGCAGCAGAAAAAACAATGGAACTGACCATAACCCCCATTCCCTGTCTCTCTATGCCGCTGGGGAAGGAGGTGGAAGAGCTGGGAAGGAAGGATCGGTGGGGGAAAGATGTTTCTAAGGTTTTATTTTGTTTCCAATTGTTCTGCTCTGATCTTCTTAAAAATAAATTCAGCTTTTATCTTTAATTCTAGCCTGTTTTGCCCATGGTGGTATATAGTGACAGGTCTCTCCCAGTCCTTGTCTGAACTCATGAACCTTTCATTATATTTTCTCTACTCTGTCCAGCTGCAGAGGGGAGTGAGAGAGTGGCTTTGGTGGGTGCCGGGCATCCAGCCATCATCAACCCACCACAGAGGGACATGAAAATGGTGAAGGGCCTTGAGGGGAAGCCATACGAGGAGTGGCTGAGGTCACTTGTTCAGTCTGGAGGAGAATGAGGGGAGACCTCATTGCACTCTTCAACATCCTCACAGGGGGAAGCAGAGGGGCAGGAACTGATCTCTTCACTCTCATGAACAGTGAGAGGACTTGAGGAAATTGCCTCAAGCTGAGCAAGAGGGGATTTAGGTTAGATATCAGGAAAGGATTCTTCACCCAGAGGGTGGTTGGACAATGGAACAGGCTCCCCAGGGAAGTGGTCACGGCACCAAGCCTGACACATCTCAAGAGGCATTTGTACAACACTTTCAGGCACATGGTGTGACTCTTGGGGCTGTTCTGTACAGGGCCAGGAGATGGACTTGATGATCCTGATGGGTCCCTAAAAAATCACCTGTTTTTATGAATTTCTCTTCAGTGTACTTATATGTTCTGAAGTGTTTTACAAATGCAATATTCCTCTGCTTCTGAGCCCTTCAGTTACCTGTAAGATGCAATGGAAAAATACGGAGTTGAGCCTAGCAATTTTACCTGGCAGTGTGTTTATGGAAGTAAAGAACCTGTTGCCAGTGGAGTTTAAAGCATTGCATCAATTCCAGTGTGGAGCTTGGGCAGGATATCAGAAGCACTTGGAGACTTCCATTGTCCTCTGATTGCCCTGTAGTTCTATAGATGCAAGTGTGCAGGCTGCTTTTTCACTGTGTTTCTTATGTAGAGAACAGATCACAAATGCTAATGTGTGCTTGCAAACATAGCTTCTGATACCCCTAATCTCTTCCGCATTTTTGTGTTTCTGCCAGGTGCTATTTCCAGTCTAGAAGATTGTCCTCTTTCAGGTGTTTTTCCAGTATTACCCCTTTGCAGGGGTAACTGTATCAGGAAGATGGAGTTCAGGGCATTCATTCATTATGTATTTACTGTTTTCCAGCAAAGCCCAGTAAAATAGCCCACTTCACAGAATCATGAAATCACAGAATCAATTAGGTTAGAAAAGACCTTTGAGATCATCAAGTCCAACTTATGACCTAACACCACCTTGTAAACTAGACCATGGCACTAAGTGCCATATTCAGTCTTTTCTTAAACACCTCCAGAGATGGTAACACCATCATCTCACCCATTCCAATGCCCAATCACTCCTTCTGTGCAAAAATTCTTCCTAATGTCCAGTGTAAACTTCCCCTGTTTAAGACTGTGTCTTCTTGTCCTGCCGCTGGTGGCCTGGGAATAAGACACTAACCCCAAACTGGCTACAACCTCCTTTCAGGTAGCTGTAGACAGTGATGTCTCCCCTAAGCCTCCTTTTCTCCAGGCTAAACAACCCCACCTCCCTCAGTCATTCCTACAGGCCTTCTGTTCCAGACCCTTCTCCAGCCTTGTTGCCCTTCTCTGGACATGCTCCAGCATCTCAACATCCTTCCCAAACTGAGGGGCCCAGAACTGGACACAGTACTCAAGTACTCAAGTACTACCTTACCAGTCCTGAGTAAAGAGAATCACTTCCCTCATCCTGCTGGCCACACTATTCCTGATACAGGGCAGGATGCCACTGGCCTTCTTGGCCATGGTGGGCACACTGCTGGCTCATGCTCTGTCAGGTGTAAACCAGTATCCCCAGGTACTTTTCTGCCTGGGCACTGTCCAGTCTCTCTGTCCTCAGCCTGTAGTGCTGCAGGGGGTTGTTGTGGCCAAAGTGCAGGACCTGACACTTGTCTTGTTAAACCTCATATTGTTGGATTTGTCCCATCAATCCAGCCTGTCCAGGTTGCTCTGCAGAGCTCTCCTACCCTCCAGCAGATTGAGATTCACACCCAACTTGGTGCCATCTGCAAATCTGCTAATAGTAGGCTCAATCCCCTCATCCAGATCATCAGTAAAGATTTTAAACAGGACTGGGCCCAGTACAGATCCCTGGGGGACACCGCTAGTGACGGGCCACCAACTGGATCCAACACCATTCATCACCACTCTCTGGGCCGGCCATTCAGCCAGTTCTTAACCCAGCAAAGAGTGCACCTGTCCAAGCCATGGGCTGTCAGCTTTTCTAGAATTATGCTAAAGGATACTTCAGTCTGTACCAAGGGAGACAAGACCTAGAATGTAGAACACCATAGTCCCATCGACTAATACAGAACCTTGTTCAAAAAGTGGGTTGTATGCATGGACATGGTTCGGAGTTTGTTGCTAAACATGCCATAATCAATATTGCTAAACAAACCTTTATCATGAGACAGTCAAACCAACTGTAAATACTAATTAAAGACTAATCCAAAAATCTATTGAAGTTTGTGGCAAGATTCAGTGTGCTTTGAACATGTCCCAAGGTAAAGAAATAATCACTATTTTAGCAGGGTTCTGCCTCTACAGTTGAGAAAATTTCTTTGCTAACGAGAGACTGTTTTTGTTTACCTGAATCCTCCCATGTTCCAAAGCTCTCCTGTTTTTAGCTTGGTATAATAATGTTTACATAACAAGTATGAATGTGCTGCAGAGAAGTAGAAGCAGAAAACCCTATCTTGCTGCGTAAGGAATGCCATAACAGAAACTTACCCGTTCAAATAAAACACATGGTAATTATCCAGTTATCCTATATTGTCATGCTAAAAATCTGTTATACTTGTTTACAAATGTCTGTGGAAAAAGGATGAAAACCCTGGCTTTACTGAAGTGAGCAGGGATATTTTCATTAACTGATACTGCTTAGAGAGTTTGGGTAGTTACAGGTACAGAAAGTCTGTGCTGGAGACAGAACAATTCCAAATCTGCTCTGAATGGTTGTGACAAAGATTAAGGAAAATTTTCTAACTTCCCAAAGCTATGTATTGATTAATACCAAGTGTACCATGAAGGAAGTTAAAAAATGCCAACAGCTCCAAAACCTACATGCTCATTCTCAGTGGCTTAAAGAACCCCATTTTCTAAGGATGAACATCTTTTTATTGCTCCCTTTTGGTTTCTGGTAATACCTACATTTGGGTGTAACCATTCTCTGCTTCAGGAGCAACAAGAACTTTCAAAACAAGAGACTTGCTAATTAAATATTCATGACAATATTCTGTACAAAATTTTTATGCTTTATGTAATACTTTAGTATCACTACATACAGTTTCTTGAAATGTGTACATTAGGACCCTCTGATACTTTAAAATCACTATGGCAGCAATCTTCAAATTAGATACTGTCAGGATCAAATGAATCTGCTTCAATAATGATCTAGTCACAATAGTTTTAAGCCTTGCTTGTATGGGAAAAGCCCTGCTGAAATCAATTATGCCCTTAAAGTTCAGAGCAATCTTTTGCTGGAGCATGGCCTAACCTCTGAATGGGTAAATGAGGTCAGTATGGGATTCTTCCACAGAAGTCTTCTCTTCTGGCTCCTTAGGCCATGGGTATGCAATTGTCCTTATCAACTTGAATATACCTTTGTGGTTAGTGTTGAGTCATCCAAATGTCATCTAATTAGCTTTAACAGCTAATATAATAATAAATAAATAAAGCTAATAGATTAGCTTTATAAGTCTCCAGTCAGACACATGGATTTCAGCATGCTCACAATCCTTGCTTAAGTATAATATAATTGGACATTAATATGTTGATTCAGTTCCTCTGAAGAGAAAGATTTAACATATTTTGCCTTTTTTTTCTCCTCAGAAATTAGCCATTTTCATCTGATAAAATATTGTTGCTGTACAAATGGGAATTATTGCTTATCCCATTTTTTTAGGTATTAATGTTACCTGAAAGGATTTTAAATTGTTACAAGTATTTCCTAAATTTAAATTGTTACAAGTATCTCATAAATGAGTGTTGGGGGTTAGGATTTTTCCTTTTGTTTCTTTCCCTCAAGGAATTTTGTCCCATATGTTGCTAGGAAACTATAACTACCGATACTTAAGAAAACAAAAGATGTAGCTGGGTGTCACAACATTCCATGGAAATGGCCCTTGAATGGGAGCGGGTTGCAAGGAATAATGGGAGAGAAAAGGTGAGATGGTTACTCCAGAGGTTTGGGGCTGGGTTTTTGGTGGGTTTGGTTTCTAGGTTTGGGAAAGGAAGGAGCTATTTGCTGTTTTCCCTGCCACCTGACTGCTTGGAGCTCAGAACCAGTGCATGTGGTGCCAGAACATTGGGGTGGGCTCCTGCCAAACCCTCTGCCCGTAGCACGTTGCCGTGGCCACTCCTGTGTGTTGGACTCCAAGATCTTGGTCTGCCGTGATTTTCATGCACTGCAAATCTGTTTAATCACTTTTTTTTGTTTCCCAGATGTTTTGGGGGTGGGGGGGCAGGGGGTATGTGTGTGTCACCATGTGGGCCACTTCTGTGCGGTAGCTCGGCAATCACGACCAGCTGCCGGCCGCGACTTCCCGTCTCAGCTGAGCCACCATTGACCGGATGGTCTCCCAGCTCGCACCACAGCGCCCCCTGCAGCCGCGGGGGACTCATCGCAGCCTCCCTGCCTGGCCAGGAGCCAACAGCGCCCCTGCCGGCTGTGACCGTAACTGCACCCAAGGAGAAAGCGCTCAAGGAGCGGGATGACTTCATTGGGGTTTCTGTTCTTGTTTGTTTTGCTACCATTGCTGTTTGCTTACCTTGTTATACATACACTAGTAAAGAACTGTTTTTCCTTTTCCCATATCTTTGCCTGAAAGCCCCATAATTTCAAAGTTGTAATGATTTGGAGGGAAGGGAGTCACATTTTCCATTCCAAGGGAGGTTCCCGCCTTCCTTGGCAGATACCTGTCTTTCAAACCAAGATAATGAGAAACTTAATTAACTTCTAGATCCTTGGATTTGGAGAGCAATGCAAAAGTGTGTTTGGTAACTGGAGGGATCTTGTACCTTGTACAATTATATATTTTAATGGAAGAATTGCCTGGCACACCTCCATCAACATAATTTAGGCAACTTTTAAAGAATTTTCATACGTACTTGAATGTTTTATGAATGCTGTAATTGTCAGTCTGTGGGTTTCTTCCTCCTAGTTAAACTTTTAAAATTTGTCTGTGTCTCTTCTGATGCTTGATTTCTCATTTGGCATATACTCACTCTTAGGCATTTAAAAATTATATGTCAAAGTCTGAGGCAGCCAATCTAAAGCCTGTATTCTCTCTAAGTGCAATAGAAGAAGGCAAGTCCTGTGAGCTACAGTGGAAAGCCTTACTAAACTCATGTAAATAATTCTTAAGTAAGGAAATAGAAACCATGCATTTAATTACACAGCAAATAAAAGCAAATGTTTTCTCTAAAAGGCTTTAAAAAAATTCTTGCTGGAGGTTAACTCTGGAAAATGAACTCTAAATTGCAAATGAAAAAGTCTGCAATTTTGGCTTGCTAAAAAGTATTCTAAGCAACGTCCCAAGGCTGAGGCTTGGAAATACTCCAGCTGTCCTGCAACAGAGGAAAAGGAGAAGGATGTGTCTAATAGCACAGCTCCTTTCTATAAAATAGTCAAAGAGGTTTCTTCTCCATAGGAAATATTATCTTGATTTTTTGCCCCCAAATCATCTGGTATGTGATGTGATATATACTTTCTTCAAACAAGTGTTTAAAAATACTATTAAATTAGAACAAATACTGACACTCATGTGAGTTCTTATGTGAGTTGAATGACAGCTGGGAAGAAACAAGCATCTTGCGATGCAAAAAACCTTCAATTCTTATAGAGCTTTTGCCCTCAAATATTACTTCATAATAATATATAATCACAGCTGTCTTGGTTTAATATAATTTAGAGGCAGATATTTTAAAATGGGTTACCTCCCATTAGTTTTAACCAATCCCTTTCCACCCTTAAGAAGACACAGATATTAGTAGATTGAAGTGAAAAAATAGCAGTTTGCTAAAAAATGAAACAGCAACAGGTAAAAAAATAACAGTTAATCATTAGTAACTACAAAACTGCTAAATCTCTTAGTCCCCATGAACAAAGAGAAAACTAAAATTGCAGAGAACCCCCACCTGTGAGACAGCACCCTCCACAGACAACAGTGTTTGGGCAGACAAGGAGAAAGATGGCAGCAGGTTTTCCACCTCTCTTGGCTATATGTGGAGGGAGAGAAGAAAGAGAAGAACAACGTAGAAACTGAAACTCCTTGATTACAAAAACTCCCTCTTCCCCGTACAGCAACCAGCAGGAAACAAGGACAAAACCAAAAGAAGACTTGGAGCCCGAACTCAAATGCCCCCTCAATCTTCCTGGCAGTGGCAGCTCTGTCAACAAAGGCAGCTGACACGTTCTGGCAGCTGGAACTTGGGAACTGAAGAATCTGCTAAACCTCATCTGGCTGGTTGCAGATAGTGTCAGCTCTGCACCCACCAAGCCATTTGTGTCAGTGCTGCTGTCTCAGGTCCCTTTTATGATGAGGGTGAGGAAGAAAGACAGACTCCTGAGCACTTAAGAATGGCGGCCCAGCCATGGTTGGCTCTGACACTGAGGACAAGTGTTGCAAAATTCACTCTGGAACTTTTGAACTGTGAAATGCAGCTTCTCAGGTTGCTACTGTTGCCATGTGGAAACCCATCTGAAGCAACCCCCTCAAAAAGCCAGAGAGGAACAAAAGATAAAAATTCTTCAAATTAAAAATTATGAACCCTAAGCAGCTTTTTTTATAGATAGTACTTGGTTTGATAAACTTCACAGTAAAAAGTTCAAATTCTTTATTTGCTGTTCTTTACCTTTCCAGTTATTGTCCAAGGAAAATTTACCAGCATGGAGAGGGCCTGGATGTGCTGATATGTTTGTACATAGCTATTGTAGGTGCACAGTTTGTGGTAATTGGGAGTGGAGCTGCGACCGAGCCTCATCCCTAGTGGGCTACAGCTGTGCAGGACAGGTGAACAGCATTGAAGGCAATGAGAATACAGAGTGCCTAGGTGCACCGACCAGTCACCAGAGGGACACACAGGTGCAATCAATGTATGTAAGAGGAGGCGTATAAAAGATTGTGTTGAAGAACAAGGAGGGCAGCTGCTTGCAGCCTTCTGAAGTGACATTGCTCTGTATGGGCAGGTGCTTGAAGACTTCTGAAATTGTGTGGTGATACTCTGTACATCATGGCTGTCTCGACTGTGGCTGTGCTGTGGCATATGCTGCGACAGCTCTGATCACTTGCAGCTACTGTCTTTGCTCTCCAGCGGCTGTCCAGTGCCATGCATTAAATAATAGCTGGAGAAGCTGTGAGCTCCATAGGGAACCAATGTAGCATCAGTGCTATGCCAGAAGAGTTGGAGATGGAAGCTCATAGGTAAACAAATGTGTGCCCAGCTGGGACTCTGAGCAGTAGTTCCAATATCAATTGCCATGAGATACAGTTGAAAGTTGTGCCTGTGTAAGTGACTTCATGTTGGAAGCATGTCTCCAACCCAGGTTCCCCAGCAGGAGGTGATGTTTCTGCTGTGTGGAGAAAGATGCTTGGCTCTCTTCTCCCCTTCATTCACTCACCCCAGTGCTACTCACACTGGTGTTACTTTCTGGGGTACATCTCTAGCATCAATCTTCTTGCTACATAATGGAGGTTTTCACAAACGACAAAAATGCAGCTGTTAGAGAGCTGCTACTTTGCTATGTTATTTCTAATGGTCTGTCTATAAGCAAAAGTTAGGGTCCTACTTGCATCCACTGTGAAGTAGCCATATTTAACTGAAAATTGGTGGGTTTAGTTTATGAAGCTGAAATGAATTGGTGTGCAGAAAAGCCTTCTCTCTGATTAAGTACCTCCTTATGTCACTTTGCAGGGTTACGTGGAATATGCAGTCCATGCAGACTCTGTAATCATTCTTCATATGAGTTAAATTCCTTGCCTTTTTGTAAGACATGTGTTCGAGTCTGGTGCCTAGCAGGATAAAACTGAAGTAAATGCACACCTCTTTGGTTATCAACCGATAGCAATTACAAGTTCTCAGTGATTTTTACAGTATTGACACTATATATTGGTTCCCAAAGTTCTTCAAAGTCAAACAAAAATCCATCTAATCAAGAGGTCCAGCTCAAGTATGTTGCCTACATGTTACATTATATGTTCAAAAGATGGTTGCTGCGGAGATGAACACAAAAGAACAGACTTCTCTCCAAAGCCCAAGCAACTCTGTTCAAGTAAGGAACTTCTGTCTTGACCTGAGGTGGGATTCATTAAAAACTTGCTTGTCAGTACGACACAAATAGCAAACATACTGTCTGATTAGGAAGGACAATGTTAAGTGACAAACTCATCTGAAGAGAGTTCCCTTGCCAAAAGAAAAGCCCTAAATATGGGTATGAATACTTTGAATACTTTCATTTTTTTGTCTCCTGTTGGGATCTTGATGGCCTCTTATGGCCAAATGTTGCTTAAAGTCTCATATTTAGAAAAAAACTAAAGCAAACTTTCTGAGTGTTTTCCTGTAACTGATTTTGTGAACTGACTACCTGCATAGCACATAGCCTGGGCCAGTTGGGTGGGAGCAGAAAGTGGTCAGGTTTGGGAAGGGGGACACTGAGTGCATTTTACTAAGCAAAGCTATTGGGAAGTGGATCTAAGAGGTACTGTTGGGAAACATGAAATGTTGTTTGCTGGGTTACAGAAGAAAAGACAGGATAAAAGTCAGTGCTACAAGATGGGGAGATCTTCCAGCCCATGCTGTAGTTGGGTGGCTGCTACAAGACACCCTGTGTTTGCCTGTGTAGTGCCACATGTCGTGCCCTTGGTGCTTGGGCCAGCCATCTCTGGGACCAGCAGGTTGCTTGCTGTGACCACCCTGGGGCTCTGCCTTCCCATACTGGTGGGTTCCTTGATGCAGCCCCTTAGTGCTCCCTGTGCCATCTCTCCCACCATCACTTTATTAAAAGGCTTTAAACAAAAAATAAAAGTGCTTTTCTATTCATTCTTCTGTTTGCTTCCACTAGGCTGCTCTCTAGGAGGGCAAAGGGTCCAAATGTTTTAGCTCCTGCTAATACCATGTTTGAGATGATGGAACCAGGAACGTGATGATGGTTACTGGAGGAATCATCTTTTATTGGCTGGTAACTTCTGTTTTCTTCTGCATCTGAACTGGGAAAGTATTCTCTTTAGGCGTGAAGAATTATAGAAAGCCAAACTTGTAGGCACAGCACAAATAATGGTGCTATAACCATTTGTAAACAAAAGGTCTGCAGTGAGGTTAATTCCATTATTGCTATATAGTGCTGTTTACATCAGCCCATGCCGTTGGTCTAGGGATCCCTATCCAAGTTGGAGTGTTGCACTGACCTTGAGCCTAGGTAACCTACAGTTAATAGTTTACTTTTGCTGTAGAGCACTTAAAGAACTGTATGAAATTCATGTGCATTTCCTATCTTTTTATCATAATAAAATATAAATGTGGATTGACTGGATCCCAACAATATTCTGTCCGCTGCATGTTATTAATATCCAAATATGTTTTTCTCCTGGGATTCTTCTGTGCATAAGTGGAAAGAACAGACAGTGGCATTAACTAGCCCTTCTCTCATTCCCTTTGAGCTGTTTCTTTCCATCTTTTCTCACATGACTGCAGTAAGCTTGAGCTAAGCATCTTCATAAACTGGTGGTGGAATAGAGTAGGAGAACAGCATGGTAACTATATTAGAGGACTTTAAATCACATTTTCTATCATGAAGTCTCTAACAAGAGCTGCACTGTATTAAGATTGTTAGGGTTACTATAAAAATTATTTAATAACATGATACCCAAACAACTGAAAGCCATTAAGGTCTTTATAACATGGCAGCAAAAGTGTCCTGTGCAGTGGCATGTTAGTCAGGACTGGTGTCTGAAGTGCTCTCCCATTGTGCACCAGTTCAAAGGGAGCAGGGCTTGTTCTAAAGATGATGGTTGCTATCAGGAGAGCTTGAGCAGGGATGCCTGCAGATAGCACAGGCAGGGCTGAGGTGAAATGATTAAAGGAGAATGTGTAAATTTTATTTCACCACAAACTTTTTCTCACCATGCATGCTAATTATACTCAAGAGAAAAGTTTTCTTTAGTGGTATCTCTATTGCACTCAGACAGCAAAAAAGATATCTGCTGGCTAGATCTTCTTTCTTGTTTTATATGTTGAGCAGAATGCTCCAAAGTGCAGAATGCTGTCTGTGCCCATGCCACACAGTCTCTCCATCATTTCTGTCCCCTTTCAGAGAAAGAATTTGAATGTTTGCCCATTTTGTTTGCAGAAAAGACTCAAGGTGAGTGAAAGAACAAATTCTGTAAGGCAATTCTGTCACTCACCTCATCTTCATAATCTTTCCTTAGCTCCCTCTGCCTTCTAACCCTGCTATTGATCGTGTCATAGGCTACAGTAGTCCAAGGCAGGGGGCTGAAAACCTTTCCAAACAGCAGTTGCCAGTCTGCCTGTTGCAGCTTGAAGAAGAAAAGCATGCTGTGAAAACAATCAGTGCATTTGCTTTAGATCTAAGTGATTCCAACTAGGTCGATGCTTCATGCTGATGTGTTGAAAACATTTAAAATATTTCTGAGTTTGATTTCAACTGGAACATTTCAGCATGTGTCTGACTCTCTGAAGTTGTTATTTCGCACTTACGTAGCAGACAACAGGTTTTCTTCCACCCTAGCATAAAGCAGTAGGGAAACTGGGCCTTTATTTGAATGATTTTATGGGAGGTGAAGGTTGGTTGGGTTTTTTTATAAGCTAAGGCTCCTGCAAATTGACTTCCGAGGAGTACCAGTTTATTTCAGGAAAGGGAAAAGAGGTAATCAGGGAATCATTTTGCAAATGAGAGTATAGCTTTATTTAAACCTCTTTTTGCCCCCCTGTGCTTGAATTTTCCTTCAAAGGCAGGATAGTTAATTCATAAATACATGCAGAATATTTTATTTTCTTTAGAGCACATGATGTTTTTTTGTAATGTGTTTGCCTTTGTCAAAGTTTTGACACTGGCACAAGGCCAAATGCCCCCATGGAAATACACTTTCTCTGGTGTCTGCTGTGAGATTTTGACCAGAAATAAACAAAGCAGGTTCCCACTTGAAAAAAAAGAAAAATTTATTAACTAAATTACAAAAACAATTACTAAACTACACACAAAAGAAAAGAAAACACAAGGAAAATGAAAACCTCACAAAAACACTCTCCTCCTCCTCCCCCCTAAATTCCCAATACAATACGTCTTCCAAAATCACCAATTCTGGGTCCAGCACCACCCCTTTGGAATGCTCAACTTTCAGCTCCTCAAAAGGAGAGGGAGTCCTTCCGTGTGTCGTGGTGGCCTTTTCCATCCTTGTTCCGGTGCTCTCACCACCGAACAAGAATCAGGGCTGCTTCCAGGGTTGTCTTTTTAAGGATGCTTTGTCCAGTTCCAGAAAAGCACAGTATTTCACCTTTGGGACATCTATCCCCCCCATATTTTATATACCCCCTGGGGCCGAAGGGTACCCACACTGAATCTTCTTTGGCTCTAGGACATTTCTCCCCCGGACTCAGTCTCTGTATCACACGGAAACATGGCTCTGTCCATGACTACACAAAAGAGTCCAGCATAAAATGCCACTCCATCTTCTCCATTCTTCCAACATCTCTCACTCTCTCTCTCTCTGATCCAGACCTCCATCACTCGTCTAGGAAGGGTTAATGTTCTGTGAAGTTTTCATTGTCATAGGAAGGGTTAAAAACTCCTCCAAGCGGCTGGACTCCTGGCTGCACCCTCCCCCCCCCATCTCCTCAGCCGGGCTGCCTGCTGCCAGCACATGTTTACTAAATTTCAAGGTAATGGCCACAAACACAGGCTGCACTCTCTCTCTCTGTCTGTCTCCAAGGGGCGGGGACAGGCTGCACATTGCTTCCCGGCATTTCTTTACTTCTTCTTCCACCCTTGTGGGGGGGGGCCATGCCTACCTCTCCCGGGCCGGGCCGCATGGCTTTTCCCCTCCCCCCGCCCAGCCAGCAACTGGGCCGGGGGAGAGACCCAACTCCTTCCCGCCAGAAATCCAAAGAGAAACTGCCAGGGGGAGAGCCCTGCTTTTACCCTGTGTTCTCAGAGGTGGATCCAATGCCCAGTGGTTGGGCCAGATGGCAATATTCAAATCTGAGCACTCATTGGCCCTATCTACAGCATCCCAGAAATCCTGTTTCCGGGTCAAACCATGACAGCCTTCAATATAATTGGCTTGATTTTCTCTTGGTTTGAGATCACAGGAAATGAAACATTGCGAAAGGAAACTATTCTCATCCAAATTAGCATTCATTCAGTTTCCAGGAGCGGTGTGAATCCAGGACAACATTTTTCTATGGCAGATGGTGGCACAATTGGTTTCCTAACTTATTGGAAAAGAACACAGAAAACCAGAATTTGCTGCAGACTGTCTAACTGTTTGGTTTGGTTTGCACATGCTCTGCAGCCACTAGGGTCTATACGAAACTAAACTGAGCAAAACCCACAGGACTACAGTCCTAGATTGGAGCTGGCTGCTCAGTGGTTTTGTGTGGGAGCCCATCAGTAGGACCTCACCTCTGATTCTGCTCCACTGCACTTTCAAGCCTACTCCTCCTGTTTTATGTGCCCTTTTCAAAAACAAGTACTTATCAGTGCCTGTTGATCTCTTTGGGATACCTTTTTACAGCATATAAATATGTATTAAATATATCTTGGAATTTCTCTTCCCTGAAGAAAGTGAAGCCACCTCTGTACTGTTGCCATGTTTGCTGCTTGCTTCAAATATCACAAAAAACATTTTTGTGCTGCTTCAACAGGAAATAGTGAGCAAGTACTTGCCTTGAGGTATTTCATTGAGTTTCAGAATACTGGCAGATAGAGATGTTAAAAAAATGTTGGAAGAAAATAATAATAATAATAATAATAACCTTTGAAAGCTGTATTTATCTGTGGAGAGGAATTTCCATTCCCCCTGAACTGAGCCTTTGCAAATGCAGTGTATAGTATATATGGCACTAATGGATTTCATACTTCAGCATTTATTTCACCAAATATCGTGCAGGGAAAAATAGTTGTCATTTGAGCAGCTCTAGCTTGCAACTGTGTAAGTCCCAGACATTAAAACTAGATAAGCCAGTGTAGAGGTGTGTGTGAGAAATCCTGTAGTCTTAGTGGCATTCTTTCATTCATTCATTTTTAAAATTATCCATGGGATGTTGCAGAAGTGCAAGTTATGATTTAAATGTACTGCTAGGAATCCTGTTTATAAAAGGTATATACACTTAATGTATGCAAGATGATGGTTTAATTAGATAATTGATTTTGTTTTCTCCAGAAGAATGGGTAGAATCTAGAGAAAGACAAACTTCAATTTGATTTAAGGTGCTTTTAACTGACAGAAATGTAGTTAGATCAGACCCTTCTCCTGTAATCTACCATGGCTGCTGAGCAATGATGAAAAGTTTCTTTCCAATAATGGGCTCTCCTTTTGGGACTTGTTCCATTGGATCATATATGTGAAAGCAGGGAGGAAGGTTGTTTGAATAATGAGTCCTCAGTGGTCCAAATGAGCTGCCTTCTATTGGCATGGATTTATATTTTTCAGTTGCAGTGATTCCGGTAACACTGGAATTGGTTAGGAATTCATTACAGTGTCAGTTTGTAAATACAAGGTCTGTTAAAGCAGAAGCCATTCTGCTGAAATGCTCAATTCCTTCACAGACTTCAGAGAACGTGAATTAACTTGTGCTTGGGTGCACTCCTTGGTGGATTAGTCAGGAAGTAGTTAAGGGTGATTTAAATTATTTTGTGTATTCTACTATTCATCTGCCTCTTACAAACACTTTTTCAAACCACTTTCAGTGTAACCTTTTCACCCTCCCTCGACTGTAAACAAAAATAGCATTCAGAATCTCTACCCCTAAAGGAATTCAACCCAAAATCATAGTCCTTCCCATATGCATTCTAACCTTCACCTTACTTTTCTTGATGTAAAAATTTAAGCCTAGAATTTTACGCAATATTAGCCATAATTGGAATTGACAATGGAAAACTACAGAAGATAATTCACTTAATCTAAGTTTGTTGTGAGACTGAAGACAGAGTTCTGCCTGAATTCTCAGTAGATTTCCTGGCAGGAAGCATTCTGTCATTTTCAGGTGAAATTTATTCACAAGGACCTTAAAAAAAAGGTCTTGCTTTTATCTGACTCTTAAAGAAGTCAATGAAAGAGACTTCACTGATTATAACAACCACTGGGAAACTGTCCTATCCAGAGCTACATTGTAGACTTCTGTTTCTGGACAATTGCTTTTCCTCAGTAACAGTCCAAGGAGAGACTGATGTAACTACACAAGGAAGACAGACAGTGGTGAGTAAGAGGGAGCTCATTCCAAAGAGCAACTGAACAAAGAGGGAGTGGAACACGAGAATTGCTATGCTTTGTTACTGTTCATGTGCTGAACTGATAGGTTCAAGTAAGTCAGCTTTATACTGCATTAGAAGAAAGAGGCAAATGGAGAACCAGACCTGTTAGATACATTTAGCTGTAGGGCTCATCTTGCTGTAGTGCTTATAACTTTGTCTTCAAATGCTGTTTGTGCTCAGATGCTTTTGCTACTATAAAAATAGTACATAAATTTTTCTAGGGGAGGCAAAAAACTTGCATATCACTGTCCCGCAAATACCTGTACCTCTACCATCTTTTTTTTCTTCAAATAGTCTACTTTGTGTGAAGGTAATACAGTTTAAATTGCTTCAAATCTTTTATGTACCAAGGTCAAAATACTAATGACAGGTATCCCACAAATCTTAAATTATTTCATCAGGGTTATCTAGCTACATTGTCAGCCACACCATGTACCTATGTCAGTTTCTCCATTACAGAAATTCCACAGTGCAGCCCTAAGTGATAATTGAACCAGATGGATACTAAATGAGAAGAGGAACCTATGTTTTAGATTTGGCTCCACTAACTTTCAGATCTAAATAGGTTGCTTGCAACTATCATGAGGGCTAATACCCCAGTCAAGGACATTGCACCCAAAATGGTAGCTACAAGTCCTTCAAAACTCTAGGCTAACAAGTGCATAGGGCTTCTGTGATCTCTAAATAAAAAAATGAAAAATGTGACAGGGACCTGTGGTTAAGAGGCTGTTCCAATTGAGGATGTGGGAGTAGTAGAGAAATGGAAAGGAAGGCATTAGAAGAGTTGCTTTATACTTGCCACACAGGCAGACACCAATTGATAAGCTCTGGCTTGGGTGTCTGACAGTGAAATGAAATACTCTCTTGGGAAATAATCCATTCTTCCCAAGGACTTAAGATACATACTGAGACCTTTAACTCCAGTGACTCCAGGTTATCAAGCAAACTAGTTAGTGCATGGTCAAAAAGTTTGTATGCCCCCAATACGCTAGAGTCAATACTGCAAAACTGCCTTAGCAGGATTAGCAGCTACACTCTACTTCCCTCCCCTTCCAGCCCCCGACTTGTCTCTGATTTTCTTTTGCCACCCAGCCTGCCAAGCTGCAGGTTTCTTTTTCTGAAACATATATTTCTTCAGAAAAAGTAGATATAAAGGGAGAAAATAATTTTCTTTATCCTTTAATCCTTTATTCTCTTTGCTTTTAAAAGTTTATTTGCTTCCTACAGTTGGCCATCTTGAGCTTCTGCTCCTCTGCTGTGTCAAGACTTGCTTAAGCTTGAAGGTTTTTTAGGCTTGACCAAGCATTGACAGCGCTATCACAGAAGCTAATGCTAGAGACTGCCAGTTTGATGGATTAAGTAAACTTATTGAAATCTTTTTTCTTCAACGCTAAAAGATGCCAAGGGCTGTTTCTGTTCTTGTACTTTGTGTGAAACACCCACTGACATTAATGGAAGTCCCATGTGTAGAACTAGAGTAGAACATAGCTCTTAATATTTAAAAGACTTGTCAACGATGTGCATGAAGTAATCAGGAGGTGTGTTGTGATGCTTCTTTGCTCTGCAAAGGCTGTTCTCCTTACACATTCCCTGCCTTTTGAAGACACTTGCATGAACAGGAGGGCTGATAGCATCAGCTTTACATAACTTTTTCCCTTTCTAAAAATATTTTAAAACAGGCAGTTCCCTTTAGATATGACCTGTCTGCTTTGCTTGGTCAACAAAATATACTTGATGTCTTTCAGTATGGTTCACAAACAGTCTTGTTGCCTGATTTTGCCATGCTGTTACTCTCTAAAGGAAGAGGAAGAAAGGAAATCTTAACAGAGAAGCCATATCAGGTACCTATACATTCTTTTTAGTGTATGTAAAAATACCTAATCTTTAATTCTCTGTTTGTTCTCGAATAACTTGCTCTAATGCAGTGGTGGTATGCAAGGTAGCCAAGGAAAGTTAAATTATTTATGTTACCAAAAAAGAGTTCACCACCAGTCTCATTCCTATTTCAAATGCTTATTAGAACTTGGACTGCAGCTCAGTCGAGCCATCAGATGGTTACATATGGCCTTGGTAAGTTAAAGCTTTCTGCTTAGAGAGACAGCTGCAAAGGTGATTTCTTTGTCTTCCCATAAAGACTTTCTCTTACCAACCTCTTGCTCTTCCTCAGTCATGGCTCTTGGAATTCTTCATATTTACCTGGGAACGACTGCTTGTGCCCCCAGAGGTTTTTGGTGGCTTTTTGGCAGGGAGAGTAGAGCTGGTGACATAATTACAAACACTTTCTGAAGATTTTGGTTATAATTTTAGCAGACTAGGGAAGAAATGAAGGGATATAGGGAAAGAAGGGGCTAGGTAACTCCTTCTGTGTTTTGAAGATAATTTGGATAATTTACTGAACAAGGCGAAGATGGTGACTTTCAATATAAAATGCTTATGAATATTAATGATATTAATTTGTCATCATATTAGACTTTCACAAATGTGGCTAGCAAGTTTGCTTATTGTGAAGTATTGTGGAAGTTCCGACACTATTTTCACTAACATAAGAATACTACTTCTTGTGAGAAAATATTAAGGATGATGTTCAAACCTCCATACAGGGTACTGTAAAATTTCTTCTTCTTGTGTCAGTGATGTGGATCATGACCTAGATGTTCACATGAAGTCCACACAAGTTCTGAGCACGTTTATGCAGAAATCTACTGAAATTAATAGGAATTTATTTTGTGCTTTATAGCACTGTGGCCTGCTTTGCAAAAATACATTGGTGTCTACAGTTCCAAGGGATTTTTAAAGGTGTTTTGCCAGAGGACCTGCCTCCTGTGCTATTTCTTAAATTTTGACATTTCTGATATTTCTAAACCAGATCATCTGTGTAAGCAACTGAGAGAAGGGTGCAGTGCATCCACTTAAAAGCGATATATGGTTCTGAAAGCATATATAGGCTTCATTTTTATGACATTTTCTTGGTATGTTTACTGGTTTACTATGTTAATGGTTAGTTAACCAACCCTGAGGGTGACCACAGAAGACAGATGATATAAACAAGTGACAGCAGCATTAGCATTTCCATCAGTTTCTGGCAGCATGGAATTGCCCAGAACCTGATGGAAACCTAAGTCTCCTTCCCAGACTCTTCACCTTAAAACTGTTCTTCACATTTATAGAAATTACTGTAGTGATTCAGGGTGATAGTAACACTGCAGTGGAAACATTGGTAATTTTAATTTTTTCTTTATTATGAATAAAAGAATTGAAGGTTTACTAGGTCATCCAAAGCAGACTTTGTCCTCCAGATTTCAAGACGTCCACTTGCAAAATGTATAATGAAAGAACCTGGAAGTAACATTTCTCTATTCTTACTCTGCTTCACTGTGCTCACAGATGAAATGAGTTTTCTCCAAGACAGGTCCTCTCTTTTCCTCTGTTCTTCCTTCTGTGCCCTCCTAAACACATTTTAGCTGCGTGAGGCTTATTTTCCTTATTGCCCTTTTTTGTTCCCCCGTGCAGCGTTTTTAGTTTCCTCTTCTATTAGATAAGGCACAGGAAACTTGAAGCCCAACAAAAAAAGCTAGATTTTCTTTACTAGTCTTTAGGTAGGTAAAAGTGGTTCTTTCAACTGTCTATTCTTCCCTTGCTACTGTCCAATGGGGAAGAAAAATATTCAAAATTCACAAAATCGGAGGGGCTGAGGCTGGAAGGGGCTGCTGGAGGTCATCTAGCCCATATCTCCTGCTCAAGGATTACCACCTATACTTGGTTGCCTAGGACCATGTCTAGATGGCTACTGAATGTCTCCAAGGAAAGAGGTTGCAGAGCTTTTTTGGGCAATCTATGCCACTGTTTGGTCATTGAAAAAATATTTCCTGATGTTCAGACAAAACCTCCTGTATTTCACTGCATGGTCCTTGCCCAGTCACTCGACCCTACTGAAAAGAGCCTGGTTCTGCCTTCTTTGCTGGAAGGACACATTGCTTTCTCACATTCAACTTGGTGTACATCAGAACTCCCAGTCCTTTTCTGCCAATTTACTTTCCAGATGACTGTCCACCAGCAAATTGTCATTCACAGGATTGTTTCTTCCCAGGTGCAAGACTTTGCACTTCTCCTTGTTGAACTTCATCAAGCGCATGAACTTCAATCAGCCCATCTCTCCATCCTTTCAAGATAACTGTTTTTCCTACAGGGCAGATAAAACAGGTTAGAATAGGTTCATTTTCAAAACTATTTTTATTATATTTTTTTAATCTTCTCAGAAAAAGCTTAACTCAGTGATGAGCTGTGTTTCTTTCAGGTGAAATTTTTTGTAGTAAGAGGAGAAGTTAGTTTCAGCCTTTTCTACAGGATCACTCCATAATTTAATTTGAAAATTCACCCTGTCTAGTTGTATGAGGGTAATGTGCCTTTGAATAGAAATGCAAATTTTAGCTTGCGACATAGAAAAGCTCCTTTTAGAAATTTTCTAAGAGTATGTTATAGAATTATGTTCTGGAATTTTGCACTTGCTGCACATTTTGCAGATATGTGTGCCCATAACATTCATATAAGGGTTCAGAAAGTATAATTCAATTAATGAATCTCTTTAACATAATTTGTTTGGGACAATGAGTCAAAAAATGCTACTTCAAAATGTAGTTGGAAGAAGCTTTTCTGTATTCTAAAAAGCACATTTTAAAGCACATAGGGTGAGATTGATTTTATTCTGTTGCATCACTGGTGTAATTTGGTCTGGGCATTTGATCATATGAAACAAGCCTGACTCACAGATGCAATGTTTCCATGGGCCTCTCCTGATGAAACCCTATCTGGATTTCCTGGATGGGGTGTCTCCTCTTTGAAAACACTGAGAATTTTGTGGTTTCGTAGATGCAGGATTTGGCCCTTTGTGCAAACTACAAACATTGGTCTTTGAAGATGTGTATGTCCTTTGGTGTCTAGGCACTTCAGCCAATATCTCTAAACAGAGGTGCAAACTATTTAACATCTGTTTTTCTTAGTGCAGATCAGAAATGGATAGGTAGTCTCAAATGGGTGAGTATAGATACACATGATTTGTCTTGGTTGTAATCATGCAAGCATGCAGAGAAATTGTGGGCAGCGTCTACCAACCAACCTACCAAAAATTTATTAATCCCTTTCCTGGCCCAAATAGCTCTTGTCCAGCAACAACAAATCCAGTTTGAGTAGGCAGGCAGTGAACTTTATGTGTTGCTCCCTTTTGAGGAAACTGTTACCAAATTTCAGATATAGCATTTAATCCTAAATTCAATGTTCTCCTAATCTGTGACATTAGAAACATTCAGAAATAAAAAGTGGGTTTGGTTGGGTTTTTTTCAGTTTGGTTGATTGGTTTTTGGTTTTATTTTTCCTAAGCAAATGATATTATCTGCAGTCCAGGAAGATCATGTCCCTGAACAAAACACAAGAAAGCAACCTTTATGTAAATAACAGAGGAAGCCAAACACCTAGAGGTACTGGATGTGCAGGCTAGAGAAGGGTCTGAATAAATGCTTACATAGTAAACCAGACAATTTGTGCCACTCTGGCTTAGTTGATTGTTGCACACAAGTATGAACACAAGTATGACATCAGGAGGTGCTATCCTCAGAAATTGCAAGATACATAATGGTATAAAAGAGAATGGGATTTATTCAGTATCACGTAAAACCTGGTGGGGCAGATCATGAGCTCTGACCTTAGCCAGATGCGTTCTTCTTTTATGGATGGGGCAAAAGCATGTTTCTTTCAAGTAGTATTAGGCCTTTGGCATTTTTTGTTTCTTACTCATGATGCTGGAGGGATTTTGAATATCCCATTCTTTTGATTCAATTAAGATAGCCTTTTCCAAAATCTATGGTAAAAGAAGACAACTGCACATTTCTCTGAGCTACCCAAAATTGTTTGGGGATTCTGTGCTAGAAGAGAGCACATATGGTATTGTTTGTGTATATTATTGTATCTATATGGGTCAGGTTCTCCTTTGATGGATACTGGTCATGGACTGCCACTGACTAGCTATGTTTTTCTGACTTTCTAGTGTTTCTGTGAGTTCCCAGTAAGAGGGAAGGACTAATCTGACTAATCTCTTTTCACCTAGGTCAAATGTTCAGACTAGTGCAGATAAGGCACCCAGCTTTAAAATGTTGATGCTGCCTAGCTGTGATACCCCAGTGTGTGCACACATGTACATGCACACATATGGCCCTTATTTATTTTCTTTGAAATCCAGTGAGGAGGTCTTGTGATTATGGGTTCATCATCTGAACTTGCCAAGTACTTTGAGACACTCCTCCAAAACTGTCAAAAATACACAGGTTTGAGGAGAAGGTGCAGCAAACTCCTGGTGATATTTTACTATGGTGTCCAAGGGTAAAAATGAGATTTGCCAGTCCAAGACTACTTAATTTTATCCTTTCATCCCTCATGGCGACGATATAAGGTGACTTTATTGGGAATTGGTCATACCACATTTGTCACTCTCCTTTATGTCTTTGTGTCACTACAAGTCTGCTTACTTCAGTCTCATTAGTTCTGGTGGACTCAATAGAGAGATAATGAGAGGGAAAAGTCACAACTTTTAACTGTTCTTCCATGTTTCATGTTCTCCCACGAAACAGTGCAATTGCTGAGCCTGTTTAAGTGTGCTCTGATCAGCTTCTGCTCAGTGAGAACCTCAGGACCTAGGACCTGCTCTCAAGTACTCTAGTTTATGTTGCCCTCTTTATAAAAACAAAACAACCCCACAAAAACCAAAAAACAAAGCTCAAATGATTTAGGAAATTGTGTGCAGGTTCCTAGAGTGGTGGAAGTATACAAAGCATTGATTCTTCTGGCTATAAAATTGATGGCTTCTGCCCTCATTCCATGATCTGAAAAAGGCCAGAGAAGCTTTTTCAGGTACCTTGATTTTCAGGATGTAATTAGCTTTGTTAGTTCTGAATCTTAAAACATTCAGAACTACAAATAGGCTTGAAACGCCCTGTCCTTTGTGGGTGCTCTGTCAAGCATGAGGCAGTTTGAGTGATGAACTCAAAATTTTTCCTGCCTGTGCATTCCTATCATATTTAGTTTCTCATGTTATTATGTTTTTTTAGACTTGATCTTCTGTGTTTGTACCAAAGCCTACTTGTAAGAGAGAGCCCGATCTCCAGACCATTTTTCTGGGCAGCATAGGCTGCGTACTCTCCTTTCAGGTTTCACAGCATTAGGGAGAGGGACAAAGCTCTTTTTTCCTCTCCTCAGCAGGCATCCCCTCAAAGATTACCACCCAGAATACTTGTGTGCTGGGAGCACCAGGAATAGAAATGCAACCCAGCATGTTAAGTTTCATGCCGGCACTGGCATTTAGAATTGGAATGGACATTTAAGTGCCCACACTGTGCATATTACCACTGCTGCAAAAACAACACTACAGACACTTCTGGCAGGATCCTCTTACTCTCTGCAGCAGGAAAAAGAGATTGTGTAAAAAGGACAAATAAATTCCTCTGCTTGCGTGCATAGCCCACTTCTGACTTGGCAATATATTTTGACTGCTCTCTGTAAACTGTATTATCATGCTGTCTTCAGGTGAATGCTGCTTTGCTTCTATGTAAAAATCACATATTTAGGTGCAACATGACTCTAGGATTTGATAGTGCAAATGCCAGATGGCATGTGCTACTGCAGTAACTGGATGGACACCTTTCAGGTCTGTGAAGCACCTAGTAGAGTTTCAGTTGCTATATACATTATAATTAACTCTGAGTGCCCGAAAATATATCTATATATGTTGCATGTATACATTTGCACATGTACAAAAAATCATGTACTACATATTAGTGTGTATGTGTAGATGTATACATACAGAGTACAGAATATTTGTGGAGGTACAGAGAGATATAGTAACAAACTATATGTGTGCGTGGTTGTAATGACATTTCCTTGTATCACATCTATCAGGTTACAAGCAGCTAATAATTTTCTTCTTCTACTCACAGCCGAGCATAATGGCATACACTCATAAATCAACATCAACATGGAACATTGCTTAGCAAATATAAATGTATGTGCATTGCAGAATGATCAGAGATTGCGAAAATATATCAGAAGTCAAAAGTAGCTGCTGGAGAAATGCTATGTCTTTAGTTTATTGAGATTGTTTGGAGGATCCTAATGTACTGTCACTGAAAGAATAATTTTTCCTTTACAATCTACTTAGCAAAGATTTATTGATCCTTTTCCCCTTCATAGAGAATTACTGATCCATTTTAGAAAATCAGATTTTCACACCTTTCACGAGAATGTGCAGAGCGCAGTTCTCTAGGGATTGCCAAGGAAGTTGACTTTGACATGAAATCCCTAGGCACTGGCACACAACTGCCTATAGTCTCATCACTGATTTGTTGCACAGGGTGGTAAAATACTTTTATACATTTATAGAGAAATGATTGCACTGCAAGGACTTATTTTTCCATGCTAGTGGATGTATTCAAGGTCCTGTTATTTGTGTAAACAGCATTTTTCAGGGGGGTTGGTTCTTCTCATCTCTGATGTTATGAACAGTAAGGTAAGATAAAAGTTGTTGAAATTCATGTTGCAAAGCAGTACGGTACTGTAGAATTTTTCAGTGTGTGTAAATAACTTTCTTCAAGATGTCTACTCTCTGTCCTCATTATTGTAGTATCCCAGGTAGCTAAGCATTAAGCATGTTATATTGAAGTATGCATCATAATGAAGGTGATTTATTATAATTAAAACAGCATGGAGAGCAGCTTTTATTAGACATATTGTTTCACAGGAGAGCTTAATAAAGAGCATTATTATTAGTTATAGATCTGTGTGAAGGATGTTGTTTACCGAGAGTTATGTGAGTATTAGTCAAAGTCTGAAGTTGCTCATTTGAGCTGTCCACTGGATGTGGAAAAAAACCCAAAAAACATTCAGCACAGCAAAGAGAAGAATTTTAAGATTGGAGGGGAGAGAGAGACAGAGACAGAGAAAAGGAAATG
Organism: Ammospiza caudacuta; assembly: GCF_027887145.1. Taxonomy (NCBI): domain Eukaryota; kingdom Metazoa; phylum Chordata; class Aves; order Passeriformes; family Passerellidae; genus Ammospiza; species Ammospiza caudacuta. The sequence continues at coordinate 54,873,996 of NC_080593.1, read as the reverse complement.
CCGAGTGCATGAAGTGTTCTCTGCAGGAGCAGTTCTAGAATACTTTATTACATATCTACGGAGACAATGGCATGGACTGTAAGTAGCTCCTGTCTCTCAATATAATAATGCACATAAAGTCGGGGTCAGATTGGGTTCGCTCTGGGCTTTGATGCTGTAGAAGGTCACCAAGGGGATCGATGGACAAAAATGAGACCCGAGTTTCATGCAATCAATGAGATTTTTCTATTTAAAGTGGACACTGTGTGTGAGTCTCGGAGCTTCAAATGTGCTTTTGCTCAGCTTGAGCAGATTGAGAGAAAGATGTACTGTAAATGTGTTGTTTGTTTTTATAACTGCTGGCACAAATAATGCATATCTAAACAGTTTAGTCTGACGAACTCTATTATGAAGTTGCATGAGCTGTGAATAAATGGACAAATTAGCAGCTACTTTGAATGTTAATTACGCTGAGTTTTTATTCTGTTTCTGTCGAGTTGTAATTGCCTGGCATTTAGATAATGCTTAAAATATGATTAGAGAACTGCTTAATCATTTGGTTCAAAATCATGTGGGATTTATCTGTTCTATAAAAAAAATACTTTCTACTAGTAATTTCCTAGTCCTCTATACTCATTATAGTCAATTCCTTAATTTCTTTAGAAATTGTTCACATTTCCACAGATTAAAACAAATTCTTACCTGCCTTTGGTGTAGAAGCTTCATTCTTCTGAGTAGTAAATAGATAATTGATACAGGATACTTTGATAATTTTATCCCTAAAGTTTCCAGGCAGGTGAAAGATCATGCATTATTTTGCCTTTATTGTAAACAGTTATGTCTGTAGGAAGAGGGAAGCAATCAGGAAGAATGTGATCAGTGAGTCTGACATAGCTGTAACATCAGTGACAGTAAATAACTGACTGATATGAAGGAGGTTTATCTCTGAAATAGTTAAGGAATTAAAGCAAATTTTTGGCCAATTTCTAATCACCAGTGTATATGATTTTAACTACTTTGAAGTTGATGGAGTTGTTCCAAATTTACACTGCTCTAACACATCCATGTCCTGACACTGTTTTCATTTTCAAAGCAAGTCAGCTATCGGACTGCGCTTTGTAAATGAGAAAGCCACTTGAATCTGGGATTTAAACAATCTGATTTTATGGTTTTAAAAGCTAAAATAGCTAAACACTCTTCTGCCCCACTCCCACAGCTGTTCTCTTTTAGTAGATTTCAGAGAAATCTAATAATAAATAGCCTGTGTTTTCTGAGATTCTATTTCACAAATTGAAGTGTTCAGAAATTAAAGACTGTTTATCTCACATTGCTGCATAAGTAAATGCCCTCCAGGGTCTATGAGGAATGAAAGGGGGAAGCAGCAAACCCAACCCACTGTGTTTTTCAATCTATTATTAAAAATGTCCTTTTAATGGCAGTTAATAAATTGAGTGTAGTCCATCAACACAATCCCCAAACAATCTCAAACCACAGAAACAAACCAAGACTTTGACAGACTTTTTCAAATAAATATGTTAAATACAGTGTAATTGCAGTTTTGTGAGAAGATCATTAGAAATGGTAGTTTTTTTACAGTTCAGGTCTAAATTTGTTTGCTGGATTCTGAAAAATGCTGCAAAGAAGAGTATGTATACAGAAGATAACTTAAACTTCTGCCCTGATTTGATTTCTACTAGAAGGGTCATTTACAATTCAAGCAGAATTTATGTTTACCTGAATTTTTTTTGTATTTTCATGTATGCCTTGAGTAAGGACACTTCAGCTTCTATTATTCTTGTTAAAATTAAAAGATAAGCATCCTCCACCTCAGCTTCTTCTCTTAATGGTCCTTAGTGTTGCATTCTAGGATGTGTTAAACATTTTCTAATTAAGTCTCTGATGAAATATAGAAGTTAATTAATTAGTTGAATTTTTAAAAGAAAATATTGACAATAAAAGCCCATTGCAGTAAGCACATTGCACTGGAAAACAGGTCTCTAGCAGTTAATGGAAACAGTAAGCAATTGCAGGTAGCTTATATGAAACTCAAACAATAGCACAACCTGTGATAAATTGGAAAGTCATATGGAAAAGGGGTAGAAAGAAAGTACCACAACATCTGTGAAATTTTTCTGTGGACACACTTGAGTAAAGTATTTCTCTCTTTGCTTTGGCTGCAAACATTGGAAGGTGAAAAACCATGGCACACAAAAATTCAATTGTTAATTTGTAGAACAACTACCTTTTTTAGCCACTGTTGAGGTGTGTACCTTTTTTGGACAAGAGGTCTGGCATGATTCTCACTGATGAGTCACCGAGTTAAATTATGTGTTTTGCAGTAGACACAATGACTGCTGCCCTTTAGAGAACTTTCTTTGAGTTAAGCCTATGCAGCCTCTTTTGACCTCCTCAGAAACGTCAGCTGATTTTTACAGCCACCCCCAACAAATGGAAAATTTTGCACACTGGGAAAATATTGAATATAATTTATAAGGACTTCACCGTAATATTCACATTTTATATATTTTCTTTTTTATACTAACTAATGAATGGTCCTGAAAAGCAATTTTTTTTTGCTTTTCTCTCCTACCCATTTTAAAATACTGGAATGCAGGCATGTAAATTTAAGCTTCCCATGGATATTTTTAACTTCTTCAACCTGCGTATTCAACATATCATCCTAGTTCTCGCTGATCTTAGAAGCATTACAAGGACCATATTTTTACACAGATAAACCATTCATGGCAATTTCTCCAATATATTTGACACAAACATTCTTTTCTTTGATATTGGAGATACAAGCTTTCTATTTTTGACCTATTTTTTTCTCCTGACCGACATATTTATTGAGGTTATTGCAAGGAAAATCCCACTTTCCATTAATATTTCACTTCTCTGTTTCTTTCTCTTGCAGAATTTCAGGTTGATAGAGCAGTAAGAGGGTCTTGGTCAATGTCAGCCTATGTATGTGCATGCACCAATAAAAACAAAACTCAAAATTTTATTTAGAATTGCTATTTGAATAAATACACATGTGCAGTAGTTAATGTGTATATATGTATCACTTTGATGCTGTCTTCATGATTCTACTGATTTAGATCAACATGTAGCATTTATTGATCTGTTCTGAAGGTATATCTAGTTTCAGAGAAGATTTTGATTGATTGTCCTCATCCAGAGTGAATTCTTTCTCCATCTCTCTAGAGCCTTCAGTGGCATTGGCTGTGGATAACAAGCAGACAAAAGATTTCTTTTTGAGGAAAAGATGTAATTGTACACGTGTATTATCATCTTTGAATTCCAAATAATTATTCAATGCCCTTTGTTTTTATTATCTGACAACCTTGATACACTTATGCTAAGAGTCTATAAACTATTAGTAGTAGTATAGATATCTCTGTATGTCAATCCTCCCTTCTACAGAATGAGATGATTGAAACTAATGCACTGCATGGAGTAGGAATGTCTTCTGTAACTTGTGTTGTTTGTTCCATCAGTAAAATATTCATCCCCTATTACCTTTTAAATTAAATGTTTCAGTTTTAAGAATTCCATTCATGGAAATCTATATTAAGAATTTAGTAAAATTATTGAAAACTTTGTATTTATTGATTTTTTATGTACAATTTTTAATATAAGCTATATATCCACCCCTTAATCACGACTGCCACATGCAAACATCAAATATATTGTACAGGTCAGGTTTAGGACCACAGCTCACTTTCCTATGTTGTCTAATTTCTACCTCCTCCTATGGTCTAAATGATCTCTGCCATTTTGTCTCTAAGTTCCTTCTACTTGCTGAATGAGATGTAAGGGATGTAGTCTTCCATCTTTTGTCTTCCCTTTATAAACTGAAATATTCACCACAGAAGGCCAAAAAGGAAAGCTATGAAAGCCAATCTTATTTCCTGAAATTCTCCATTAACTAGATCTCTTGGTTAGATTCAGTAAGATGCCCATGTCTCTCAGGTTACCATCCAAAAAGAAAATCTCAGACTGTCTTGAACACTTTAATAAAAGCCATTTCCTCACTTCTTCCCATGCTATTAATTGGTTTGGGGCTTCTGTAGATCAACAATAATTCTCCCCCACAAAGTTGGTATGGAGTTAATTCCCTTTTCTGAAAATCTAAATTAAAAAACATGCTTGGAAGCTATTCTGCCAAAAATGCGTGCTTGGAACAGGGGATAAACCTCAGGACCTTGCAGAATTCAAGTGCCACATCACTTGTATGGCTCACTGAGAAGTGGAGTCTGCAATGTTGACTGAAGGGAGGTCTTTGCTTCATGCCAATTCAAGAGAACTGCCCTGGATGGCAGCACGGTCACTGTGAACAGGTCAGAGTTCCTCCAGGTTTCTCCTGGAAAGTACACATCTGGCAAATTTGCTTAATCTTCACTCACACTGTTGGTGTTTTCCTTTACCTCCAGCTTTCAAAATTTGACATAAGAAGTCTCTAGGCTGAAGTCTATTGTTTTTAAGGTTTTCAGTCCTTTCTTCCAAGACAGTGATCCATAATAGTTGTTCAGCCCTTTGAGAATCTTCTCCTTTTAAACTGGGTTTTATTACAGTACCTGATCTGAATGCTCTCCAGAAGTTGTTGAGAATGTAGAGTAGGAACTCCTCTTAGACTAGCTATATTTAGTTATAATGTTATTTGCTCACAGTTTATTTCTTTTGGTAGACTTAAGCTCTAGCATATTAAATATTTTCACATTATATAAGGATATTCAGTGTTAGTAATAAATATTCTTGAGCTACAAGGAAACTGAAGGCATATTAGTAATGAGTTTTTACCCCTGCCGTTTTGAGTTGCAAACAGGAATTGCGTGGCAAATTTTCCTAAAGTTTAGTGTAAGTGTTCCTCTTTGGTATTTAGAATCTGGTATTTAGTATGTGGTTTGTTCAGTTTTTTTCCTTACAAATAAATGGCGCAAGACAAAGCAATGGGATTTGAAGCAGTACAGGAAGATAAAAATGTGACTTTGCTGTGAAATGATGATTTTTGTGCTCCAAGTTGAAGTTCTTTTCTAGGTAAATATCTATACACATTATTGTCCTTTGTTAAAAGTGTACTAGTGTAAAGCTGCGCAGAGCACGCATACTACACAAAGTCAGATTTTACCATTGTATCCATGACTCCAACTGGGATACTAAAAGGGACGCAGCTGTGCATTGCCATCAACCATGTTACAAAGTGTGTTCCACTTTCTAGTCTGCCTTTTCAATCTCATTGCCTTAAATGAAGTGCTGAATTACACTTGAAGAATCCTAGTGAAAGCAAAAGGTTTAGAATAGGTGTTACTGAGGTCATAACTTGCTAATGATATTAATATCATATACAAAGCAGGAGAGAACCCCCTTTGATAGTGAGATCCTAGGTTAAGTCTGTAGAGACATTTAGAGGGAAACCCAGCAAATATTTAACTTACTTTTGGAGAGGAAAATAAACACAAACCAATGTGTTCTTTAACTTTTACATTCATTGTCAGTGCAGTGTTTTACAATTTTTCACTAGATTATAGTGCAAAAAGTATTTATCTGACTCAGAGAAAGTTTGAGGTGAAAGACTTTTGGTGATATGGATTAGAAGACACCACAACTGTGCTCAAATGTGCATTCCTGTGTACATGTTTCTCTGTCCAGTAGTTCTTTAAATGTCACAAACAGAAGTGCTTTTTGTACTTATCTTGATTTCACTATGTATGATTAGTCCAGGGATACATGCTTGAAGGACCAGTTTATACCTTTCAGATATAGATAAATGACTACAGTATCTTAAAGCCATAATTTAGCCACAGTATAAATATGGCTTTGTGTTCATTACAGCACTTCAGTTGCTCTGTCACATGTAAATTTGACAGATATCTGGTTGGGCTTCCCTTAGTGCTTTTCAGTATGTTGTCATCTTTTCTTAAAAGACTGCTAGGGATGTATACAGACACTAGTTCATGTAGGAGAAAGAAACTATATAGATGGAGTGACACAAGTCACATGGAGTGATCACTAAACATTGGGGTTGGAAGTCCAGCAGAGGTGTTTACTTGTGTTGTCACTTGTCCATGTGATAACTCTTCTTTGTTTGTGGTCTTCCAGATCCCCTTGATATTAAAGGAAATGTGTGTCTTTCCAAAGCTTTACCTTACTTGTGATAGTAGTTGTGAGAGAGAGGTGGAACCTAATGCATTTTCATTTAACAATTTCTCTTCATAAGTGCACATTCACTTTTTTTTTCCGCTTCTTGTTTGTAATAACATAATAAAAAAATAGTGGAAGTCTGCAGCTAGAACTTTTCTTCAGAAAACCAGCCAGTTGAACAATTTGTTCAACTGTTTTTATGGTTAGTCTGTCCTCCTTGTATTATTCAGTCGCTCTGCTGGAATCAGGTTGGGAAATGATGTAGAGTTGGGAACAGTTTGAAGCTTTGTACATCTGGCTGTGTGAGACTTCTAAAATTATAAATGCTTTAAACTACTAGATAGGGCAGATTTTGATATGATGAAGTCCAGGGAATTGCTGCTTAAGCATGCAATTCATGTTAATGCACCCCAATTCCTGGTGAGTTGCTGATTAATCTGAGTGTGTTATAGCATAGTGTCTCAGTAGCTTTTCTGTAACTGATACATGGAACAGAATTCAATGTTCCTTCACACTGAATATATGACCTTAGAAAACCAAAAAGGAGTCCATGTGTGGTTTTTTGTTTAGTGTTTTGTTTTGTATTGTTTTATTTTATTTTATTGTGGCTTCAGATTTTTCCTTCCTTTATTAACTTCTGTTCCATACAACACTTGGATTTGAAATAGAATGAGATTGGCATTCAATGCTTAATATTCACAGTCGTCTAAAACTGGGATTTCTCCCCTTTCCCCTTGCCCCCCAGAGTATTCCCTTTGAGTCCAAAGCTTACGAATTTCTAGGCTTCCCACATGAAGAGGCAGTTTTGAGCCCAACAGTGTTACCTACGTGAAGACTACGGTTTGTCTTTTCTGCTGTACTTTGGTGAGTTACCTAGGTAATATTTGTGCACATATCTTGGTGCTACAAAACCGATCTCATTTCCTAGCTAAGTATCAAGTCAGAGACCATTTAATATTTTTGCTATTTTGACTGCACAAGTGAATCAATTTTGTGTAGAAGTGTTTTGATTCCATGTAGGAGTTGCTGGTTATCTTTTACTGGTAATCCTCTATATAGGCCTGTGGGTGTACTACTTTACATTCTTCTGGAAACAAGCAAATACTTTGTGATAGTCACTTAAGTGGCCTTATTGTGCTCCCTAGGAAGATGCCCTACTTGTGAGCGCAAAATTGGTGGCACATGCTTATTGGGGAAAAAAAGCTTTTTCCAAAACCATTGCTACTGCTATTGCAGTAATGGGATATCAAACAGGCAAAATTGTATGTGTTGTCAATGTCTGCAATATAATTTCATTGACTTACAATGTTTAAAGTGAAAGCATGATGGTAAGCTTATATAAGGTGTCACATTGAAGTAATCACCTACCAACTTGGTTTTATGGCAAAAGAGAACATTTTAATATCCACGTGAATTCTGAGGACACTCTAGCTTGCATGAAAACACAGAGATCAAAGTATATGATTAATCATTCTGATACTATAGTGCTGAGAAATACTTAACCAAAAAAGTAAATTAATGAAGTAAATGTGGGTAAAAGTAAATATGAAAGCTTATTATAATCTGTGAATAAGAGTTTGGTCTAAAACCAAAAGAGAAAAGGGCAAAAAAAGGGGAATGGTTTAATTTTTCTTACCCCACGTGGCCACTTATATTTATTTGGTGCTTGCCTAAATGTCTTTGCTTAGGCTTTTATTTTGCCAAGATTTCTCTTCAGCAATCTTCAGAGTAGTGTTTTAGGTTGGAATCAGATGATAACAAGGATACATGACCTGGGACTGTCAGGTCTGTGGGTTGAGCAGAGCTACCTGTCTGCGTGAAAAGGGAGCTCAAGCAATGTCACAGCTGTGCGGGTCCTCCACGCATTTTCCTAAATTGTAGATCTAAATCATAGTACTGGGGCTGGCTGGCTGGAGGCAAATTGCTTTGTAGCAGCACATATGATGCTGTGTTTGGATTTGTGACTAAAACAATACTGATGACACCCCAGTGTTTTGGCTATCACAGAACAGTGCTTGAACAGTGTCTGTGCTAGAGACAGGCAAGAAGCTGGGAAAGGACAGTCTCTCTGTAAAACCTCCCTGGAGAAAGATAATTTACAAGAGTTTGTAGTGATAGAAGAAGGGGAAATGGCTTCAAACTGAAAGAGAATAGGCTTAGATCAGATAGTAGGAAAAAATTCTATACCATGGGAGCGGTGAGGCATCAGAACGTTGCACAGAGAAGTTGTGGATACCCCATGTCTGGAAATGTTTAGGGCCAGGTTAGCTGGAGCTCTGAGCATTCTGATCTAGATGATCTTAGTGTCTCTTCGAACCCAAATTGTTCAATTCTATGATACTGTTGGGATATCTGACACCAACTGACCAAAGGGATATTCCATACATATGATGTAGTGTTCAGCATTAAAAGCAGGGAGAAAGAAGGAGGAATTGGGGTTATTTGTTGTCTCTGGTGTTTATCTTTTCAGGTAGCTGTTATGCACAGTGAGGCTTCACTGCCCTGGCTTGTCAATGGGAAGTAATGCTAAAACTTCCTTATTTTGGTTTGCTTGCATATGCATCTTCTGTTTCCCTTATCAAACTGTCTTTATATTGATCCACAAGCAATATCTCCCTCTGTTTATTTTCTACTCATCCTGTGGGAGAGGGGAGTGAGTGAGTAGCTGTATAGGTGCTTGGCTGCTAGATGTAACAGCCCACCAAAACAGTGCAAATCTTCAAGAGGGAACAGCTGCTGTAACCACAAGCAGAAATAAATGTGCTGGAAGAGCATTTCAATAGGTTTAAAAAATAAGAACCACTTACTGTGACTTTAAGGGTATTGATAACTGCTGGGAAAGGGAATATTCCTGAGGAAAGTGCAGTGGTAGGAAGAAAAGATAAAGTAATGTAGCAGGGTAGGGTCTGATCACAGCAGACAAGAACCCCTTTCTTATTTTCTTGCCTTCCTTCTCTGCAATGAAGATCTGCTTTCCTAATTTTTCTTGAGCTCCTTAGGCTGGGAGAATGGAGAGCATGCAATGTAGCAGTCTGAGTACCAAGAGAGCAAGGAGATCTTTTACTCATAGAAGACCCTTTGAAGTTGAACCAGTGTTGAGTTTGACAGGTACAATCAAGAGCTGCAGCAGCTCTGTGAAATGTATCAGAAGTGCCATCAGGTTAAGAAATGAGAGATGGATTCTCCTTGATGTAAGGAATAAATTGGTTAAGTTTGCATTGCTAGATTATTTGTTCAACACATGAGAAAATGGATATCTGTAGGTATTGAAAGCAGGTAAATCACTAAAGGAGTAGGTTAACAAAAGGAACAAATTGATGCAATTATTAATGGTCCACTTAAATATACTGGAAATTGTCCTAGCAGTAAATATAATTAAAAGTTTGTGAGTGTAGTTTGAAGAAAGTTTCCCTGAAACTCTAAGTTAGGTATTATTAAACCTTAGAAAAGCATATAGCAAGAAAGAATTCAGTAAAGACTCTGTGGGCATAAGGTAGATTATTTATGAAAATTTTTACAGAAAGACTTTAAAGTCCAAATAGACACCCTTGCCCTGCTCTCTCCTTTGCAAATTTGTTGAAAAAAATCTATAGGGATTAGGTGACTTCCCTGACAATGCTTCAGTGGCAAAACTGAGCCTCCAAGAGGCCAGCCCTCCTATTGTAAGCATCCCATGGCAAACTTCCTCTCCCACAAAGGAAAGACTATTTTTTGTTATAGGAGACTAACAGAAAGGTCAAAGGTGGTTTGAAGACTGAATGATCGTGCAGCTATGCTAGTATACTCAGGCTTGCTGCAGGAATCCCAAGGGGCTCTTTGGTTTTGCATATTGCAAACTATAAATACATGTAGTCTCTAGGTTCAGAAAACTAATGATAAATATGGACATAGGAATTAACTTTTCCTATAAGTACAAAGCAAGGATACTTTCTCCAAATATAAATTTCAAACACACAGTATCAATTTCCATTTGGACTGACACATGAAAATAGTTCGTGATGAACAAAAATTGTGAGATTGTGATCAAAACTCATATTCTGCATTTTATTGCTCTATTTTTGTATTTTAATCACTCTGAAGTTATTAATGGCTTATTAATATTCATTTTTGGGATGCTAATGTTACCAAAGCAGTTATAGTAATGATCTGCATATTTGTGCATGGGTTATGCGTATAAACAAAAGGGAAAAAAAAGTGCAAATTATGCCATGTTTTTAAATAATAATTTAAGGAAACTTTTATTTTCAAAAATTATATTTATTAGTTGTTTTTAAAAAAACATGACGTTTGTAATAGGTTAAAAATTAGGTTAAAAAGTAATTTGAGACAAATAGCATTATGAGATTATGTTGTCCTATTTTTTTTTAAATAACTAAACTACATTTAGGGATACATATTGATATCTTGTTATGGATTTCAATGATGAGAAAATCGGTGCCCTTAAATAGATCTCAGTGATTTTTCACTAGGAGAATTAAGTGCTTGTCCCTGTTGAAGCAGGTGGCAGCAATTCAAAAGGCTTAATTGGGAAGGAATTTGGCCTGTTAAAAACTTTTTAATATATGTAATATTTACATGCATATGTGTGTTGATACATTAGACATACATGTCATAAACAATAATGGGATCTTTAGAAATATTTTTCTCCGGTTAAAACAGAAGGAAATCAACAGCACTTGTGACTACTCTCTGAGCAGAGCAGTGATGGTTACTCTTTTAGGGCAAAACTGAGCAGTCCAGTGATGTTGGCCAGTTTGCAAAACCCAGGTGTTAGCAGCAATGTGTTGCTATAGTTGCATGTTTTGATTTACTCTCTGATCTGATTTTTTCTTCCTTAAAATATTGTTTGTTTCAAAGGAGTTTCCTCACAAAACAATAGGGAGCCAATGGCAAATTATTGTATGGCAATTTTTTTTTTGTTAAAAGAGCAGCAAACCCTCCAAAAATTTCCCCAGCCAGACAGTATCTAATAAAGAACAGGACTGTTCATGTAAGAAAATATCAGCAGATCTGGGAAATGCTTCATTCATTGTTTATTGATAATCCGGTTACCGTAGTTGCAGCTAAAACGATTGGTAAATATTCTGCTGTTTTCCTGTTGTAAAGCATTAAACAGAAAAACTGCTTTGTGTTGGAGAGATCCTCCCATATGTCCAAGACATGATATTGTTGCTGTGTGTGGTGTGTGACACATCCTTCCTACCTTAGGTGACACTCCCTACCTTGGGGGGTGTATAAGTATACCTGCAACTTCCAGCACATTAAGACCAGTGATAAAAAGGTGAAGCACCCTTTGTTCTTTAAGCCCTTATGCAAATTACATTAGAAATATGAAGCTGTGTGATAGTTGAAGGCATGTTAAATTAGTAATACATTTAATTAGAAATTAATATGTTGTGGTCTAAAATATGGAAAGAAATATATGGTACCCAGGTGTTGATGAAGACCTGGTATGAACAAAAGCAACCCTGAAGATCTTTTTAATGATTAAAAAAACAATTGCACTCATTCATCAATGAGAAAGGCTTGGGAAATATAGAAAGCATTGCATTATTGATCTGCAGTATTTGTGGCATCATTAAGTATGTTTAGCAGCTGTAGCAGCAGGTTTTGTTGTCATATTATTCCAACATAGAAGAATGATAGGAAAACTATTTGGGATTCTTCTTCCTAACCTGGAAGCTGCAGTGCATTTTCTAGTATCTGGAAACGAGAAAATAACATTTTAGTCTGTGAGCCTCAGATCAGGAGAGGCTTTCCATTTCTTCAAAAGATGGGCATCATTGCTTTTCTATTCTATGCTTGGAGTAGATAAAAGAAAATCTGCAGCTCCACCTCTAGAAAATATGATATGAGTAGAAATGCCAGAAAAGAAATAATTTCCCATACTTGTCACTGAAATTCAAATGTGCTGTATTATGAAATACTCCATGGAGAGCAGACTAACTTATTAACACATAATACATACAATTGAGGTTGAGCTATGCTAAGTTTGGATTCAGATTTGGGAATATGTTGGTCTTGTTTAGCAAGTAGAAGTTAAAACAGACTTTCTTCAAGGTAAAAAGGAACAATTTGGGATTGAAGAATTTTCAGCAATTTTTGATTGTGATATTCTGGTGAAATCACGATTTGCTTCATATGATTTATTTCAGTGTTTTAAACTGTATTTGTAAAGGATTTTAAAAGATTTGCAAAAAATAGATACTGAACTTACAAACTGGTCTAAGTTATTACCATGTATTGTATTATAAATTATAACCATTTAAAAAGTAGCATTCAATTAAAAACCCCTATGAAACTGGAGCTAAAGTTATATTACTTTAAAAATCTTCAGGAAAAAGTTCTCACTACAAAATGTTTCTTCATTGCGCTATAAGGGATTTGTACCCATTTCAACAAAGTTTCTTTTGAAGGTGTTACATTGTGGGTGTTTGATAGAATTTCTGGTGAGAGCTAAGGAAGAGATCCATACTGAAATATGAATCTTGATTTGTGTCTTCCTAGACCAAATGCAAGTAATTGAATTAACCACTGAGCTGGGTTACTGTTTAACCTATGCTTTGATCATCAAAAATTCAAGTTAATGGTTTCTTTGTTTTACATCATGAAAATCCTGACATGTTATGTAAAATTAAATTTTTGTTTAACTAAGAGGAGAGCTTCTTTTAATCACTCTGAGTCCCTTCTATGCAGCCTGGACAAGTTTCTCTCTCATACCCGATCAACATTCAAAACCTATTGTAAGTTTGGTTTTGGTGTGATTCTGGATGTGCTGAATTTTAAAAGAAAGCAATTTTAGCTGAATTTTGGCTTTGATTTTTTTCATCCAAAGTAATTTCTAGCATGTGCATGGCTGACAAAGCCTGAAAAATGAAAATATAGACAAACTGCATATAATACCATACCTAAATTTCTGGTTAGGCCAACCTATTATCATTTGACTAGTTTTGGTAGAAATCCTAGTAAGAAATTTTACACCTTGGAAAGACTAACTCAAGTATGCCATAGAGTATTTTATTGTGTTTCTTAATTTCAAAGAGGTTATGGCCACTTCTTCTAATGGAGAGCAGAAGGATTATGATGATAAGAGCATACTGTAGGTTCTAGAAGGATCTTTTAACACATGTAGCATTATCATCTGGAAAGAGAGGCCTTGTTTTTAAGGGTTATTCAAAATAGAAACTGAGCAAATATTAAACAAGAAAAAATACAAGTTATAAAACTGGCAAGCTTATGAAAGAGCACTTGTAATTTGGTATACAGGTTCATGTCTTCTCATGTGGTCAGTGTGGAGACTAAAACACCACCACATGAAATAATTTTCAGGGTGAACAAGAAGGTTGGGGTTTTTTTATAGCAGGGATCAGTTAGACACCTAATATATTACACTAGGATAAAATGCTATTTTTCCATAAGAGTAATGAATGAATACCTTTATAGAATGTTTTGTTTTGTTTTGCCTGGGTTTTTTTTTTTTTTTTTAATGGAAGATAATGCTTTCCTCTTCATACTAAATTTTTTCCAAGTCTTCTGGTAAGTTGGCCCCACAGTATAAAAATTTTAGTTATTCTTTCAGGCTTGAAATTTTCTGGATGTTTTCTTATGCTCTACATGGCTCTTTCAGAATAGAATTGACAGAGCATTGGGAATCATCCATTACTCACATGAAGAAAGAGCCAAAGTCTTGCTCCTGATAGGACCATCTTCTAACTAGAGATTTAACTGTTCTCCTACAGCATCTCGTTCTTTCAGAAAACCAGATGAAAGAAGAGTAGAAAATCTCGTGGTCTGATGATTTTAAAGGTCCTTTCCAACCTAAATGATTCTATGAAATGAGTGGGAAAAATCTATTGAAGGCTTACCCCACCATGTTGTTCCCAGTCAAAATTGCCTGTTTTGCCTTTGCCCTACCCTGATCTCTAGGGCCTGATTGTCTGCTTTCAAAAAATGGGTCAGGTTTTGTGCAACTCCAAGAATCTTTAACTAGAAGAAGGCTGATTTCTCTCACCACTCTCAGGACTTGTTATTTCTACTAGTGACTGTGTGCTATTGTCTATCATGTGTTCTGAGGAGTGTGGTAGCTTCCCAGAACAGTAGCTTCTCTTGTCTCTTGACCTGTGTATGCATACAAACTTTTCCTACATGTGCACAGATAGACAAGCTCCTTTCCAGTAAGGCAGTATGTAATTCAAATGTGGAATCATTATAATTAGACCAAGGCCAAAATTAAAACTCTCATTTTCTAATTAATAGAGGAAAGTTTTTAATAGCTTCACACTGGTACAAAATTATAAACAAGAGTTCTTGTAACAAGAAGAGCACTATGATCCTTAAATCAGACTAATAATTGTATCAGAAGCATTAAGGTCCACTTTTAAGACTTTAAAGCAATATTTAGAGTAAAGCTTCTGTGCTGTGTGTACTCTGGCATTAGTGATCCCTAAGTGTCATGTGTGTCAGGAAAAACTCAAGGTATGGATTCATTAGTGCACATTTCTTTGCCAGCAGGATCAAGAAATGGTTTTTCTGGACTAGAGGTGCAGATGTCTCCTACAATGAATTATTGTTCCTTACTTTTTCTATGGTGAAACCAACATTCTTTGCCTTTCTTTCCATTTTTGGAGATTGTAGCATGATTGCTGGGGTACATTTAGAGCAATAAACAAAACTGATTGTAAAATAAGTGTTAATCTAGCTATTTACTATCAGGCGGCTTCTGTGTGCCTATTCCCTGCAGCCTCTAGCTAGCCTGATTAGCAAATTGAAATTCTCTTGTGAACCTTTCATCTTGATCTTAATAGGTGTAAGAATATGTGCAATAGTATCATTAGGGAAAATAGTGAAATAGGGGAAAAAAAGTTTAGTGAGGGATTATTTTTGTATGATTTGAAAACACGTTGTAGTACCTCAGTCTCAAGGCACAGCAAATCAAGGGACATTGCCACTTAAAATTTAATCTAAAAAAGAAATAAAAATAATTCTATTCTAAGATTCATGAAGCTACAATTAAAAGCTTTGTAAGTTTCTGTAAATCTTGTGTTTTCAGTCAGATATGTGTTATTCTAATTAGCAGGAACCATTTCAATTTCCTAAGAACTTAAAATTAAGTAAATAAATGAAGGAGACAGTCTTAAAATTTCTGCTTAACATGAGAAGAATATCTCTATGAAAGAAAGTACCATGGGCAGTGATAGTTTTTCTGACTTCCTAAATTAAATTTTTACAGTTCAGTTTTATTAATAAAATGTGTATAACTAAGTACTGATTTGTTAATTAGTTATATTATGAACATGTGAAAATGAATATCATTGGAAAAAACAAAATGTCCAAAGCCACACTAGTATTGAGAAAACGGAGAAAAGAAGAACTTTCTTTTTCTGCTACAGAGAATTTAATGAGGGGAATAAATACAGTTCTAGCTGAAAAAAAAACCCAGAGACTGTTTTGGGGGACAATATTCATATTGAGTGAGATGAGCTGATGATATACCAGTTTTTTTTGCTGTAAGAGAAAGGAGAGGTAACACAGAAGATTTTAGTAAGCTGAATATGAATAATATAGGTAAGAAACATACATACATAAATAGAGGCTCAAGATCAAAGCAGTGATGAGAGATCAATGATCATGTATCAGCTTGTTTGTTTTGCTTATAAACACCCATCTAAAGGTGGTGGTAGAGGTGGCTGTGAAGAAAATGAGTTTTTTCCCTGAAACTTTTCCAGGGAAATAAGAGCCAGCAGGTAGAAATGGTCAGAGGCTAGCAGGGGACAAAAGGTTGATTCAAAGTAGTTTGCATAAACCAGTCTGTGGATAGCTTGGGACGGAAATATCAGCACATTAGTGACAGCAGATACAAAAATGTTAAAAGAAGAAAGAATCAAAGAAGGTTGTCTGTAAGAGGCCTCTATTTATGGAAAAAATTAATACCTCTAGAAGCAATAAGATGAAGGAAGAAAACTTTTTCATCAGAAGACCAATGGAGAAGGTAATCCTGAATTTCTCTGGCATTTACCAAAAAAAAAGAAATCCAATCCTTTTCCAGTAGAGTCTTGTTAATGTATTCCTCACACAAAAACTAAGCTAAGGTACATCTTAGAACAGCTTTATCCAAGTTTGTAATTGTGCTCTATCTTGATTAAAAAATTTTAAAAGCTACAGTTTGAATAAATTTTTACAGCAGTCATTGGAATAATAAGTAATTACAAAGTGTAAATTTTATGTTTATTAGTAGAATTTT
This sequence comes from Ammospiza caudacuta, assembly GCF_027887145.1. Taxonomy (NCBI): domain Eukaryota; kingdom Metazoa; phylum Chordata; class Aves; order Passeriformes; family Passerellidae; genus Ammospiza; species Ammospiza caudacuta. The sequence goes on along the minus strand of NC_080593.1, from coordinate 54,857,636 downwards.
TGTGTTTGCTCTCAAACAAATTCTGTATGTCCCAGACTGAAGTCTGTGCAATATCATGATTGGGGGGTTGGCGTTTGGGCAGGATTTGTTTCATGTTTTGAAGAAAAGCAGAAAATTGATTTCTAATATTTCTACAGTAGGGCGGAAAAAAGCCTGTGCAAATTAACTTCAAACTAAGGGCAAAATAAAAAGCAAAACAGAGGCTCTTGCTTTTTCTCTGAACTAGAATTTAGAAAGTAATTACATTCAGGGCAACAATGTTTATGGTGCAGTAAGTACAAAATTTAGACCACTGGCTAAATCAGTACATGAAGCCTTTATGAAGCTCTATTATCACCCAAGTCCTACATTAAGGAAGAAAGTAATTCATTTTTAGACTTCTGCCTAGGGCATGTTTGACACAAACCCTATACAGTTTCTTTTAAAAGCCGTCTTTGATTATTAAATAGTTTTGCTTAGAAACTGCACCTTTACCCTTAAATAGCAAAGGCAAAGCTTTTAACAAAGTGATAAAATGTTGTCCTGTACTTCGTACAGTCCTTTAGATAAGAAAAAAGTAAAGGTTTTAGCTTTTAGAAGAGGGTGTGTTACCAGAACAGTAATTTGCATTTGCAAATTCACGGGATTTTTACTGTTAAATTAAGCCCAACAGCCAGCTTAAACCGTCAGGGAGTGGCAGAGCTGAAAAGTGGTGTAGCAGACACTGTAACTAAATTACAGCAGGTATAAGCCACCCCTTAAGGGAGACACACAGCAAGGAGGACCACTTGCAGCACAAAGCTGTCAGGGAGATCTCATAGGAAACAGGCAAGTCTGGAAGTACTAGTGCTGGCTGGACAAGAAATAGATGACAACTTATATGAGTATCTGCAAGAGATGTGTGTATAATTTGTCACTACATGTGTGGTGTATATACAGTTATCTTTTGAATAAGAGGATTGTGATTCCTTAGTCCTCTCAAAACTTGAACCCTAAAATTCTGAAGCATTATGTGCCTTTGCCTCTTACTTAAAGCATATAAACCCTTTTGACGAAGTTCATCTTGCTGGTTTTAAGCATTCTCAGACTTTTTCAGTTTTGCATATGAAAAGCTGAAACTTTTGTGCGGCTGTCAGCGAACAGAAGAGCCTGTGTTACAGTGCAAAGAGCAATCTGACCTATAGCACCTTCCAAAAAGCAAATGCTGAGTGTCAAGCCCACAGGCATCCAGTGCAGAAGAACAGGTCCTGACAGTATTAGCTAGTAAAAGTGCATGCACAATTCCTTGCCTCAATTCATCCTCTCCAGTGTTGTGGATCCTCTCTGGGATGGACTTGTAGGTGAGCAAAAGAAGAGGAGAGGGCTTCTGGGCCTGCAGCTGTCATAGCAACTACTCCAGATTTTTTTTTTAGGGAGTCCTTAGGAAATATAGGAAAAACCCCTTTGATCACCAAGGGATTTTGTGGACTGGGTGACTTGCTGTGCACTAGAATTACAATTTATTATGTGTTTTGCAAAAACAATAGTCTTTAATCATGCATAATTCACTGCAGAACAGAATGTTTTTAAGCACAGAAAGCAATTGAAGGCTTGGACATAACCTGAAGTTTAAAAATGTCCAATTTCTAATGTTTTTCAAGGAAACATACTTCTCCTTAAGTCATCATTTAAATGATTTATTTAGTCTTCTTGTAGACTAGAAATTTGGAGAGCATCTAATCTGTCTGTTTATAGAGAAAGTTGTTGTTCATTTCCCACCTGGCAGAGAGAGCCACGCTGGGGGCTAACTACAGGTCCTTGTGCTGCCCGAGGGAGGGGGCAGCAGTTTATGATAATTCACTTTTTATAGTCCTTGCCTGTGTGTTTGCAAAGCTGTTTTAAATTCACTGCTAAGAGTATGCCCAGCCATGTGAGTGACTATGTTAGTGTTTACTGCTGTGCAGGTCTCAGTGATACCTTGCAGCAATGAGTTCAACAGATTTTCCACCACCCACTGTTTGGAAAAATATAATTTATTATTATTAGATTTATAACTTTTTCCCATTTCAATGGAGACACCTTTTCTCCTCAGATGAGTTAGGGTGAATAGTTTCTGATCTACATTTTCTCTCTGCTGTTTATTTTCTTGTATCCTTTGATCATGCTCATTCTTAGTCACACTTTTCTGTAAGCACTTCCAGTCCTTTCCATCAGTTTATCATTTTTACTACACATTTTTCTGATATATATTTCTTAGATGGGCTAACCAGAAATGAACAAAGTACTCCAGATGAGGCCGAATTATTGATATACATAACAAATAAAATCCTGGCTCTGTTGAAGTTGCTGTGAATTCACTGTCATCGAAGGGCTGAGGTTTCTCCTAGCACTGTCACACTTCCCACATTATTTTTCCTCCCATTTTTCATACATTCAATTTCAGAATCTGGCAACTTAGACTTAATCTAGAATCCTACAGATTCCATTAAATCCATTAAATTGCTGTTAGTCCTCAGATCAGGGGTTTTTCCCTGTGGACATGATTAGTTTCCTCCTCAAATTTTGATGAAAAAGGTCAAATTTTGTCCTGATTCACGTTTGTTATGGATGTTAGTAACTACTCTTGATGTTAGTTTTGAGTAGCTGAAACTGAGAGAAGCAGCACAGACTGAAACAATGCTGTTTGTGTTCACAATGACCTTTAGCTGCAAAACCCGCTAAAATACATTATTTAGTATATGAAAGCAAACAAATTTTTTGCCTCAGTAAATGACTGTCCATAGTGCACTATGAGTATGAGACTAAACAACTCTGAGTTTTTTTACAGTGTCTGCAAAAGAAATCTGTTGGTTTTTGTTTCCTCTCCAGAAACATCTAAGAAATGTTCAGGTTGTTGCTGCCTAATAAATACAGTAAATGAAATGTTAATAAATTGCCAGCAATTTAGCCTGACAATAACATGGATTGACCAAATTGATTAAATTGATTATATTTCATGTATTTACAATATGTAGACACAAGCCTAATTTATTTTCTGAAGAGTTCAAGGTAGGTATCACTGGTATAAAAAAAGGCAAAAACAAAACAATGGAGTAATGTTTGTGGTTGCTATCTGCAATAATCTAATGCTGACAGAGAGCAGTATTTTATTTAGTAATTAACAGTGTAAAGGGAAGAGAAGCTGTCATGTTGGTTCTTAAGCTGGGGAATGTGATGAAAGATGATATCTGCGATCTCATCCTTTCCACTTGTTTAGGATTGTCAGAATGAGAAATGTCAGCATTATGAAAGCTCAGCTCTGCTCTTGATATGATAAAACCCTTCAAAAGCCAGTCTTTCTTTCCCTCTCCCCCTCCTTTCTCCCTCTCCTGCTTGCACTTGCTTTTTTTATTTATCCTGTTTTGTTAGATGGCAGAAATATAATTCTTTTCTTTCTTCCTATTATAAGCCTCCATTTTTGTTTTATTATATGTTTCACAACCCCTAATGCCCCACTGAAAATTACCTTGTTAAATGACAGTGTTTCAAAGCCATGAATCCTTTCCACCATTCCCTCAGAGGTTTGAAACAGTCAACAGACTGTAAAGAATAAATAATAAAAAAGTATTGATTATTTTGATGACTGTGAGATTCAATTAAGTATTAATTTTGCCCTCCAGTGGACCTATCAAGGTATTCAAAAGGGAGGATTCGGCTCAACTAAATGCGTGCTGAGTGCTTCAGCCTTAAATAGGGAGAAAATGTGTTTACCTACAGTATTTGAAGAGGAGTGCATTGATGCACAGAGTCCAATATTTAAGTGCTGTGCAAATTGAGCCCTAGTGACAGTGACATTGTTTTCGGCAGTATGAGTATTGACTAAAGAAGAGCATTTGATGACAGCTTAAACTATTTGTATTGATTAACATTTTCATAGATTATCATGTGTCATATCAAATTCACTTTTCAGACATGAATACATTAAAAAACCCACAGGCAAACATCGACCAATGTGAGGACGGGACAGAGGGAACATGCTAGCCAACCTACTTGCTCGCTGGTCACCTGTTCTCTGCATAAGAACCATTTAGGCATGAACTTTGCAATAAATAGCTGCTAGAGAGATCAACAAGGTCACTTGCTCTTTTTCTCTTTCTTAGTATTTTTTACTCTGGTTTCTCTGCTGTCATGATATTATGCTTATTATTTTGCAAACGGAATAACTGAGTGTGCTTGGAAATAATACCTGACCCCCAAATATCCTCAATGAGCAGAAGATAAAACAGATTCTGATCATCAAGAAAAAAAATTAGATGTGTACATATGTGTAATGTTGTATGGGGCATATAATGGTGCAAACACAAGAATAATTGCAAACTGTACGTGTAAGTATCTTCCCTAATTTTTTCTTCTAGAAAATGTTTTCTGTGGGTTTTATTTTCAAAAGAAACATCAGTGTTTGTGTCTTTATGGACTTTTGGAGTATAGTATCCCAATGACAGGAAGAGTTAGAAATAATTGTATCGCTTTTAAAAGTATGTAATGAAATGGCTATTTGATGCTGTGTATTTTCATAGAAACGCTGTAATGCTAGAAACTGTGCATTTGATTTTGTTAATGTTATACAGCTGAGGATGCCTCTTTAAATCACTATGGAGCACTCACAGGGGGCTCCTCTTCTGTGGTATCGGAGCATATAGGAATTTCTTCTCTTACTATGCTAAGAGCAGGGTGAGGTGTAAAAACATACACACACAAAAAAAGCACATCCCACAATTAAAGCTGTGTTGGTTATGTTGCTTTCATAGAAGTTTTTCTCCAAAGCATCCTGAATCTCTCACATGCTAGTTGAGCTTTAATAGGGTGGGGAGTAATGGAAAACTCATTGGATCTGTAATAGCTCTTCACTTGACTGCAGCCAGCAATAACAGCAGGAGCAGCCAGAGATAAGAGAGAGAGAGAGAGAGTGTGTGTGTGTATGTGTGTGTGTGTGAGAGAGAGAGGGAGTGGAAGAGAGAGTATACGCACACCAAAGCCGCCACTTTTTTTCCCCCCTCACTCTTTTTTTCCCCCATCCTAGGATCCAATGATAGCTGGACAAGTCAGTAAGCCCTTGCTGTCACTGCGGAGTGAAATGAATGCAGAGTTGAGAGGTGAGGACAAGGCAGCTACTTCAGACAACGAGCTGAATGAGCCCTTGCTTGCGCCTGTGGAATCAAATGACAGCGAGGACACTCCCAGCAAGCTCTTCGGTAAGTCTGTCTAGGTATTTCATTTCACTGCTACCATGTTGTCCGGAAGAGCAATCTTCCCCTGTTCTTTTTTTTTTTTTTTTTTTTTTTTTTTATCTTCGCTCAATTTTCTTGTAAGTAGGAAAGAGTAGCTTGGAGCATGCAGAGTCCTCTGTTCCTATTGCAACTGGTTACCAGAATGACAGCATCAGTCCTGAAAACTTTTGTTAACAATGGACGTATTTAGTGCAAGTTGCAGATGTTTTATGAATATTTTGAACCATGGACTCTAACATAAAATTGTGTCTGCATGTGTGTGTGTGTGTATCATTTTCTTGGAGTACTTTAACAATTATTGTTGTGGGTGCAGGTGTGTTGCACATGCTACCAGCTTTTTCCAAGGCTTGATTAAACTGAAAAGTTGAAATTTTTTAATAGTAAAAATAAATCTGACTGAAGAGAACTGAAAGATTCTTGTAGAAAACACTTCATACTGAGTAAACAAAGCCTAGCAAGGGTATTGCACGTGGAGCTAATGTTTTTGGAATTTAAATTAGAAATTAAATATTCCTCCTCAAGCCCGTGGAAAGAGAGATTTCCTTTTGATTTTTAATTCATTTTGGAATAGTCTAAATTGCGCCAGATAAGTGTAACATTTCACAATCAAAACAAAAGCAGTGAGAGTGGCACTCCAACACAGACATCTGTCATTCAAACGGATGACACCCTGTAAGCCAACTCAAGCAACTCTGATCTCTAATCAGAAAAGGGAGCAGAGCTGTTGAGGCGCGTGCTTGAGTGATAGATGTTGATAGGTGCCTGAGCTGTAGCAGCACTGTATGGTACGTTGTGACATTTGGGGTTTAGAAGGACTACACTCCTGAAGAAGTCCCTTTTAATTATTTCTATTTGTGACTTGAGACAAACCTTAATAAAACGGAGCACTTACTTATTTTTTATTATTCTATCGGTGGAAGTCAAAGGGAAAAAGGTCTTGTTTAAAGGGAATGCTGCTCTAAGGGAGAGGGGGTGAGAGCCCATTTTCTAAGATTCAACTTTTGATTTCATAATCTGTAAGGAAATCTGTAGCAGTGTTCAGATTTCAGTATTCTACCTACAATAAGAGCTGCAAGATTTTTTAAAAACAAAAGAACACGTGCAATTGTATATTGTAATATTCTTTACACATTACTGAAACATACAGCAGAGAATGTTTTAATAAATAACTTCACTACAGATGCAGGAAAAATAATAATTAAACACCCCCAAAAAATTAATTTCTGGATTGTAGTAATGACTGTTACTGAATATCACATCCATTTTTAAGCACCCTCTTAGTAATCTTTGTTTCCATGGAAAACATAATTTCCATTAGCAGTTTGAATGCTCAAAAAGCATATAATCATTATTTTTGCCCATTTTATCCAGGAAAGAATTATAATGTCTAAAATTCAAAAGGCTATCTAGAGTAATATAAATATCTTCAGCTGTGTTTATATGTTTTATTTGCTCAAATGTTTAGGCTCCCTCTATTAAATACAGCCAGGCATATAGAAAGCAAAAAATGAGCTTTTAATTTCAGGATAGTGAAATGTCTGTTTGTTTTTCGATCAGGCAAGTATTCTAATAAAAGGCAGGATATTTTTTGAGCCCTTGTCATTTGGATGTTCTACAGTGGTAGTGAAATATACACAGACACTTTCATTAGAGTTGTCGTGTGTGATATAGAAATGATGTGTAATCATATCTTGCTCCTTTCTGGGCTGAAAATATAATTTATCTCACTAAAAGCACAAGTGAAAAAGCTAAAAATTCATATATTGTGCTTTTTCTATTGATGAGTGTAAGATGTTTGCTAGTCTGATCCTTATACTGCTAAAAAGATGTCCCCAAGTAAACAAAAGTAGGTGAAATAGTCCAGCTGCTTCAGTATGAACTTCTTTACCATTTATTGAGGTTTTGTTAGAATTATGACAGATGCTACAGATCTATTAGCAACAGTACTTGTCAATTAATTTTTGTAACTTTTATAACAAAAAAAAAATGATAGTGGGAGAATTTTGATACATATGAGGATCAAATTGAGACAATGTACAATAAAGATGATTAGATGTTATATCACAGTGCATCCCTTAAGGTAGATTTGCAGTAAACACTAAAAATTATCAAGTGCAGTTGTGTTAAAGCTCTGATACATAAATATGGAACATCACCACCCTATAGTTTTTTCTTTGTTTAATACTATGAATAGCATGTTAGGAATGCATACTTTGTACTTTTCTTTGCAGTGTCTGAACTTAAATTATTGTAAACATATTGACAGGTGTTGGCATGGAGAATGACAACTTTCTCCTTCAACCTTCTTTCATGTAATGGGAGATAATAAATATCTTTTTAAAATATAACAATTAATACATATTGTGTGAAAATTTTCCCAAAATCTCTTAAGCAGGTGAGGGAGGAGCATTTTAGAAAGTCAAGAGGAGACAGGTCCCTAGAGAACAAAGTTTTTCTACACTGCTGCTTTTCATTTTTTTTTAAGGATTTGTGAAAATTATGTACTGGTTTAGTTGGAAAGAATGACCAGCATTTGTGTGTTTTGTTGATGTTAGCAATATCTCATGAGTCTTATTTTCATATAGATGAACAGACTTGAACAATGAGATGCGAAGAGCTTTCTTTTCTTTTACCAGACACATTCTGCTTAGCTTCTTTTGATGGATAAGTTTCTTTCTGCAAAGGCCTGCCTTTCTCATCTTTACCTTTTCCTAAAATTTACCTGCTTATTCTCAAATTTCCTTGTTCTGGTATTTCACTGCATGCCATGGAAACAGTGGGTATTTGTTACCAGTCAAAATGGTACCTTTTCACTAACAGTCCCTGCGGCCAGTGAGGAAAAGGCAGGAGCACAACTAATTGTACTTATTTTTCAAGAGAGGCACTAAACTTTTGTTTCTCTTATGGGTGCTTTGCTATCAGTAACAAAGTGGATGAATGCTGCAGCATTTTAAGTCTCAGAAATACCGGCATTAAGTAAAAGTTCCTGATGACTTGAAATAGCTTCCACCTGAAATTGGTGTACAGGTGTCTGGGAAGATGCACTTTGCCACTGTGCTGCAGCTGTTCCCTGTGGGTGAGGACAGGAGTTGCTGTGATTGGAGGGGTTGCTGTTGTTTGCTGGCTTGTTTTCTCCTGGTGGTGGTGAATTTTTTTCTTTTTTTTCATTTTTAGAATTTGTTTCTCTTTGAAAGAAAATGCTGTCCCGTAGTCCAGGAGTCTGTAATCCTCTACTTGTGCATTTACGCCAGTGGACTCTTTTGAATTTGCATTCTTTAACTTCACGCTAAAGAATTTTGATACTGAAACCAGAAAAAAATAGAGAAATTCATCAAAAATTAGGTGCAAAATGTTGGTAAAGGAATTTGTCCTGAAACTCATTACCTCAAACATACAATTTTGAAATGTGGGTTAGCATAGTTACACTGTTTTTGTTACAGAAATCCCAGTATGAGATTGTGAAGTTGCTTTGTAAGAGATATTGTGGTGAGCTATTTATTTTAAAAATATTTGTGAAGTAATAGCTCCTATTTTAACTACAGAATCTAATTAAGTAACATAGAAATTGAGTATGGCTCTTGACTTTTCTGGCAGTGTCATTTTCAGATCAACTTGCCTTACTCTGCAATATCCTTCAAAATACTAGCCCAGGCCAAATGCCACCAGTCTTCCAAAAGAAAGCTTTTCTTAAAGTAGCAGTTTCACTTGAATAAACATATTGGTATTTGATCCTAACTTAACTAATTCTACTTGTCATTTTTAATGTATTTTCAAACAATTCTAGTATAAATTATGAAGTATTGCTCTGAAAAAAAAAATCTTAGAAGGAAAAAAAGCACCCATCATGTTTAGCTGTGTGATAAATTGTTGAGATTCAAAAGTTGGTATAGACACCAAGGGTATGTTGTATATAAAATTCTCAGTAGGGTAAAAAAATCCCAAGAATGCAGTGGCTGATCCAATCATCAAAACTCCCTGTGGACTGAGGCTGACTTTTCCTGGAGTTAGATCTAGTCCTTAATTAATGCTTAATTGAAGGCAATTTGTGACATAATTAGATGACGGGGGAAAAAAGCTGGGAGTGCATGCACTCGCATATTAAGGTAATTTTACTGTATGATAAAAAGTTATTCTTTGAGATTCAGTCTGTAGTTCTCTGAATCAAAAATAAATAAAGCTATAAGTGTATAGTGAGGGCAATACCAAGCCTCTAATTTTGGAGCAGAAGTGTTTCCTATTTAATTATTTCAGGACAGAAAAAAAAATTGACTGCTAATCTTTTTTTTTTTTTTTTCCTTTGCTGGCAAGGTTTTGTTCCAGTGAAATGAAATCTTAAGTTTCTTGTGCTGGATCTGATGACTGTGGTTTTCTTTGGTTCATTAGTGGGCTTTTGATCTTTTCATAATGCTGTGTATGCTTAAAATATGGAGTGGGGATATGGGAGTTAAATTAATCTGCATGCATTTAAATAAACAAGTTTTTATTTTCAAACCTCTGCATTGGCTTTGGTATTTTATTCTCCTTTCCCACATTGTTACCTGTGTTTCAGAACTGTGTGCATCCTTCTATATAACCATACATGTATATGCTGCAGAGAAACAAGGTAGAAATTGTTTCTGGCTGATTATGTTTTGCTAGTAGATCCCTTGTACTAGTCTTTAAAGAAACATATGTTATATATATATATATTTTTTTTTTTTTAATTGGAGTTGCTTTGATTAGAATTTATGGGACTGGAATAATTTCAGTTACAAAGGATAAAGGACTAAATTGTCTTTTACCTCTTGAGACAGTGGTCTCTGCAGGTCAGAGCAGAGGTCATTGCCAGGTTGCTGTGAGGAAGCTGACATTATCATCCTTAACAGTATATCTAGCCTGTGGGGGCCTTCAGACTATGAGCTTTCCTTTCATCAGTCTATTTAAGGATGATTCTCAGTGGTTTGGTTATAGTCTCAAATTTTAAAGGCCTATAAGATCTCTGCCCATCAGGAACAGTTTGCTAAGGTTTGGTAATTTCAGTGGAAGAAGGCAATGTGTATTTGTTGCTCTTGATGCATTTTAAAGTACTAGTGAATATTTCTGTTCTCATAGGAGGTTCTTCCTATATTCCTTCCTTCTTTTAGAGGCCTCAGACATAACACCTGAAATATGTTTGTTCTGCATGTAAAGATTCTTCTCTCTTCACATAATTTTGTTCCTTAATTTCCTCATTGTGGGTGCTTTGTTCTAAGACACTATCAGTTATCCATGCCATAGAACTGATCCTTTCAGTGCTTGAATGTGTGGTACTTTCCTTAAAGCAAATAATCTGTGTATTAGGAGCCCTATTTAGTTACAAAGACTGTGTCAATGAGAAACATTAATGGGTGGCATGTTTGCAGGACTGAGTCATCATAGAGTCTTGTAAATTCGTTTTGTAAAATTTATTGATGTCTTGCTTAAACAAAGAGTAAGTTTTTAAAGAACCCAGAGATTTGGCTATGTGACTGATTGTTATTTCTGAAGGATATATTTTACATGAGCATTTTTAACTAGGTATTTGCAAACAGGGACTTGAATTACTCTGAATAATGCTGTTGTCTGATTTCTTGGCAGAAGTCTTACTCTGTCAGTGGGACGTGTACTTGTGAATGGGGAGTAAAGGCCCATTAAAACCAAAATAGATGTTATGACAATTTAAACATGAAGCATGATGGAATGGTAAGGTAGAAAATCCATCCTCAGCTTAGCTTTCCTGCTGTGCTGAGGTACTGCAGGTAGCTCAGGCTGTGGTGGTACTGGTGCTAGCACATATGCTCTAGCTCTGGGGAAACCAGAGCTTTAGTCACTTAGCCTGTGATGAAAGCAATATTGGGCTGATAAAGGACAGGTATGGCAGTCCCACTAATAAATCGCCCTGCTTGTATGGAAATAAAGAGGAGACTTGTAGCTGTCCCTGAATTGTGACAAAGACAGACCATTTAAATAAAAAACAAAGAAAAAACTTATACTGAAATAAGGTTAAGTTAATAGTGGGTTTTTTTAAGTGTATGCTATGTGTTTTTAAATGAGTCTTGAAGTTTCATTTTCTGTATTTATACATAGAACAACTAACATTAGAGAGGGAAGGAAAAACCAATTAAATCCTAGTATGTAATTGGTATAAGTGAAAGACAAAAGGTTAATTTTTAATTAATCTTTCTTCTCTCTGAAGTTATAAAAATAGCAACAAACTTGTTTAAAAGCAACATAAATGGCTGGCTGTTTCAAAGGGGACGTGCTGGCTACTAAACAATAAACAGGTAATTTGTGAAAGAACTGTTAGATTCTTTGATTGAGATCCTTGCCAGTTTGTGTTTTGAGATTAATAATAGATCAGACACTTGCACATTTAGAAAGGAAACAAATGTAAAAAGGAAGGATAATGATATGTTTTGACTGGACTTCGCATGATTAATCAAGTTCTCCGTAGGAATGTGCAGGTGAGGCAGATGGCAGCAAAGTTAGATTTGCCCAAATGTACACATGGCTCCACTTAACACCTCTCTGGATTTCCTTATGCTAAACAAAGAGGCAGCAAGTGCTTATACCAAACTGGCACCCTGTCAGGGCAATCTGTATAAAGTTTCCTGCTGTCAGGTTAATAAATTTTTTAAAAATATCTAAAGACAGAGGTAGCTGTAGGAAGCTCATAGTAACAGTTGCCATTCTCCTGTGGATCATTTTTCTCTTTAATATCCTGTGTAGCACATGGTTTTCCTTGTGTTGTCTTCCTAGGTTTTTTTTTTCCTTGTCATTTGTAGGTTCTTCTTTGTTTTAATTCTTTTTCCTTGTGAAACTGTTTTTCTGCTGGATCAACCATCTGTGGTCCCTTTTTGGGGGGGAGAGATGGTCAAAGGATGGCAACATCAGCTTTTTGGATTTTTATACTTTGATTTAATTGCATATTCATTATATTAAGGTTTCTTCCACAAATGGTTTGTTTTCTGACTTTTTACATGACTACCACTAGTACTTCCATTAGTACTTACAAAATAACATTATTTTGTGAGTTACAAAAATATTTCTGACAAACTCAGAGGTAGCAGCTACATTCGAACGATGAAATGAGAAAAATAATGCTAAACAGGGACAAAATCAGTATAAAATTAAATGTGTCATAATTTGCAGGTTTCAACAGGAATATTATTTTTTCATGTAAATATCTTGGTATTTTTAAACCACAAAGTCTTGCTTTTCTCTTTTTCCACCATCTAAAAATCAAAATCAATATCAGTATGAAACAAAGAAAGATTTGTATTGTGACATGTCCTGCTTTATGTTGTGATACTGCTTTGATGCTCTCAGAAGCCCTTTTATTTTGAAAGCAGATGTAATCTAAAGAAGAATAGTACCTCATCCTGTCTGTCTAGGTAGAATGTGCTGTTTTCAGGGAGATTAAAATTGGGTTTGTTCTCTAGATTTCAGGGATATCTGTATCTACCAAATCAATGAACAATGCACACCCCTGTATTCTAAAGCAAGTTTTTTAAACTCTAAACTACTACTTGTCTATGCCTAAAAGAAATTTGGATTTCTGGTTGTATTTTAGAATTTACAAAAAAGAAGAATATACAATATTAAGAAAGAAATACATAAAAAAAGAAATATATAAATATACAAGAAAGAATATACAATATTAGGAAAGTGGGAGTTTTGTTTTTCTTCTCAGATGTCCTTTTTTCAGAAAGGTAAACCATCATTTTAATTTCTGGACAGTTTGACATTTTCTTACGGAAACGTTACGTTTCACAAAACAGAGTAATCACCCTACTTGAAATGGATTACAAAAGTTAAATATATATTTGTAATATATATATATATATATATATATATATATATATATATATATATAAAACAAATGTTATATATATTCATTAACAGCTAGTGTGACTGAAATATGACATTCATTATTTTAATGCAATAAAAAAAACTCAGAGTCCTAAAACAATTTCACATTACACTGAAGATTTGAATGGTACGCAAATAAGTAATAAAGATTTTTGCATTAGGAACTGCATTTTCTACAGCTATTTATCCTTCTTTCAAGACTAGCATGGAGTTTACAGGATGGCAGTAGCATTCACTTTTAAAATATTGGCTTTTAGGAACATCTTTGTGCTTTTCAGTTCAGATAGTGGCGGTATGGTTTGGTGACCATTAGAGATTCTATTAAATAATTTTCATTTTCTAGCTCAGTCTCCTATCTGTCATAGTCCTACATTTTAAAATCTTGGGTTTAAGTTGTTGAATATAGAATTACTAGCAGTCAGTTGCTTTCCAGAGGCCTTTGAAGGAAGTCCTCTCCCAGAGTACATTGGACACCCACCCTAGCTTGTTATTATCGCCACAAACACCAAGGCTTGTAAAGCAGAGCATTGGTAAAAGCAAAAGTGCCATCTTTCCTGTCTTCTCTTCTTCCTCACAGCCAGGCTTGGAGCTGCTCCCCTCTCTTCTGCTCCTTGGTGTGTGTGCACAGCTGGAAACACATCCAGCTGTGTCATGGGCAGTTGCAAAACGCATTTGGTTCCATCTGTCCAGATCTTTAGGCTTCTTTGATTTGTTTGAAGCTTAGTGTTTGGAGGAGTTTGTTCCTTGAAGAGGATGATCAAAAACCTCTGTTTAATCAAGAAGCCAGAATTAAGCTTTTCAGTTAACATACCTTAAGGCATGCTTTAATATATTGTACTATTAAGCATGTGTAATTATTTCTTCAGGTAGAGCACTGTTAACTGGAGAGGAAGAAAAATCATTTGAATTCGGTCTAATCTCTTGAGCAAATACTATATGGAGTAGCTTTTTTATTTTCTTTTGCATACAGTTAGGATTTATTCTCATGGTGTAGAGATGTTCTGTTTCCTCAGTGATTTGAATAAACTTGAGGCCAGATTCTGACAGGTCTCAGGTGACTGTCCGTCACAGAAAACCATAGATTTCAACAGGATATTCATCCTAGCAATACCTGCAAGCTAGCTTGGGCCCTGCACTTGTTTCAATCGCTCCTCTACAGCGGTTTCTTGTGTTGTGGAGCTAAAATCAGCCGAGGAAACATACTGACAGGAAGGAGCAACCACTCTATAATCATGCTGCATTCATATTTAACAAACGATGAATTATGGACCGAGTCCTGGGGTTACTTTAGGATTCTGCTTTGCTGTGCAGGTGTATTCCATGAGCATTGCTAAGGCTCTGCAACTCCACCTCTGCTGCCATGGGAAGGTCAGTGGTGCAATGTACGTAAAACTTCCATTAAGGTGGGAAAGTTGTTAATTAGAGACGGTTATCATAAATAAAAAAAAAAATAAGGAACATAAATGGTAATTGTTACTAAAACAAAAACAACTAGAGACATCAGGAGAAATTAAAGGGAGAGGAAGGAAATTAGGTAGATATATTTGGGCTCAACTGTGATTTATATTTCTCCTCCTTTCTTGTACTTCCTTGCCAGAAGCCATAAATATTTGGACTGTGAGTCACAAATATTGATGAAGGAAAAATGGAATTTATAGCTAAAAGAAAAAAGGAAATGAAAACATATAAAAAAAATTTGCTACTAATTGAATATACTTTACTGTCATGAGCACAATAAACTTAGTGACAATATCTAGCAAGAAAAGCATCTGCATAAGATGTTTGAGTTGATGTGGTTTTTTCTTCCTGGTATGAAGAGTGTGAGGGAAAACTCTTGTGTGGCTGTCTTGCTGGGATTTGATGCATTGTTTGCAGAGTGTTCTCATTTTAACTGCGTGGATATAGCACAGTGAACCTTCTCATAACAGTTGCTGACAAGAAAAAAAAATCTTTCAATCAGCTGGTCTGGCTTGCTCCCACTCTCCCCAGCCCCCACACCCCTTTGCTTTTATGAAGCAATGAATAAAAGAGGGACCAGATGATGCAAAGCTTTGCTCAGATGAGATGCGCTAGTCCGTGAGCAACTTTGGATTTGCGGGACTCTGGCTTGTGACCGTGGACTTCAAAGGGGTTGAGTTTGGGCATCAAGCCTTTCTCCTATTGCCATTGTCTCATTTGTGTAAAATGATGCTGGTGTATTTTGAATAGCACTTTAAAAATTTCAGGCTTGCTTGTGTCAGCAGACCCTGACTGGTATAAAGGCTGATGTGCTAGAATACAGGGTGCATTCTCTCTCCCAGCTGTGGTAGCTGGGCTGTCTGAAGCTCTACTGGAAGGGAGATGAAGGAGGGTTTTACTTTATACTCTACCTGAAAACTCAGGCGTGAAACATTCATCATAAGGAGAAAAATCAGGCACGTTCTTGCAAAAAGAAAAAAGTATCTCTAGGGTCTGGTCATGTTTTTGGTTATTTATTTTTAATAAAACATTCTTCTGGTTTTGTATCCTTTTCTGTGGGTTCATATAACTGTGGTATTTCAAACCAGCTTAAAACAGTTAAAAAAAAAAAAAGGGTTCCCTAAAAGACAGTGTGCTGCTGTTTTATTTTGTTTATATCTGATATTTCTTATGGTATTCAGATGGTTGTAATAGACTAGCAAAAGAGCTGCATGTCTTGTCATCTGTACTATATCAATACATTTTTATAATGATACAATAACCTGAACCCTGTAACAGTTTATGATCCATTTGAGAATTCTTATGGATTCTCAGAGTGACGGAGGCCTGAAAAAAGAACTTGACTGCTTTCACAAAACTGGTGCTGTGACAGGAAAAACTAGTGTGCCTGTGATTTAGTTGCTAAGGAATCATATTGATCTGATTCGTCATTAAACTTTTAAGTTGGAAAAAAAAAAGAAAAAAAGTCAAGCTGCTTGAAGGTGGAAAAACAGTGATGTGATTGTGAGGATCTGCAATACAGATAAACTGTGCCATACTGCTACTAATATTGATTTGTTATGATTAATAAATATGATTTTATGCATTACCCATGTACTTTATCTATAATACTTCTTTTTTTAGAGCAGAAGAAAATTGCCTCTTGCTCTTTATTTTTCATTGACTATTTTTAGTCAATGATAAATAAAGAACTTTAACAGCAGTCTGATTACAGGAAAGACAGGACTTTAAAACAGAAACGTAGCAGTAATGAATAACCATGCAGCATGCTATGCACACACAGCCATTTTAACATTTATAATGGTGCTAATTTCCTGGCTTTTTAAAATATGCTTCCACATGAGCTCTCAAAAGACATAAAAGCTTGGCATGTAAAGTAAATTGTTTGTCACTTACTGACGACCTGCCATATTTATTGTCAGGAGAAATGGACATTAGTTGGAAAAGCAGTTGTTAAAGGCCAAACAATTTTTAAAGATGGCAAAGATGTGCAAGGGCTTTCCTTTTTCTAACAATGAGCCACCCCTTCAGACATCAAAAGACAAGATAATAAGACACTTCAAGCACAATTCAAGATTATATTCAACATCTAAAGGCTCATCTCCTGTCAGTTTGCATTTACTCTCCCAGGGATGTGATGCTTCTATCATCATTCTGTCAAGAGGAGTCTGGCAGAAACGATGAGGGCCCCTCATTTCACACACTTAGTGTTTTTTATCAAATAGCCCATGCTCATTCTCATTCAGCCAAAATGGAGGGATAATTTGAAGAAGGTCATGCACAAGTACAAAAATCTTGTTCTGATTTGTGTGATTAGAAGGCATTAAAATTGCACGTTTATGTTAGGTTCTGAGATGTTTTGTCAGTTTATTTAGTAAGACGCTGTTGAAGTATTAAAAATATTTTTTAAAGCAAAAAAGTAGGTTTGCTTAAAACAACACACACTCTATTATTAAGCAAATATTTTCAAGAGGGATCTATTCTAAATGGCATTATTTTAATATACCTTCAAATGCATTCACCTCCCCTTTCCTCTTTGAGAGTGGAATATTCAGGAGCTCTAGGGGTAAAACATTGGCCCACTCATACTCATCACGATTTCACTCACTGGTCATTTAATTATTGGAATTTTTATTTGGACAAAGATTTAGGATGCTGAATTCAGCATATCAATATAAAGGGAATAATTTTAACACCTGGATCTCAGCACTTATCATCTTGGCATTACACACTTCTTTATGCTAACAAGGAATGGAAGGATCTGGCCAGGTACAGAAATGGAGGATGGAGTAAAACGGCTTTCCTCATTTCTGAATTCTTTGATTTAGGCACCAAAAATGAAAAGACTGGATAGTGCTGTCAGTGTGTCTTGTACATGAAACTGGCTCCAATATACAAACCATACATGGACCATGTAACATAGAGGAGCCAGGCCTCTCTGTCTCCCACTGAAACCAATGGGATATAAGGCAGTTTAACCCCTCTTAAAATGGAGCCACAGCTGAGGGACTTGGCTGGAGCTGCTCTCAGTCTTGAATCAGGAATTTATCAGCTGTGATAGGAAGGAACTGTGAAGGAATGTGCATTTGGCCTTGTGGAAAAAAAAAACCAACTCTGCTCTGTAGCTTGCCTTTGCACAACACAGAAAAAAAAAAGGAAACCTGCACTCACGGTGCATTCTAAGGGGTTTTCACTGGACAAGAAACCTCAAGGGAATTAGGAAGCTGTGAACAAATTGTCAAAAAGACAGATGGAATTGCTGACTGACCTACTGGTAAGAAACACTAACAACTTCCACCTCAGTGGTATGGTATTTATGCTGCAATGGAGAGTGACTTCTCAAAGGAATTTGCTCTTCTACACATGTAAATGCCTTCATGTGTATATCAATGTAGTGTGCAGTATTTCTAGGGAAATTATAAGGTGCATTTAAACAGCTGTGGATGTTTAAACTGACTGTTATGCCCAGAATAAAAAACATTTTTTACTCTCACTGAAATACATTCCTGCTTTATTCATAAGGCCTATCTATATTCAGAAGTTTGTATTCTTTCTGCTGAATTATTCTGGAGGAGAACTTCTGGCTGTTTCCACATCAGTGTGATCCTCTGCATATCCACATTTTGGTCTGCTCCACACTGTCCAGTGGAAAACCAACATCCTCTGAAACCGTGCAGGCAGACAAGGAGATTAATTCTCAAAATATTAAAGAGTGAATAAGACTGAAGGGCAAATAAGACCAAAAGCCAGCATGAAGGTAGTTGTGCAAGATCCATAGTTCCACCAGAGAGAACAAGTGGTCACTCTTGTATTCTGAATAGAATTTGTTTTCTAATAGGATAGAATTTATTTGATAAGTTTTTATCATGTCTGTGGACCTGCTCAGAGCTGTTTTATTATCATCTTTTTCCACAGAAGCATATGGGCTTATATCAACTGTGGTTGCTATGTGTGTGCATCACTATCTTAGTGAAGTTGTTCTCCAGTATTTATATTCACTGAAGGTCAAATCCTGAGAAGCTGTAGTACATGAGGAGAAGAGAAAAGAGTGACTGCAAATAGAAATTCAGCTATGCTTGAATCTGTCCTAGCTTGCTTGTCTATCTTTCTTACTCAGTCCCTTCCTAGGTGTTCTAGGAGACTTTCTTCCCTGTGCCTGCGGATGGTCTCCTGGCAGTCCACTTCTCAGGCATGAGTGTGCAGAAGAGGGACACTAATAACAAGTGATGTTAAAGGTCTGTAAATTTTTTTCTGCTCTTAGATCCAAAACTATGGAAGGTGTAGGGATACATTCAGGGAAGCTAATGCAGGCGCTCAGTGCCAGAAAATAAGCCAAGTGTCCCCACACCGAGCAAAAACTCTGTTTAAGAAATATTTAAACTGTAGCTAGTGTGCAGTCCACTGGATGCATTCACAGTAGGATCCAGGAAATGAAAATGAATACCCATACATGAAGATAGCAGAGCCACTATATTTAAGGCATTATGGATGTGTTTTACCTTTCTACCTATCCTCCTGTAAGTAACTGGGATAGGTAGTAGCTTCTGCTAAAGTTAATGTATTGATTTGCTCTGTGCTGTGCACCTGACTGCTTTCTGTACCACTATCTAAGCTGTTCTGGCAAGAACCGCCTGGTGCTTTAGAGAAAGCATCATTGGGATAAAAAGTTCACCTGTAAAGTTGTGAAGAGCAGGACTGCAGTTGCTGTGCATGACTGTGCTGCTTCTAAAGCACAAGTATTACAAACAGAAGGTTTGTTAATGCCAAAGACAAACTGAAAAACCTGGAGTGGCAATTTTGGCAGCAGTTGTACATTGAAAATGTGCATGAAAGGTCTTCCCCAAAGCTTGCACTAACATGCAAAGAGGCTGGGAAGAGCCTGCACTTATGTAAAGCATAACTATGTAAAGCATAAGTGTCTATTTAGGCTCTTGCGCAATGTCACTGAGCAATTCTCTATGCTTTGGGGTTAGCTCTCACATGAATTAGCTGTGCATTGTTTCATGGGTAAGTGGAAGCGAACAAGCATGTATAATTGTGTTTTTGAAAATACTATTCAACCTTTTTGTGTTACCATTCAACAGTTTTTCTTTTAAACTGTGTCTTTGACTGTGGCATTCCCTCTTAGAAAATTCCTACCTAACAAACAGCTCATTAAATCATTGATAAGATTCTGTTAAACAAACACTGGATAACACAAGATATCAGTCCCTGACAAGCACATGCACAAAATGTTGCACTTACTGGTTTTCTGAATGCTTTTGTGGGTTTTCTTTTGAAGTGGAGCTGTTTTTCAGGGCTAGGAGAATTATTGGATGAGGTACTAAATAAATAATGAAACCTATAGCTATGAAATAATTTTTTTTTATTTTTAAAAAGCATTACCATATGTAAGTGTATCTCACTCTCCCTCAAAAAGATTTTCACCAGCTCTTCTCTCAGAGGCAGTAACACACAGCAGTAAGCTAAAAAAGAAACAGGAGTTATTTTTGCAAATCCTTGTGCCATTGCATCATTTGCTTGCTTAAAGTCAGGCTCTGACACCAGAATTTAAGCCCTAAAATCCTGAAAAACACAGGTACTGAACCGGTCCATTTCCCTGAGGAAGCTTAACAGCTCTGAATGTAGAAAAAGTGCTGATATTTGTCATTAGGCAAATGCAAATTGTGAATAATTTCAATGAATGCTGGAATTAATAATATCGCATTTACTTAATAATATTGCATTTTTGCTAAAGTCTTGAAGGAAGTAATATCACAATTTCTAGAAGATGGGAAAAGTGCTTTTTGTGGGGTGGAACAGGCTATGCTGAATATGTTCAATATGATAGAGCCTACAGATTTGAAGTGTGCAATCTAATACAGAAGTGACTTCAGAGAGCATCCTACCCCCTTAAATGTTTCAGAATATGTTAAAATAAAGTCAATTAAAATTCAATAAAAACAAGGGACACCAGGTAGAGCTTAAAAAAAGCCAGTCTATAGGAAATAAAGGCTTTTGAGGCTGGAATTGGTCAGACAAAACAAAGTTATTTAACACGGTTATAACTGTTTCTTCAACTGTTTTTGAATACTCTTTTTTGCTACAACATGAATTAGAGGGAAACATGGTAGCCTAGAGACTTGTTGTCTCTCATCTGCAGTGAAGCTCAGGTCCTGGTATAAAATAATGGGATAATGGAATTTGTGGCTCTTTTAATGTAGGTATTTCTCAAGTCAGATGTAGGTAGGAGGAGATTTTAGTATTGGTCTGTTTTATTCCTTTAATTGCAAAACAAGTTGTGGGTAAAGGCAGAAACAGCCAACACTGGCTATTTGTCAATTGTCCAGAAAGACAAATTGGTTGAACTACTTGGTATGTCATAAAGTACACAGAATATATGGGGAAATCTGTCGCAACACCTGGAAACATGTGCAGTAGTCTTTCTTATTCACATGCTGTGATATTGGTTCTCTAATAATTTTCCAATTTTTTCAGTCAATCCTGCCTTTTCTTAGAGACAAATGTCATGTAAGTTCAGAGAATGCTTGTTTAATGAGAAGTGACAAATGATAGTGGATTCTGATTGAACTTATAAATGTAATACTCTAAAACAATCAATGGTTCATTTGCTAATAATTTTTGTAATTTTTTACTGGAATGCTATTGTTCAAAGAGGAGACTTCTGAGATGCATCTTAGCTGCTGCCAATGTTGCATATTTTGACCACAAGAAGCATGCTGGTTTGCATGAACCATGCTTCTTTACTGTGCTTTATTTTTCTATAATGTAATTTTAATTGAAGTAATGTTCTTTCATTTTAGACAAAGCAAAGAGCAAAAAACACCATCAAAATACATCAACTTAATCATCATACCAATGCCATGCTGCATTACATAAAAATCTTAAATAGAATCCCAAGCAATAAAATCAAACCTAAGTAATGTGAAATGCTAGAACACTTGCATTTCAGCCATGGAAACTTCTAGTCCAGGCTGTATGATGAGGAGGACAAAAAGCCTGCAAGTTGATAGAGAGGAATTTTTGCTGTCAGGATATGATGAACTGTCAAGGGAAATTAAGGGAGGCTTGCCTAGGACTGTGGCAACATGTAATGTCTCCAGGAGAAGTGTTGTGCTAATCCTTTCAGGCCTTGTTCTGGATACCAAGCAGCCCCTTCAGGTACACTGGGATGACAGAGCTGAATGAAACTCACACAAGGGTTTGCATATATGGAGACTGTGTGTCTAGTAAGGCACAGTGACTGTACAGCAGAAGAAGTATTTACAACTTTTAAAGACATTAATTTCTTTGGGATGTGATCCTTCTCTCCCTGGGGAGGACTGGGACGGAGAGGATTCCAAAGTAAACCTGGGGAGTGATTCCTCTCTGCTGTTAAATCATTTATTCATGATTGATAGAATTAGCTCCTATTTCCAGAAGGAATATTTATTTTATTAATTTAATAAACACCATGTATGTACAACCTGTGTTCCTATGACACAAGACCTGATTACTACCTAACCTAATTAAGGTCATTTACACCCAAGCTCAGTACGTGTAAAATGCTATGTTGGCAGAATGGGAAAGTGTTACGCCTATTTAACACAGATCTACCCATGGTGCAAGGCAGGAAAGACTTTTCTACTTTTGGATTATATTTTTATCTCAAATGCAACACAGAAATATAAAACCCTTAAACCCATTTTTTTTTAATAATGATGTATTGCTGTAAGTCACAGTTTCAGCTGACAATCTACTCTCAATTGACATGTTTTGTGAGATTTTGTAAACTAGCTAATAAACCTTTGCTCTTGCTACAATTGAGTTTAATAAAGTTCATTACATTCACTGCTGAAATAAAACCTGTGGTTTAATAAATTAAAAATTGTTTCAAATGTCTTAATAATAAGCATTTAATTTAGTTAATATTTGTTCACAAATATACTTTCATTTCACATGCTACTCAGCACAGAAAATTTCCTCTGATTCATCTTTCAAGTCACCTTTTACAGAATGTATCTCTGAGTTTGGATTTAATTTATATGCTTCAAGAAGTATCAGATGCATAACCAAGAGGTAAAAAGCATATGTGGGTCTCTAGGAGCTTGGTCTCTAGGAGCTGTATCGGAGTTTAGGACACTCTACCTTGGGGAGGTAGAGTGCAGTAGATGCCATTGTCCTACTTGTTTGTTGTCTCTGGAGTGTAAGTAGACAATTCAGAAGGTGGATGTTGGACTTGGTGAGCATTATAAGAATTTTTGTTGGCCCAGACAGTGGCATGACTCTGCTGGTGGTGTTCAGGCCAATGCACATCAGTGAAAGGTTCTGTCCACCACTTTGCTGGCTATCTTTTGGATGAGAAAAGCCTCTGCTGTGGGTGAATGGTCTCATGTTTGGAGTAATGGTATGTGCTGTCTGTGATGGTGGGATGGTCGGATGGAGTATCACAGTATCACAGTGGGATACAGTTGTTATTCAGTATTGAGATGAGTTTTAGGCTTCCTTCTGGAGTCTTCTATTGCAGACAGGCTAGAAAGAAGAATTTGTGAGGACAAGAGATCTGTCACAGGATTATTCAGTGTCTGCCTTCCTGTCAGGGAGCAGTGAGGCTTTCTGTTTCCTAAGAGCAGATGAGCCAGAAGTGGAAGATGACCTCCAGTGATGGAAAGGGGGTACAGAGGGGTCTGAAACCAGATCCAGTTCCTACCCAGGGATCTCAAACGGGAATACCTGGAAATTATTTTAAAGACAGGACTAGAGACAAGCCTACAACATACATACAAGAGTTAGGCTCAGGAAGCAAGATATCTACAGTGTAAATCCAAGCACATCCAGGAGGCAGGGCAAGCGACAAGGAATGGAAGCTAATTAAATGTAAAAGTTCAGTGAGGTTTGAATGCTAAGGACTCCCAGTCCCATGGACAGGGCTTGTAGGAGAAAGCCCCAGATCATCAGATTCAGGATGCTAATACTTGTTGGTGCACTCATGCCTCTATACAGCACTGAATTCTCATTGGCACTAGAGCTGAATTCTGAAGTGCATTTGGTACCCAGCAAAAAGCACCTTAATAGGAGCCCTGCAATTAAGTGTATGTGGTGCCACCAGTGTGGCAGGTTCTATTGGTCTACTCAGACCAGCGATTCTTAGTAGTTAGGTATTTATACAGTTTATTCCAGCCAGGGATGATGCTATTTTCACAATATATGTGACCAAGATTTAAGGGAAGATGCTCTGTGAACTTCTCCATACTAGTTGATTCTACGAGGTTTGGAGAATGGGAGGGTTTTTTCTCCCCACAACCTTAACCAGTGGAGAAAGCCACCTTGTCAGATCCTGCTTCCTCATCTTCACAAACCTGTGAAGACTGATTGCATTATATGTGCTGGAGCCTTTTCAAAAAGGTCCAAAAAGGTCCAAAAATCAGGACTTATAGATTTAAATGAAGGATTTTTAGCATCTATAATTAGCAGGGTTTTATGCTGACAAAACTTTCTAATGTTTATTTTCAATGAAATAAGAATGAACTGCAAACAGGAAGTACACTTTCCCTCACAGAATTTAATGATGATCTTCATGCTCTCTGAGTTCTTCATGGAGTTTTTCGGGAAGGCCATTCAAGCTTATCTTAAAAGAAAATTTTTAATATACAGCTTTCAAATGCAGGCCCAACTCTCCGAGAATCTCTGCTGGTGGAGGCTGTGGGACACCACTCTGCTACTTTTGATTGCTTCTGTGCATTTAACTCAGGTCGTCTCGTACAGCTTATGTCCTTTAAACTAAGGTAGTTAGGAAAACATGTTCCATTTGTAGCATGTACAGGTTGATACCACCCTGGTGATAACTGATTACAGCAAGTTAGTGGTGACTGTCAAAGGAATGAATTTTATGCCTGAGGAATATTAATGTGAGGTGCTCATGCATAAAAAAGAAGTTAGTTGAAATTTGCATAATACTTCCTGCACCTGCTTGAATGAACTGTTAGATTATTGTACCAGGCTGCCTCAGTTCAAACACTTCAGCTTTGCCATTCTCAATGGATTAGTAAAAATAATTGTGTGGTTTAACAGAGGAATTTATATTGTGTTTGAGAGTCTTTGAGCAAACACCAGAGAGTGAAAAATACATTATAGACCTAGTGAGCCATACTGTGGGAAATGTAAACTAAAGCAGTGATGTATCTTTAGTTGCATCTCTTTTGCTGCTTGTGAAAAACCTCCTACTTTAATAAATTGTGAATGAATAAGATCAGTGGTATAAACTGATGAATGAAGTTTATTAAACTGTTACTATGATACAATATTTACAGAAGAACAAGGGAAATAATTGCATTTTCCAGGGGCGAAGGTAAATTTGTTCTCTGAAGACATGCCTAAAAGACAGCTTCTGACTCAAATGCTTAGGTTTTAAAGAAGAGCGCACTGTTTTCCTTGTGCATGTCTTTACATGGCTCCTCTCACCTTGTGAGGAGAGAGAAAAGTTGCCTTTATTTATTAAGATGGAGATAGTAAAGTATACTAGTCTTCTCATGTATTTATCTTCTTGGGCTTCTTCCTTCTGATTAAGAATGCAATAGGTATGGATATCACAGGTGTTGACTGCTAGATTCCCTCAGCTACACTAAGGGTAATAGAAGTTGAAACAGAGTTATTATAACATATACACTCATGGGTCATGTGGAAGAGAGAACAAAATGAGATGGTAAGGGTAAAGCAGAAAATGTGCTCTAGATTTTCTATATTTAAACAAAGAAAAACAAGAAGTGTCACATCACGGAGGTCAAATCAAGGTAGTATTCAGAAGAGAAAAACAGAGAAAACAGATTGTGGTTGAAAGTGCAGCTGTAAATGTACTAGCTGAAGTTATCACAGAGGGTTATCTGCTTCAACCTCCCTACACAGAGTCATCCTAGAGCACATGACACAGGATTGTGCCCAGATGGTTCTTGATTATCTCCAGTGAGGGAGACTCCACAACTTCTCCAATGCTCCATCAGCCTCACAGTGAAGAAGTTCTTTCTTATATTCAGGTGGAACTTTCTTGCATCAATCTCTGCCCGTTGCCTCTTGTATTGCTTGGCACCATTGAGAAGAGCCTGGCCCCATCCTCTTGGCACCCCCCTTTAGATATCTATACACATTAATGATGTCACCTCTCAATTATCTCTTCTCAAGGCTGAACAGACTCAATTCTGTCTTTGCTTTTAAGAGATACTCCAGTCCCCCAATCATCTTTGTTGCCCCTTGCTGAGCCCACTCCAAGAGCTCCAAGTTGCTCTTGTACTGAGGAGCCCAGCACCGGACACAGCACTCCAGATGTGGCCTCAGCTGGGCTGAGCAGAGGGTCAGGATCACCTCCACCGACCTGCTGGCAATGTTCTTCCTAAGGCACCCCAGGAGAGCATTGGCTGCCTTGGCCACAGGGGCTCACTGCAGGCTCATGGACAGCTTGTTGTCCACCAGGACCCACAGGTCCTTCTGCACAGAGCTGCTTTGCAGTGGTTTGGCCTCCAGCCTGTACTGGTGCAGGGGGTTATTTTTCCCCAGGCACAGGACTCTGCAATTACCTTTGTTGGACTTCAGACAGTCTTCTTTCTGCTTGTCTCTCCAACCTGCTGAGGTCCTTCTGAAGGGCTGCACAGCCCTCTGTGGTCTCAGCCACTCCTCCCAGTTTTGTGTCATCAGTGAACTTGCTGAGGAGGTATCTGCCCCTTTCCCCAAGTCACTGATGAACAAGTTAAGCAATGCTGGACCCAATATTGACCCCTGGGAGACACCATCAGTGACAAGCCTCCAGCTAGACCCTCTTCTGTTGGTTTTGTCCCTCTGTCATGTGCCATTCAGCCAGCTCTCAATCCACCTTGCTATCCACCTGTCCAGTCCACACTTCTTGAGTTTACCTATGAGGACATTGTGAGAAGCTTTGTTGAAGCTGAGGTAGACAATGCACACTGCTCTCCCTTCGTCCAGCCAGGTTGTTGTCCCATTATGGAAGGCCATCAGGTTGGTGAAACACAATTTACCTTTACTGAATCCATGCTAACTATTACTGATCCCCCTCTTGTCATCTATGTGGATAGAAATGGCCTTCAGAGTGAGGCATTCCATCACCTTTCCAGTGATTGAGTTAGGCTGACTGCTGGTATTTCCCTGGGTCCTCCTTGCCCCTTTTGAAGACTGAGGGGACATTTACTCTCTTCCAGTACTTGGGTACCTCTCCTGATCTCTGCAACATTTCAAAGATGACCATTAAAGGCGCTGCTGTGACATCCACCAGCTCTCTCAGCACAGATTGTGGGTACATCCCATCTGGACCCATAGACCATGCATTAAAACTGCCTAAGTGTTCTCTAACGGAATCCTCCTTGAGAGATGAAAAGTTTTCTAGCCAATGTTCCTTGACCCTGGTCTCCTGGATCAAAGATTCCCAAGAGCTGGCCATGTCAGTGAAAACTGATGCAAAGAAATCATTCAGTTACTCTGTCTTCTCTGCATTCTTTTTTTTCAACAGGGTTCCCTTTCCATCTAGTAATGGGCCCATATTTTCCTTTTTTTTCCTTTTGTTATTAATATATTTGAAGAAACCCTTCTTGTTGCCCTTGACATTCTTGGCCAGATTTAATTCTAGATGGGTTTTGACCTTCCTTGTTTTATTTCTACTTATACTGACAACCTTTCTATATTCAGCCCACATGACCTAACCCTGTTTCCATTTCCGGTGTATTTTCTGCTTCTGCTTGAATATTGACAGGAGTTCTTTATTCACACATGAAGATCTCTCTTTAACCTCTTTTCCCAATTTCTTGCTCATTGGGATGCACTGTTCTTGAGCCTGGAGGATGTGATCCTTGAATATCAACCAGCTCTTAGATATCTCTTCCCTCAGGACTTGTTCCCATTGGATTCTTCCAAGAAAATCCCTAAAGAGGCTAAAATTAGCTCTCCTGAAGTCCATGGTTACAATCTTATTTGCTGCCCTGCTTCCTCCTTGCCTCCTTCCTTGAAACTGAACTCCACAGTCTTATAGTCACTGGAGCCAAGGCTGCTCCCAGCCTTCACATCTCCAGCAAGGCCTTCCCTGTTTGTTAGTGTGAGGCCAGGAAGCACATCATTCCTTCTGGGATTCTCACTGCTTGTGTCAGGAAGCTGTCATCACTGCTTTCCAGGAACCTTCTGGGCTTTTTGTACTTCAATGTGTTGTTTCTCCAGCAGATGTCAGGGTAGTTAAAGGCCCCCACAGGAACTGTGACTTTGAGACTGCTTCAGGCTGCCAGTGGGCATCATACACTTACTCCTCCTGCTCAGGCTACCTGTAGCAAACACCCACAACAATGTCACCCTTACTAGTCTGCTGTTTTATCCTAACTCAAAAGCACTTGACTTGCTTGTCCTTCACCCCAAGAGAGAACCTAATACATTCCAGGTGTTGCCTCACATAGAGAGAAACTCTACCACTGCACTTTCCTGGTCTGTGTTTCCTACACTATGTAGCCCTTCAGAACTATCTCATCTTGAGGCAAAATGGGGTTTTTTAAACACTTTTGCTGTCACATATATATACACATATTGGTTGACTTGCTGATCCTACTAGAAACCTCATTCTAAACCTTCTACTGAGGTAGTTAGGAAACCTTCTATTTATCAACTAGAATAATTCATGTCCAGTTTGTACCCATCTGTTTTTATTTCAGTACCATCCCCAATTATCAGGGGAAAAAATTATACTTGGACTGAGCAATCACATCTTTCCTGGGTCCTTGCTTTAAGAGGAATTTCACTTCCCCAGTCTCCATCCTGCTCTCCATCCTCTTGAGAGGTGTGGAAAGAGAGGCTGTCATTAAAGAATGAGGCAAAAAAGTAGCTGAGTACCTCAACGTTCTCCTCATCCTTTGTTACCAGTTTTCCAGCACTGTTAATCAGAGGGTGTACACCCTCTTTGACCTTCCTTTTCTAGTTAATATACCCATAAAAGTCCTTTCTGTTATTCTTTGCATCCCTTGCCAGGTTCAGTTCTATCTTCACCTTGGCCTTTCTCCTATACAACCATACTTTGTCTCTATACTCTCCCTGGGTCACCTGTCATAGCCTCAACTGTCCATTCATTTGCTTCTTTCCCTTCAGGTTGACCAGCAGTCTCTTGCCTTCTCTGCCTGATTTCCTGGGGATTGCTAGCTCTTGCCTTCTATGGAAGGCTTCCTTAAAGATCTGCCAGCTCCGTTCCACCCTTTTGTCCCTTGTGGGCAGTTTTCCACAGGATCCCATTATGTCCCTGAAAGGCTGGAATTCTGCTTTCCTAAAGTTCAGGAGCCTAATCCTACTCCTTACCTGACCCATATTTCTCAGGACTGTGAACCCCACCAGTGCAAGGTCACTGCAAGATCACTGCAGCCCAGGCTTCTTCAAATTTTGACATCCCCAATAAGCTCACTTGTGTTGGTGACCAACAGATCCAGTAACACATCTCTTCTGGTAGGGCTTTCTATTATCTGGGTCAATAAGTTAAACTCCATGCATTCCAGGAGTATCCTGGATTGCCTACAGTTGCTGTGCTACTTTTCCAGCAGATATCAGGGTGGTTGAAGTCTTCCAGAAGGGTAAGAGCCTGCAAGTGCCCCCAGCTGCTGGAGCAAGAAGGCTCCATCAATAGGATCCTCTTGATCAGGATGGCTGCAGTAGAAACCAAGCACAAGCTTCCCTTTGTTTCCTCTGTTTCTGATTCTAACCCACAGCCTTTCAACCTGCTTGTGGCTGCTCTTCAAAGACAGCTCTTCACACTCAATCAGCCTCTTGTGGTAGATGCCTCCACCTCTCCTTTCTCCCCTCTCTCTTCTGAACAGCCTGTAGACATAAATAGCCACACTCCATCATGACTGCAATGGCCCTTGTGTGTCCTTCCAAATCAGGATATTCTATAATTCTGATGCCAGTCATGCAAACTATCCTACCATGTCTTTAACTGCAGTGAGATCAAAGCCCTGAGAGCACACACAAACCTCTAGTTCCTCCTGTTTTTTCTCCATACTTCATGTGTTGATCTGCAGGCAATTTATGATTGAGTCAATATCCAAGTCGAGATGAAAAGGACTGCCCCATAGTCTTGTCTTGTGGTTATTTCTTTGGATGTTTGTTCTTGCTGGAGATGTCCCTTTTTGAGCCCTCTTTTGCTATTTGGGTGGTTGCAATAGTGCTCCCTATACCACACTTTGTTGACCCTGGCAACATCCATATCCCTCTTCAACTCCAGTGTAAAGCTCCCTCAAAAAGCCCTGCTAAGTCCCGAGCTAAGATTATTTTCCCACTTTGAGACAGGTGGACTCTGTTTGTTGCCAGTGGGCTCTTTGTCATATAAACTGATTAATGACCAAACCCCCTAAAATTCTGCCAGTAACACCAGTCTCAAAGCCAAGTGTTCATCTGCATGATTTTCATGTTTCTTGCCCCAGCATTCCCTGCAACTGGCAGGACAGAACAGAAAACAATTTGCATTCCAAATCCCTTGATCCGCTGTCCCTAGGTCTGGAGGTCCTTCTTGGTCATCCACAGCTTTCTTGTTGGGACTTCATCAGTATCCACTTGGAAAACCAGTAGTGGATAATAATCAGTGGGCAGTGCTGGGAAGTTTATTGGTAATGTCCCCGACCCATGACAGAGGGAGGCAACACATCTCCCTGCAGGTCCAGTAGGCCTTCCTTTCCTTCTAAAACAGAGTCACCAGTGACTACTCTCCTTCTTTTTCTTGTGGGTGTTGTTATGTGGGGAATAGGCTATGAACAAGCATTTTCAATTTTAAAACAGGTAATTTTTTATTCTTAAATTTTATTTGAGTTTACTTGATATTGTACTCATTCTGAATCACTCTAGACTTGCACCAGTATTTTAGATTTAAAAAAATGTGAACATTTTCTCATTTGTAGTGCATTCTAAATTTTGAAGTTCTTTTTAAAAAAGAAGTTTCAGAACATCATTGAGTATCATTTTACTTTACATAGTTAGAGAGATGGGCCTTGAAGATGAAGAAAACTAGTAAAAGTTTTCACATGTGGCCTGAGTATGCTCATACCACTATTGCTTGAGTATAAGATTTAATTACTCTGATTATTTTTATCACACTTTACAAACCATTCCCCTAGTATTACATGAGGGAATTAAATTAGATTTAAACCCTTTTGGTGACTTTGGGAGATATATCAAGCATTGCAGAGAGCAAGCAAGACTTGAAAAATTATGTGTCTGGGAGTTGTCTGCTCTGACTCTTTAGGTTGTAGTTACTTACTTCTTTATGCTGTTAATGAAAATTGTGCTTTTGAAATATGTAACCAGGAGCAGACATAGATTTATCAAACAACTGTGGTTCTCATTCTGGTTCTTGTGTTCATGTGCTCATCAATGAAAGGCAACTCTCTATCATTAATGTACTTGATAAATTTTGGTGTACCACAGCAGAAACATGATACAGGCTGTATTTCTAATAGGGTATCAGCTTTTATTATTGAGGCTTAAGAACTGTAGTTGTGTGGTTTAAATCTGTCTCAAAACCTTAAAAATCCAACCAAACAAAACCACAGCAAACAAAGAAACAAACAAGCAAACAAATAGACACAAACACACAAAAATCCCCCATACCCCTCTCCAATCCATATGAGCATTGTTTTCCAGTTTTTCAAGATGCAGGCTACCTCACTAGAAAAATGTGGTCCTTGATGTCAGGGCAGCCTGTTGAAGCAGTGGTCCCAGGAGTTAGACATTTGGGGTTGTTAACCTCTGAACGATGCCAAGTGCTTGAGGCAGCAAGAGAGGGACAGTCCTATGGCTAGTGCAGCCCACAGTACCATTCGTACTGAAATGAGAGACTAGAAAATGATGGCTTCTGGAGCAAGAGTACATTTGTTTAGATAAGCTTTGTGTGGGATACCTCTCCCATATCTGAGGAACATCCTTTGTACCCAATGTTGTCATTGATCCAGGAAGCATGTGCCTGAGCTCTGAGCCTCGGATACTGAATGTAGTGTTGGGCCAGAGCAGTACAGCTCATGTAAACCCACAAGCTTGGTAAATATTCACCAAGTGACTCTATTCTGCACTATTTTGAGCTTCTTATTAGGCAATGGTGGTGGTAGGAAACAAAAAAATTACTTTTAATTTTTTTCAGGTAGGATGGATCATGCTGATACATGGTTCTTGGTTCCAGCCAAATTCAACGCCCGTATCTGACACCTTTTTTGTAGACAGCTGGCAGATGGAGCCAGAGGCTAACATGCAATTTTGCCTGGATCTTGTGCTTCTGAGAGGTAGTAGCCTTTGGCTTCCAGTTTCCCTCTGAGCATAAATTCAGGAGAACTGGACTGTGTGGTTTCCTTTGTCCTGGTGGGTTCTGTACCCCATACCCTGATAACCCCTATGGCGAAGTTAAAATGCACTAAGGATTAGTCTCTGAGCTCCTTCAGGTTCAAATGAAGCTCCAAATGTTGTGAGGACTCTCAGTTTGTGGAGTTCAGGTCGCTGGACTAGATCCTGAGATCAGAATTCTCACCATCTTCTGTGTTACCTTCAGGTATTTAGCCACATGCTGCTGGGGCCAAGTTCAGATACCATGAGCTACAGAACTGTCACTGGCTGAGCTTAAGCAAACTCATTGTTTAGCCTTAAGTGGGTCTTCAAAAAGCCTCATGCTGCAAAGTGTGCACAGTGGCTGCTTTAATAAATTATTTTCTGATTTAAGATTAGGGGTTTGTAAATTATTAGATTATGTTGCTTCTTAAAAAATGAGACTGTTTAATAAAAGTCTACTTTCCAGTTGCCTCTGCAGTATCTGAAATTTACCTTTTTATGAGAGCAGTGTTATAAAAATGTACAGGGAGACACAGAGAGAGAGTGAAATACTATAGCAGTTTTATGGCTATGTAAACAAACCGCCTTTGTAGGAATTCAGTCATCTTTAACAGCTAGGAGGTGATACTTCCAGTGATGGTGATCACCTTCCAGGTGATAGTAAGTACTTATCCATCTCACAGTAATTTAAAGAGGAGTCACAGCTCATCTGTCTTTTTCTAAGAGTTACAATGAATATATTTGACTGTAAGAATTCAGCATTTACCCTTCATGGGTCAGTGGATGGGTTAGTCTTAAAGCATCTTTAGGGAGAGATTATTCTAATAAAGCCTATTTACATTCAATATATTGTATTAGTATTTCATGCTTCTTTTTTAAAAAAATAAACCAAGCAGCAAGCTACATTTCCTAATAACTGTGTTTCAGACATAACATCCCCATATGTTGGGGGTGATGTGGACTTTCAGACAGAATAGATTAATGGCAATATTTCATTTAAATCCTTTTTGGGGAACTAGATATCCTTAACAGGCTAACCGGAAGGCACTTTG
Source organism: Ammospiza caudacuta (assembly GCF_027887145.1). Classification (NCBI taxonomy): domain Eukaryota; kingdom Metazoa; phylum Chordata; class Aves; order Passeriformes; family Passerellidae; genus Ammospiza; species Ammospiza caudacuta. The sequence goes on along the minus strand of NC_080593.1, from coordinate 54,824,725 downwards.
ATTATTGTTTTGAGACAGTGTTCTAGGAGCATCTTAAAAGCAACCTTGTTATATTCCTTTTATTGCTGCCTGCTCATTTAATCCAAATTTCATTAATTTATAAATTGTGTGCAGAATGTTTCACCTTAAAATTTGCAAGCCATGCAAGCATAAAGTGAGATCTTCATTTAGTGTTTCTTATTTTCGATGTCAGTCATATTTTACAGACATTGAATTTTTCACCATGAAGTACAATCATTATACATTTTCATGTATGTTGTACATTTTCTTTGCCTGATCTACATCTGCAACAATCACTGTGCTCAGTAGCTTACAATTTTAGAAGGTAGCTCAGGACAGGGACTGAAAAACATCATGTTTAGTTAAAAGGGGAAAGGGATTTTAGTTGACAGTGTAAATATGAGGGCAACTTTTCTTATCACATTTTCTTGCTCTGTCATTAGAAAGAAAAGCATACTTTCTTCCTTATGTTAAGAAACTAATGGAAAATCTACATGTAAAATTCTATGCTTCTACATTTGAAAATTCTGTGATAAGCACTGAGGAAGGGCTCGGGGTTTTTTTCTTCACTTTTAATACTTACTACTAAAACTGCCACGTTTTTAGGAGTGTTTGGCCTCCTATTAGTGTTTTTCTCAGTGAATAAGGTCTGAGCTTCTGTAAGATATCAAAAAGTGAAAGACCTTAACCTCTTCAAGACATAAAGCAAAGTTTTAATCTAAACAGAGAATAAAGCAATGCACTGACGCCTACCTCAGGTCTGTGAATCTTCATAGCCTCAACTAGAGGATGTGGAATTGGCTCACTTTTAGATAATCTTTGAATCTTGATGATGATACTGAAATTATAACAGAACCAGCAAGCATATTTTTGGGGCATTTTGGCACTTCCTTGGGATTACAGCAGAATTGAGACTCCTGCTTCAGAACTTGGACCAAGCATACTGGACTAGGGAGAAAGGTACATTATCTAAGGTAAAACATCAAGTTCTTTGCTTAGACAAGATATAAGTTAGTAATTAGCATACATCCTCCAATTTTTAATATAGGAAAAATCATGATTTTACTTGAATGCAAAGTTCCAGAGACAGTAGCAATCAGCTAACCAGAAATAAGTACATGGTTTTGGCAGAGGAATGAATGTGTGAGCTCCAAGATTTTGGGAGTTCCTTTGGTGAAGATAGTTAATTTGTGTCAGATAACAGAAAAATGATGGTGGCTCAAAGAAGGTCTTTCTGGAAATTCAAGAATGGATGGTTCAAGCTGCAGCTTCTCCTTACTTTTCTGTGATAACATATTACATACTTCCTGATACCTACCTAGTGATAACACTGGGTACAGCCCAAATTTTACAGGTATTAAAACATGCCTTTTAGGCATGGTAAGATCTCTGGTGATATTTCTGGGAGGGTCTTGGGTCTAAGTTATTCAAGTGAATAACCTGAGAGCTAGGTATTTAAGCATCTTTTAAAATCTGATTAATGGAATTTTAAAGTTTAGCTTGCCCTAATTTCCAGACTTATAGGCACTGTCTTTGGGAGTCACTTTTGAAAATGGCTAGGGACATAACAAGGGACTCTCAAAATAGCTCAGGAGGATCAAATAAAAGAGGAGGGACATAAATTAAGGCAGTTTGATGTGCTTATAGGGACTTTCTCTTAAGAGTTTCCAAGCATTTTAACTTAATGCTAGACTCTGCGCACCTAAAAAATGTGCCTTACCTTTGCTTCACCCAGGTTCCCTGTGTATAAAGTAGGGATAATAGCTTGGCCCTGTCTCACAGTGATAAAAACATTAAAAGATTGCAAGATCTTTTTCCAGTACCATAGTAATGGAGGTTATATAAACATCTTAGATAGTGGAAAGGTAAGTTGAATTGGCAAAGCAGAGGTCAGGAGCAGCTAGAGATGAGATGTAGAAGGGGGCAAAGTTGTGCAAGGCCTGGAAGGCCTGGTAATAACTTTATATACTGTATTATGTCTAGGAGGGGGACTTTCAGCTTTCACTGACCTTTATTTTGAGCTTTTTTTTGTCTCTATTTTATTTACAGTTACATGTACTGACATTTGTACAATTTCACTTTTGTCAAAGACTGAAATCTGACAATTTTCTCTTTCAGACTTTGTTTTAAATTGTGAATGTGGGTGCATGCATGAAATTAGCCTCCCATTAACTACCATGGCATGCAATTAAAATTTGCAGCCCGGGTACAGAATTCTTATTATAGTAATAGATGTAGAGGTACCCTTGTGTTTGATCTGAGTAGAAAATTTAGATAAGATATGTCATGAAACATTTTTTGTCATAAGAACTGGAAGAAACATATAGCTAGGCTTGCCTCATGTTTTCCAGTGTCTTTACAGAAATGTATGATTTTATTAAGCTCCAGTATTAAGTTTTTAAACTTCAAACAAATTTTTTTTTGTGTTATATGATTTCTGAGGGTAAGTTTTGCCTGAAACAGTGATGACTCAACCTGAAGTAACGGTAGAGAAATACTTATTGCCCAGCATTTTTAGTTTACTTGTGCTTTATGTCGCATATACTGGAACAAAATTTAGCAATTCTCTCAAAGCCTCCAAATTTGGTTCTTCTATCATTATTAAGAAATCACCTTTTTCACACTCAGCCTTGTTAATCACTGGGAGCCAAATTACTGGAGGAGTCCAGCTTGTAACTGCTCGTGAGACTCATCTCAGATGTACCAAAACGGAACAGGACAATTGCCACTGCTCACCCACGATTCTGGATCCAGACTTTTGCAAAAAAGTGCTGTGTCTAAAGAACAAGTTTGGAGAGGGATATGGCTGGAGACAATAAGTTGCTGAGCCAAAAGCAACAGAAAAAGAAATGCACAGTAGCCGCAGCAACATTATTAACATGAGTATATAAAAAGAGAAGGTTATTTACACACAAAAATGTGTTCTCCACCTCAACTTGGTACTGTGTGGCCACTGGGACAAAGACAAGATACCAGGCACTCCCTGCAGTGCTCTCCTTGTCCCCAAGCCTGAGACAATGGAAAAAACTGATGGACTGATGGACAAACTTCCAAAAGCTAGATGGTCAGTGTTGTGCCATGCTGCCACTTGGTTCCCCATGTCTGCTTCCTGCACTGGTGCCACCACTGTTGACCACTCTACTCCACAGGGACTTGGTTCCCTTGGAGAAGGGATAAGCAGTGACAAGAGAAGGCAGGGTCTGTGCAGCTGGCCCCAGCAGCCTCTCCGTGGAAGAGAGGGAAACAAACTGGCACATTTCTGGGATGCACTCACCTTCTCTTGCTACCGAAGCCATCAGTGCTATGGAGTATCAGCCTGGCCCTGCCCACAAAGCTCTGAGTTCTGCCCCTTCCCTCTGCCCTTTCCCTGCTCCCAGGACACCACTGAAGAAAATTACTTCTTCATTCAGTTCAGGAACTACTCTGCTGAATTAATTTCAAAATCCACTAGAAAAAAATATCTTACCCACAATCCACTAGAAAAAAATATCTTACCCACATAGTAGTGACTGGCTGCTCAGACAATCTCTGCTGCCTTCTCGCTTGACCTGCATGTGTATGAAGTCCCAGTCTATTAGGCCTTAGTCTATTTTAGTTGTTTTATTGTGTTACGACATTAAAATTCCAGCTTTGATCACTTCAAGGTTATGAGACAGCACCCCTAAGACTGAGACAAACTTAATGTTAGTAAGTCCTTATTTCCATATGCTTGACTACAAGCTCATTTTTCTTTTGACCTAGGGAACTGAGTGAGATTGTGGCTCTTCACATTGCTTGAGCACATGAAACACTAAACATGTCTTCATGAGATATCTGAAGTAGGAAAATCACCTTAGCCACAGAGTTGTCTGTAAATTTCATCATTTCATCTCCTGCAATCACTGGTTGTCTTTAGGAAAGTGTATACTTTGGATAAACAGATGGCCTGATCCTGCTCCTGATGGAATATTGAGGTTTTCCATTACTGAGACACATACAAGGGACAGGCCTAGAAACATCTGAACTAAGAGGCTGGAAAAATTTGTCTTTTGGACTTTTTCATAATTTTACAGGTGTTTACTGAGTGATTCTCTTCTTTCTTGCCTCATTTTGGCATTGAGTTATCTGGCTAAAAACCACTCTTGGAAAAGACCCTTTCAATGCTGGTCCTGTCAGAGGGTATCTGCTTCTTTACCAGGGCAGAGTGGTCTCACCACCAGAGAAAAGGGTTGTGTATTGTATTTGCCTCTCAGCATCTTGCTGCATTTCACCTGGTATGCCTCATCTTGCAAGTATGTCACTATCACTGTCATGAAGCATGTCTGCAGGATTAGCCCCAACTCTTACACTTTAAAATCAGTTCTCTAGCAATGACAACAATTTGTGCATGTACGTATAGGTGTGTATATACGTAATACTTATATCTATACACATATATTTGCACATATACACATGTATGTAATGTGCATATATGTAAGATATGCAGATATACATAAATACACACAAACCAGGTATGTATAGGCTGACTGTCATCTATTTTACATTAGATAGCAATACAATTTAGAGTTTTCTGCTTAGCGTGAAACTTTCAAGTAATGCATATAGACTGAAAGTATATATGCATACATGTATACATACATATAGATGCATGCATGCAAACGTTCCCATTATCTACGGTGCATTAAAAAGCAAGAAATTTTAGTTTGTTCTCCTGATGGAACTGGTAAAAAAATGTGTGTTTGTGCATTCATTCCTGTATTTCAGAAGAGAGCAGTGCAGAGACATTCAATCTGAAGTTGCTTGGTATTTTTAAGCTGAAATTAGATTCATTGTTTTGATTATTCCATTGTGGGTCTCAAGTTATATTTTAGTGTCCTTCACCCTTTTCTCCTTTATTATTTATAACCCACACTCTTTGAGCAATGACCAGGACTAATCTGTAACCTTCTGTCCTTCTGCCTGATTCGTTCTCTTTTGAAACACAAAGATTGAAGCAAATATTCTCAGACTCTGTTAAAATATAGATAGATAGCTGGATAGATATTTCTCTCATATGTCTTATACTGAAATAAGATGTAATGGAGGTTTTGCTTTTCTAATTCAGTCTCACTGGACCTACTTCAAAGGAAAATAGTAAAGGATTGGGAAATACATATTTGGTATTCATTGTATGATAATGTATTTACTGCACATGCATCTACATAGGTACTCTATAGGCCTCCACCAAATCATTTGTGTGGCCATCTTTATTGTTAGAATCCATGTTTTGAGGACTTTTCCTCCCCTGGATGTTTTTTTGTTGCTCCTGCAATGTTAGCTGCAACTAAATAAATAAATTAAATAGTAATTCATTTGTGCTCACTCTGCATCACAAAGAAGTGGGGCATAAAACAGCATTAGCAGAGAATCCCCCGAGGACCAAAGAATCTCACAGGGGGCTGGTCCTCTGAATGGTCTCTGTCACTCCCTAGTAGCTAATGACTGAAACAGGATCCATTGCCACTGGGAGCTTTTAATTTCCTTACATTGTACAGATTGCCCTGATCCAATGCAAAGTGACAGCTACCATTTTGGTACAGCTCATTAACAGCTTGTGCAAAAGCCAGCATGCACCACATCTTCACGTCTGCTATATTGCCATGATCTGTGTTCGTGCAGGCTAGAATTCAGCCTTTGGAGAAGTTCTAAAATAAAATAGTTGCAGGCATAATAAATGCAGTGTCTTAGATGCCTGGGGAAAACAGACAGTATACTTAAACTTACCTTGGGGCAGAATGATTCATGCCTATATTTCAGAATAACTTGAGAAAACGCAAGGATTTGTTCACTTCGTGAAAGCCCAGCAATAATTTATTCAAGAGCAGGAAGCACATAACAAGGAAATTTTCCCAGGAAATTTAGGAAATATCAGGATTGCTAACAGGGGAACAGAAGGGCGAAATGTTAAGAAAATAATGGGAAAATTAAGGGAAAGTTCTCAAATTCCTTAAGTCATGTGGAACAACAAGAAGTTATGTCTGTCAAACACAGGCAACAAAACTAGAATTAACTTTAGTTGTGTTAGGTTGGCTTTGTATATGTGTAGTTTTGTAAGCACTACTAAGCAGCTATGATATCTCCAAAATGAGTGGATTTCGTGGTCCTTGTATTCAGTCCTGCTTTAATTTGTACAGGTGTATTTATTTCTCCAGCATGGGCTAGCTGTTATGAAAGCCAAACTTTTTTTTTTAAATAATTTTTGTTAGAAAAATAAATCCACTGAAAAATACACAAAAGCTTGGATTTTCCATTTCCAGATGGAGCATTTGTATTGAATAGGAGAACAGTAGAATGGGTCCAGAGCCTACTGGTGTTTCTCATGACTTGAACCTTTGAGAAGGGAAAGAACTAGAGCTGTTCAAATGTGGTCTAGTAATTCTAACATAGTTGATGAACCTGGAAGGATGGCCCAAACCAGAAGCAATGTTGATATCTGTGCTGTGATGAGTTTGTGGTGCTTCCATCTCTTCCACATCTTCCATCTTGGATCTGAGCATATCAGGGTAGGTTCAAAGACTAATGAAAGTATACCATTACATAGACTCAGAGGCCATCTCTGAGTAATTTGTAAGGCTGTTTTATCCACCCTTCTTCAGCCCAGTGAAACTGAAAGTATTCAACACCTTCAGTGGTTATAAAGAAGAGGCTCTCTTGGAAGTGAGAGTATATAATATTCTGCAGGTATTTGCTGAAGGCAGAAAATTTGGGAAAGTCTAATGGGAAACAGATCTCCCTTCAGTATAAAGTCCTGGTTCTGAAAGAAACAAAACCTCAGAGACAGGGTGTTAAGTGTGTCTTTCTCAGTAAAGACAGTGAAGTTGCAAGTAGCTGTCATTTAAGTTCTTTCTCTAGTTTTGCTTCTGACTATTTGTAAGACTCATTGGAGTGCAATTGCCATGGGAAGTTTTTATCAGTGCATGATGGAAATAGCATCAGATATGGGCAACACAATGAGAAAAACTGTGATGCATGTATTTTTATAGTTTATAGTCTAAGTGCATGAATTAACGAAAAACTGTAAGATTTGGCACAGTTATTTTAAGAGGCAAGCTTTCATTTTGATGGATTTTTTCAATTCTTTTTTTCCCTTTTTAATGTGTAAGTTGAGACAAGTGCAAATCTTGGGCCTTTAAAGTAGATTAATTGAAACCATGTCACTGGCAGCTTAGCAGCATAGAGCTGGGTGACTTGTAGTGACGAGTAGTAGTGTCTAGCAGGCGGACTGACAAACCCAGGGTCTTGTGGGTTTAGGGCAGTACAGAATGGGATCACTGAGGGAGTATTGAAGTGTGTGTGGGTTCTCCTATTCACATAGCAAATATATGGTTTAATACTCAGTAAAAAGAGCCAATATATTGTCAGTATAAAAATATATTTTAGAAGAAAACTGTATTTAGAAACATGTAAAACATTATGCAAAACGCCTTGTTGTTTCTATTTGCAGTGCTCCTTTGACACCTATTGCTCCTTACTAATTTTTTTCATCATTACAGAACATGTCAACACGTAAAAAGAATGCTCATACATACATTTAATAAATAATGGAAGCATCGTTTATAGAACAAAAGTGGATATAGGTCCATGATAATACACTTAGGGAAACAGAATTATATAAAATTATCAATATGATCACATGGGGAAAAGATGATTGACTATATATAAACCAGAGTATCAGTAACAGTGTGTTTTAACAAGAATTTTGCATCAAATGCGTATATAATTTCATTAAATGTGTCTGTATCAGAAATACATTGTGTTAAGATGGAATATGAGTAGGTTGACATATTTCATGGACAGAAGATGTGGTGGATCCTCATCCATCCAATCACTTTGAAAGGCTATATGTTAGTGAAGTATGTGTTTCTAAAGAGAGCAAGCTTCTAGTGTGAGTACATAGACTTGGATTAAGCTTTGCCACAAAGAATTAGTGTTTTTCACCTTGTCAAGTGTCACACCAAACATAATGATCTCTTTGAAAACAAAAATGAGTGGAGTAGGAGAAGGGCTCAGCATTAGCTGAGGCAGCTATTTCACAGAGCTCCAGAGCAGCCAGTGTCTTCTCTAGATAACAACGTGACACCGATGGCTGATCGGAGCTCCCTGCTTTGGGAAAGTCCTTATTGCAGTCACTGACCTCTTGCGAGGGAGCTGCTGCCTCCTAACAGCAAGTTGCTTCAGGGCTTGCCTGAGTGTGGGATTATGCATGTCCCACTTCTAGCAGAGCTTTGAAAAGTCTCTGTAGCTGAACTAGTGCAAACGACCAAATTAACCCTTTGCGTGGGGGTTATTCAGCATTATTTGGCCATATTCACCCATCAGCAATGGAGAAAAATTTAAACTAAATTTAAATAAGCCAGTTAAGTCAGTTATGATTAAAGAAGTTAGAATTACATATGCATGCAGAGTGCATTTGTACGCATTTTAAAATGCAGCTAGTATCACATATACTCCCCACCCATCACATGTTGGCTCAATCAGGCACATCTCTAGTAGTAGGAGAAGCACACCAGCACAGTGTTTTGTGATATACCTCTAATCATAATTTTCCACTGTTTGGTTGGAAAAACTCAGTTTTACACAGTTGCATGGTGTTTATACAGTATGTTGTGCTCAGGGGTAAAGCAAGAAAGCACTCAGCCACATGCTTTGTATCTCTGATTGAATGCATAGGCAGCCAGAATGCTTAAGCTCTAAATACCACATTATGCTGTCTGTGACCCTCAGAAAAAATCTACAAATCAGATGTCTCAAAATTAATTAGAAATATAGATTAATATTATTTAATGATGCTTAGAAAATTTTATTTTCACCTCTGACTTGGCTGTAAAGTGGAAAAATTAACTGTCTACTAAGAACCTACCAAAAATCCTGTCCTGTAGCCTTTTTTGTATATTGTTCTCCAAAACGTAATGGAAGTTTTTCAGGTGGAAAGGTTACATGTATGAGTTAAATTGCAGGATCAGATACTGCTCTTGGATGTGCATGAAGAATCCAGTTGATGATGATAAATGAATCAGGCCTGAGGTGGTGAAATTGGGGTATTTTGCTCCTTAAGTTGAACTAGAAAATGTGTGGCCATGCTTTCAGAAATACAAAATGACTGTGCACCCTTAAGAAAATATTCCAAAATAACTGTATTTGTTTCATGAGCAGGGTGTTTACAGTTTAATCACTTTGGAAACATCAACTCCCAAAGTAATGAATATAAAAATCATAAGGTTTTGATTTTTTTAAAGAGTACTTTCCCACTTCTTGGTGCATTTCTTGGGTTTTCAGGCTTCATGGTTGTTGTATTCATGTTTCTATTTTAAAAACCATCAAAAGACGATTTTTTTTTCTTTTTGTTTTGTGTGGATGAAGTTGGAAAAGAGAGAAAACCAATCTGTATTCACTTAAATGTCACAACTAGACCTTTAGAAAAGCATTAAATACCTGAAATCTCTGTCAAGCAAAGTGACTGTTAAGGCTACATGCGATCACTAAACAGAGGACCTTGTAAAATAATTATCAGATTTGTTGGTTCCTTTTTTGTTATTGGGGCTATAACTTCTAGGATTATTAAAGAAGCAGATTTGTGAGTCCTCAGTAAGTGTAAGGCTTGTGATGAAAGGTGTATCCTGGGATGGTCATAGTGGTGTATTTCCATTTTGAGTTGAGCTTTTTGCTATCCTGTGTCAGGAGACAGATACAAGGCAAGCTTTGGGGAGCTATTTAGCTTGGCACCTGGAACTGCAGAAGGATGGCTGTGGTGAGCCTGTGGAGTGAGTGTGCTTTAGCTGGGCTGAACTCCAAGAAAATAGTGGGCAGTGACAATTTTTAATCCTGCAAAGAAAGGGGATGCTGCTGCATGGGATCATCCCACTTGGTTTCCTTTTACAAACAGCACAGGGGAACAGGGGTAAAAAACCTTTTTGACAGAGAGAAAATGAAACAGAAAACCTTTCAACTCGGAATAAAAGGCTAATTTCTTAATTAAGGTGCAGGTTTGACTCATTTTATTTGTCTGTTTTTCAGAGAGCGAACTTGATTGGTTTTACAAATCTAAATCTTTGTCTTAGCTGGTGTCCCCCCCCCACACACATTTGAAGGACTTGGGTGTAGGCAAAGGAGTTTATGTGTCTGGGAACAGGTTATTCTAGCTGCAAGAAAGAGGAAATGGTATTTAAAAAACCCATTTAATTAAATGGCAGCACTTGGGATTTCATTTAATTCACATTACAGGAGGAATTTAGACTTCCACTGCCACCACCTGCTGCCAGGCTGAGCTGTGAGCGTTGTTCCTGCGTCTCACCGATGCAGGTGAACTTACTGCCGAACCACTTTCACAGTCCAGAAAGCATGACATTCCTTGTTACCAGTGGGAGGAAAGGCTAATTGAGAAGTGTGTATAAAAGCTGTAATGAGTAGCATTTACATGTATTGATTAGAAGTAGGGCCACAGTCTCTCATTTATCACCACCAGCAGCTGTGAAATTTTCCCCACGTCGATTGGCACGGCTCATATTCCCGCTCCTCTGGTTCTTTATTGCTTTTTGCTTCCCCCCACCCGCCCTGAACCAGAGTGCTGATCCACCAGCTGGAATGGGCTGGTAATTACTCCAGCTTCTCCACCAGCTGCCACAATTGCCAAACCGCTGGAGTGAAAAATTCCATCCTGCATTTCCGATTTTTTACATTACCACTGCATAATCATATTTGACGAATAATTAACCCGGGTTAATACTTCAGGGACCCATTTGCAAGTAAATTGATAAGTTGGATGCTGTAAAGGCGCACAAGGGCTAGAGGCTTTAGGAAGCTGCTCAAAACAGCCCACTCACTGTGCTATTTTAATACGCACACACCTCTTGACCATCTTAATTAAGAGTGGACGGTAGATGCTGTCCTCCAGCCTCCTTTAACAGTGTGGTTAAGGAGGAGGGAGAGGATGGGAAACACACTCAAATTAAACTCTCCACTATTTCTCTCTCATGGCAGTGGTGCAATGGATGTGAATAAGTGCATTTTTGCTCCCTTCTAGATTTAGAAACAGACACCGCTAGATCAGAAACTTGTTTAACAGGGTTGAAATCAATGAAAACTTTCCCTGCCAACTCGTTGGAGAGTAAGTTGGGAGAGCTGTTGACACTAACAATAGCATGCAGGTCAGTAACAGAGCAGAGTCCTTTTTGGACCCTTTTGGAATCATATGTATTTCTATTTTGTTTTCAATTAAGGCAGCTGCACTGTGTTTTAAGTGCATCTTGTTCTTTGGGATTGATCCTGGATTTCTGAGATAAATGAAAAACCTCTCTATGTGAATTCTGTGGTTTAAAAATCTACTCTTTCTTCAGCCTCAGTTTTCAAAGTGTTTGGCATAATCTTACTTGGAGCAGGACAGCAGCAAATAATAGGTGATTGGAATAAATATTTTTGGTTTGTTCTGCACAAAACAAAAATACACAAACCAAAACCCAAAACCCTAATGAATTTCTCTTGTGTTGATTTTTCTGGCACTGTTACTCTTATCCAGGCAAATATTTCTTCCTCAAGATGGCAAGTAAATGCTATATAGGTGTTCTGTAGCATAGTTTTAGACAGAGCAAGATACAGTACTTAGAGTTAAATGAGAGTCACATTATTGCAGATCTTAACTGGGGTTTGCTTTCATTTCATTTTTACTATGCAGCTGCATTCCTTAGATTCAGTAAAAAAATCATAAGGAATATTACATGTATGTTTCTTTTTCTGGGGAGACATGACAGAAAACAGTGACTAAATTAATTGAAAAAATAAAAGAGTTAATCATTTAGTATTTTCATATAAACTGTGTAATTTGTTATCTCTCCAAGATTTCCAGCCTAAATCCTGGTCCTTGGGAACATCTGTTTTGACAGTCTTGGTGGCAGCTCTAAGATGTGCCATGCACACACGAAGCCATAAATCAAGAGAACAATTAACTGATTTGTATATCACACACTTGGTGGCATTCCCTAAGCAGAATACCATCAAGACACAGTCAGCAGTTACAGAGCAGCCTTCAGCCCAGCACCCTGCCTGCCTGAAATCTCTGTGCAAAGCCCTGTGAGCTCCTCATGAAGCCTCAGCATGGCCCATCACTTGGCTACCAGGAATGCCTCTAAAGGTGGTGAACGGGCACGTGGAAGTTACAAAAGCCATTTAAGTTATTTTATCTCTACACGGAGAAAGAAAAATAGTTAAATAAAAACATAGGTATTAGGGTTTAAGAGTTCAAAGCAGTTTTATTAATCACTAACATGACTCAGGAGAGAGAAGCAAATGGGATTATTTAAAATTAGGCATTGTCACTATGTTCCTATGAAGATCAAGCCTTTCTCTTACACAGCTCCCTCTTACAAGTGTGCTGATCATGGGAGAAGGTTTGGGTAGGCTGCCATGAAATTATAAGCTGGGTACCTAAAGGCAATATCATTTTTTCTTGAAAGGAGCAGTATTTCTTTAAGAAGCATAAGTCTTAACCATGCAGACTAATATTTTTCTATTATGTAATTTGCTTTAAATAATAGGGGTTTATAAAAATAACTTAAGAATTGTCTTACCTTACAAGCAGTGGTTTTTACCCTATTGCTAGTGAGAACATTAGGATTTCTGAGTTGTCATTTGAAATCTCTGTATTTTCAAAGAATTTCAAGAGGAAGAATAACACTTCAAACTACGAGAGTTTTATGATTTTTAGTGATTTTATTATTTTTTGCAAATTAACTTAGTTTAATAAGTATTTTATAAATGACTTATTATTGTCAGGAGAAAGCATAGCCAATCTTGAATTTCTTCTTTAAACCAGAGCCTGACACAGTCTGTATCTGTTGTGGTGGATGTATGAACACTGTATAAATCCCTGCTTGAAATTTGGTGCATAAGGTTTTCATTGCAAACATGGTGCGCTGAAGACCAGTGTTGGTAGATCACTGCTGTTTAAAACTCTCATGCACAATGTGCATTTTCCTTAGGAAATGTTTCTGGATACTGAGGCAGGCATTGCAGGGTGTGGCCCAGTCATAGTAAATATGAAAGGAATTAGTCTTTTCAGTTTTGTTTTCCTCCACTATGCAGCTTTCCAGGTCTGCCTTATCATTTTCATGCGGACAAATTGTCATCTGTCTTATTGTCTACTCAGCTGTTTCTGTAAACAACCTCTTTCAAACCTGAATAGAATTGATTAGCATAGCCTGACAATTTGGAAAATGAACTAAGAATCACACTTATATGACTATCCTGCTGTATTCCCCCAGCATTTAAGTGGTCAGAGCTTCTGTGCATGCCGCACTGAACGTCAGCGCTGGGCATTTGTCACCATGTGCGGTAATGCAGGGGAAAGCAGTTCCTTTCAGAGCTCAAATGTAGCACTGAGTGCAATCAATGGCCAAACAATCTAACACAATTGGTCACATATTGATAGAATTAAACACCGCTGTTAACGTGACTTGTCATTGATCTGACAAAAACAGAGTCCAGGGTAAAAGTCGCCTGAAGCCTTTTGAGCGTGTTTACATAGCTAAGGTTTGGAAATATTTTGCTCCATCTGCTTCTGACATTTTTTTTTTATTATTTTTGCCCACAATACTCTTCACTCTAGAAAACACTTGCAGAACTTTAGCCTGTTTGTTGTCAGAAACCTGACACATGGATACACATAGGCCCACCCACTGTGCATATTCTCTCTTGGATCAGGCCACTGAGTCTCTTTTTCAAATCCATACACAGGGGAATGTTTGAAAAAGTTACTCCAAGAACTGGGAAGCTCCCACAGGCTAGGGAAAAGGTCATCTGGATCAGCTACAGGCAGTGTTGCCAGCAGGCAGACACAAATGGTGGAATAAAGACCATTACTGCTTTTAAAACAGGGTATGTATCTGGAAAGCAGAATCAGGTACATCTCTTCTGGTGCACAACGTAGCTGGATTGTGCAGGGTATAGCCTATATTCAGGTTCAGAGGGTAAAAATACCAATAAAGAAATTAAGAGGTTCTTTGCTAATACCACTTGAAATGAGTCTGCATTTCAGGAATCAGTTTTATTGAGCTCAAGTTTGCAACTGTAGTTTAGCTGTTGGCCTCTTCTTGGTGTGCTAGAAAACAAAATGTTTTGCACTATGAAATTTTCAGCTAGCTGGAATAATTGCCATACACACTGGAAACAAACTTCTAATGAGCACCTGAAAGATCTGAGCAAATTGCTCCAGAGTATTTGCAGGGGAAACATGTTCCTATAATGCTCCTGAGTTGTCCGATCTGACCTCCAGTTATGCTTCGCTTTTAGGCTGATTGCAGACCTGATAATATTTTCTAAAGTACCTCAAGAGAAAGGAGCCTGGGTTTGTAAAAACATGTCTTAATGGTAACTCGTAGTCACAACACGTCAGCCCTGCGTTTCTGCATCATTCGCAGTGTCAGGATAGGCATTCTCACCTGATCCATTCTCACAATCACCTCTCTCTTCCTCTCCTATGGCTCCTTGCCTCTTAGACGTCTCCTTTGTTTGCTGCAATCTTTGTGCTGTGCTAGAGGTTATAGATGCTTGACACTTTGATAGTGGGTATTGCTGCTTTGTTTATCCGCCAGCCGTGGAGCCCACGCTTTGCTGGCAATGGTGCTGCAAGGCTGCAGGCTGCACTCCTGCACACTCCGTCATGGTGTGCGGTGTTCCTGGACAGCCCGAGCACCCCAGGGTGGCCAGCAGCAGAAGGCTGCCTCACATCTCAATTCTGGGGGAGACAAAGAAGTAGCTGTGTTTGCGGGGCCTTTGTTCACTTTTTTTCCCTGATGTTACAATTGTATAATAAAGCTTTCCAGCCAAGTTCGGTGTAGATATTGCTGGTGGATTGTTGTTGCCTGTGGCAGCTGCGATGGCAAGATTTGCTGTGCTGTATGCAGCCTAGGGACTCTGAGGCAGGTTATCACACCTCCACGGCTCCTTCCTTTAATTCACAAGCCTTACAAAGATGTAGTGAGTGAGGGAAGGGGAAAAAACTTTAATGTACACTGTAACATAGTCACAGGGGGAAGACAGTCAGAGAATACTTGGGCTGCTTACTTGCACTTCTTGCAGCATTACAGAAGCAGACAGGTTTCTTCTGAGTGGAATACAATTTTCCCCCAAGATTATTAGCAGAAAGATATTCCCCCAGCAGAAAAGGTGCAACAATTCCTGTGCACAGGATTTGCGTTCTCACAGTCTGAAGCTCTGTGAAACATGGTGGTGGTGCAAACCAGCTTTCCTCACATCCCAATCATGAAGCATGTATCAGTAGTACACACATCTAAACTGGAAATGTGAAATGCTTGGAAAATATTACCCTGTACTGAAGTTGAAAGCTAATTGCTTATCATGACCATTCCTGTTAGACTCACACATTTGAAGTCTCAGTATGAAGACTAAAAGCTCATTCCCGGGGTTAAAGAACCCTACTGACAGATGGGATGTCAGGAGGGAGACATAATTGCACTACAGAAGTGGTAACCTGTATGTCTTGGGAAAAGAATAGGACGCAGCTCCTGTAGCCTGAAAGAAATAGCTGTGGCTAGATCTTTGAACTCTATCAAGAAAGATCACACTTCCAAGAAGGCAGCAATGTGATGTGGCCTTCTTTTATATGAATGCTGTCTTCATCCTTCTCTCTCAGTTGTACCCCTTCCCTTTTCTTAAAGTGATCTAAAAGACCTACAGCTCGGTGATAGTTTCATGAAATGCCCTGATGAAGGATGTAAAGAATGTGTCAATGTCAAACATCATGCTGCACTATGATGGCAACATAAAGAGAGTGCACACACAAGGACTTTCTTCCTCTCATCTTTCTAGGCAGTGGTTTGAGTAACTTTTATGAAAGTTCTTCAGCAATTGTGCATGATTGGTTTGGATGCTTATAGAACCTTCAAAATCTGTTGAAACAAGAATAAATTATGTGAAATTAATTTCCATCATTTCAGAGTGGATCCATATCTGAATAATGCCTGTAATTTTAGAGAGACTGTTCTTACCTGAAGTAGGGAATTTGAGGGTTTTTTATCAGACACTGAGTTGCATTTTTTCTAAAAAAGCCTTACCTCTAATATGATGTTTAACAAAAATAAATTAAAAACCATTTAAGGTGAGTAGAATACATGTATTTATCTCAATATAATTTTCATACTGCCTTATTAGAGAAAACTCAGAAATGATAATGTAATTTTATGATTCAATAAAAATAAAGAGGATAAAAAAATGAATCTCTTCATGTTTATTTGACACTCCTTTGCATTTAGAAGATAAAGTTTAATATTTTTAGAAGATAAACTTTAATCTTCTAAATTCCAAAGAAGCAGAGATTTTTGTTGAAATCTCCAAGTCTAGTCCTTAGAACTGCAAGTCTGTATTTGCCATGCTTCACTTTGAAATTTTAATCATCAGCAAATAGAAATGCTCTCTAACAGCTGCTCAAAATTTGTGTCAATTAACTTCTTTTAGGCTTCATAGGATGCAGAAACAATGGCAAACTATACCCTGAATATATTTTTATTCACTAGAACATAGTACTTAATTTTAAATTAGGAGCTAGTTAGATAACTACACGTAACTTTCACATTAAGATTATTTCATTACTTTCATTATTGTTCAACACTCTAACAGAGCATCAAAACTAAATATCCTCAATGGAATTGCAGTGATGTTTTGTGGTCACTGGAGACATTTTAAACAGTGCAGCCAGCTGTGTGAGATTTCTGTGCTGTCTTTATCTCTTTGTGTCCATGAAGTGTTCAGTTCTTTTAACAGCTTACTTATGCAACATAGGATTGAATTTTTCCCTTAACTTAGACAATTGGCTGGTCAAGGACAGCTCTTTAAGTGGGATTGAGGTATCTGTAATAAGTTATCAGTTTCATAATAAATTAAGCCAAGTCCCATGAAGACCCTAGCATGCAATTGGAATTCATGGGTGCCTAGCTTGACATGTCTCAGGGAAAAGTCTTAATCCTTCAAGTGGAAGTCTGAGGAGCTTGACATGACAAGATAAAGCTATGATGATCTGCCAAGACTAGTTTAGAAATAATGCACCTAATCATCTCAGCTGTATTTCTCACTCATATTGTTCTTTGTCCAGTGGGTCTTTAAATCTATTGACATAGTAAAATTGGG
Source organism: Ammospiza caudacuta (assembly GCF_027887145.1). Classification (NCBI taxonomy): domain Eukaryota; kingdom Metazoa; phylum Chordata; class Aves; order Passeriformes; family Passerellidae; genus Ammospiza; species Ammospiza caudacuta. The sequence continues at coordinate 54,807,574 of NC_080593.1, read as the reverse complement.
ATGGGCCAGTTGGACAGGTGAAGTTTTAATTATCTGTGTGCCACAGTGTTTGTGCAGTGAATGTGCGTGTTTGTGCCATGGCTTCTTGGTTTGATATATATTTCTGTGTGTCCATAACCTTACTGATGTGATTCACTCACGGGAGGAGAGATCCCCTGCCCTGGTTCATGGAAGTGCAGGGACAGAGCAGGCATGGGAAGTGAGGTTTTCCTGGCACTTGCATCATGTAACGTGTTGTCGTGGTTTCACATTGACAGGAAGTACTTTTTTTTTGGGATATGCTGTGGTGACCAATAGGTGTTCAGATTTTAATATTGGCACCTGGTGTAGCCAGTGAAGTTCGGACACGCCTCTGAGAACACACAGGCCTGGATGGGCCTGGTGCCTCCTTAGCACTGTGCAATGCCTCCATCCACTGTATCAGTTCCAGGATAAAAGAGGGCATGCAAATGTACCTTCAGAATTAGAACTGGTGGCTGCTCAGTATTTGTTTTGCTGCAGTGGTTTTTTTGATTCTCATGTGTATTTGGATCAAGCCGAACTGAACAAGGATTAGAGGGATACATAAAATCTTCTGGAAAAAATAAGAAAGCCACCACATAAAATTGTAATGTCATTGAAGTGTTTTCAATGGAGACACTCTAAAGTAGAAAATGTGCTGCTTTGGGAAGCCAAGACTTTCTCTTTTAGAGTAATATTCTGTAACTTTTTGTATAAGAGTGTGGTGAAAGGCTTTCACCTTAAGCCTACCATTAAATCAAGATACTCATTCTATATCCTCATCTAATTTAACTTTTGATTAAAGCTTCATGTTTTTGCAGAGTGATAAAAGAGAACATGTTGCTAGAGCTGGGAGACTGGAATCAAATAATTACCCATTGAGTCAGTCAGCCAATCGGGGGATTAAAGGTTAAAAAAAATCCATGTGAGATGCATTAATGAGCTATTTCTATGTGACACAGCAAGTTTTGAATGACAGATGCATGTCATGCTTTGCAATATCATATGGATAAAGTATCCACCTAGATTTTGTAGTTCTATATTATTTGTAATGAAATGTTTTCTAAAAAAACCCCAAGAAGGATTGCTTATTGTTTTACAATGTGTTCATAAGCACTGGAAAGCTGGTCAGAAGAGTGAAGAAAATATGTATCATGATGACCGTAATAAATCCAAGGAAAGAGTAATGAAAACAAAGTTAGGGAAATGTCTGTTGGTGGATGATATGTTGTGTATTGCATGGTCTATCCATGGGACGTGTGACTTCATACAGGAGTGTCAGCAGCAATGTCTGCACATGCAGCATTAAATAGAGAATTCATGTCTGAATAAATATACTTTGGTGGATGTCCAGGAGTCAGTCTGCTCAGTGATTAATATTAGTGCTGTTCTTCCCTTTGGACTGAAATCTCTTTGGAGGGGAAGGCAACCTTCAGCGTCAAACTTTTCATTTTGTAAACAGAGGAACTGTAGCCATGTTCCAAGGTTTAACCAAACAGGTAACCACAGTGAACTGTTCCTCCAGAAAGGTACTCAGAATAGTGTGTTCCCTGGCTGTGTACCTGCAAGGCACTTATGTCCAGTTTTGAGAGCAGAGATGATGCACTGGATCAGTCCTAGAGACCACATGATCAGTCATCCCTGCAGCAATTCTGTGCTGCCCTCTCAGAGCTTGGGAGGCATTGGACAAAGAATTAGGCTTACTTCTGCTGAAGATGTGGGAAAGATCCCTTTCTTGAAATAAACATTTTACAGAACTACATAGCTGATGATGAAAAAATATGTAAAAATAATATTTCTCTAATGTAGTTATACATCTACTCAATTTTTTAACGCATGGTGTAAAATCACTAGTTTTTGAAGAACTACCATGTAGATGCTTGACAGTATTTACAGCATTGAAAACTTACATATTTCTCAATTTCTTGCATTTTCTGAGTAAAACTAGCGCCAATTAATTGTCACAATTAGATGCTAAGTTTTGATTGCTTGGGTGGGTTTTTTAAAACAGAAGCAATGTGGGGTGATGATCCTGGTTCATCTTTGTTCTGTTTTGTCTACATGTGAGCCACATCTAGCCTCACATAAGACCTAGCAAGCATCTCCATTGACCCGAATGTGAATCCTGCTGTACTAAAACAAAAAATGTTTGTGCCTGGCTTTCTTCCAGTTGTGGAAAAGCAATGGAGCTATTTCCCTAAAAGAAGATGAAGAGGAACATGTGTCTTAGAGAACACAAGGGTACAGTGCCATGGGGTGTTATCTTGGGAGAGACTCAGTTTTGTGTCCTGAATCAGATCTTAGTGCCCCCAGACTTATCAAGTATGGAAAGCACTGGGGTGCTGTCTTTTCTTAGGGAGCCTGGTCCCTTTCTTTGCACCTCCAGTTCTGGTTGCAGTCTGAAACTGCATGTTAGAAATGAGTTTTCTGCTATAAATTAGGTGTACTTTTCCTCTTCTTAAAATGGAGTGTTGGTGAAGTTCAATTGACTGATTTTAGCTATTTTGACATTTTCCAATAAAAATAAAATAGCATAGAATCAGAAATTTTCTACCCTGTCTACAGGTGAAATGATTCCCATTTTAAAACATAGGCTTTGCAGCAGTCCCTGTTGCCAAGCAGGGAAAATTAAATAATCAAAATTCTGATGTCTTAAAAAAATAAATAAGTTTGTAAATTGAACTTTAATTATTTATATAGTATTGGGAATTAAATTACATAAGAGGATGACTTTTTTAAAATAGAATAACAATTACATATTGCTAGTTTACTCTTTTTGGTCCAATTGGAATGATGATCGTTGTATTATTTCTTTGTAATTCCTTCTTTTGTTCAAGGGATTTCATAGCATTAGGTGCTGTATAAATACAGGACAAAAGGACAGACCTATACCTAGAAATTACAGAAGATTTGGGAAATATGGAAAATGTAAGCATGCTGAGAATATGAAATTAAATAGTGGGAATGAAAGGTAAAAAATTTTGGACACTGTTTCTACAAGACCCTAATTAATTCCAAGATGTGCCAAAATGTTCTCAATTTTCATAAACCACAATATAGCTCAGTGTCTGGTGGGATAGAACTCTATAATGCTGAAATAACCCTGATAAGGATGAGCAGAAGTGTTGTTGAGGCCTTTACTTCATTTCATTTATTCTTATAGAAAGGACAAGAGCAGAGTATATATACAACAGCAAGAAACACAGTGTGTATTTTGCATGCACAGAAAAACAAACAAAATAGAAATAACAAGGCATTGATATACATGAGAAATATTGTATCAATATTTTAACCATACATCAGCTTACAAGTACTGTATTGATCAGTTTTTCTTCTAACATCAGGATAAGATTAGTGTTACATGCTTGGAACTTCCTTAGCTATTGGATGCAAGGATTAGTGATTGGAGCATAGAGACTGGTAGTAGAGAAATCCCAATTCAAGACATAGACAAAGCACTCCTGACTTTCTTTTCTTGCTTTCCCCGCCTGACACTGTAACCAGATACTTTGTACTTTACCTGTATTACAGATCTGATGTCATGTACCTACTGCACAATTTGAGTGGTTTAAAAATTTTGTATGTGCAGAAAAGCTGCTGTTCCGGTTATTCTGGTCCATGAGTATCCCTTTCAGACTGTTGTAATTTTTTTGCTTTGCAGTATTTGTACCGCTGTGGTAGCTGGAGGCCAAAGCTGAATGCTGTTTCAGACAGTGCATAAGCGTGTCACATGTGCCAGTGCCGATGGTGTCTGCTCTGCACACTGGGCCTGGGTGCCACTGCTTGCAGGTGGCTCCTTTCCCGTCCCCAGATGTCTCCTCCTGACAGAGGTAGCCTTGTGTCCTCTTCCTCCATGCCAAATAATGTGCCCCCTCATTCAGAGCTTGCTGTGTGTCTCTGCATCTCTGAGATCTGAGAGACCTTCTGGGTGCTGTATCTTATTAAAGACAATAGTGGAAATAGTAATAAAAAGAATAAATTCCTTAGGAAAATGGAGTTTCCCATGTATCAAGCCCTGATCCAAGTTTCCTCTCTCCTTCTTTGGGTTTTTTGTAGGAGAGTGAATAGGAAAAACAAGTCTTGTAACTGCACACATCATGAAAGATGTAAGTAAGAAGTTTTAGTGGCCTTTCCTGCCTTAGTGCTGGCACTCTCTCTTGACAGTTTGGGCATGCTTACTAAGAAGGATACAAAGGAGAACTGAGCCTGCACAAAGGAAGCACAGAGTGTACCATACTTAAAGAAATTTAGATTAGAGGCTTCCAGAGGAAGGTATTTTTGTGAACCAGTTTTGCTTTACATCTCTCAAAAGCTATAGTTTTCCTTGCCATGTCTGGACTACATTAGTCTCAAGAAAGTGCTTCTCAAGTAAAGTATGCTTTTGAGTTTGTAACATGTGGGGTTTGATACTGTTCCTAGAGACATCTGTTAGAGCTTCTCTGCCTGGCCTGATTGGAAATTAGTTCAAGCATGGTAGGAATGGGAAGGACCTGTTCGCTTTTGTAGTCTCTTAAAATCTTCTTATGGTATTAAGAATAACCTGATTGCCCTGCTAATTACCATTTTTGGGTACAAATCCATCACTAAAGACCCAGGTGTGTGCTAGCATGGGGCTTGAGCGAGCCTTGATAGAAAGTTATGCTATTGCAAGCCAAAGAAGTAGCCATCGAACTCTTTCATGTTTTATGAGCTCCTGAAGTCTGATAGTCTCAGGTTTGCCTTCCACCTTCAAATATCCTTTTTTTGTTTGGGGGTGGGAGGAAGTGAGAGAGAAGAAATATGAAGAAATCAGACAGGTAAACAGGCTTTGCACAGGGATTTTTAACACACCACTGCTTTTATTTAAAGCATGCTGTTGGTTCTATTTAGCAACTCTGCTGCCAAGTCCAAGCCCAATCTAGTTCAAGCTTCCCTTGGGAGTTGCATTTACTGAATCTGTGGTGAGTCAGAAAGCATTACTACCTGCCTCATTGTGCTCCTGGGAAAAGAGGAGCCGAAGAGAAGAAGCTCTTTTGCCTTTTTGTATTGGGCTCTGATTTGATTTGCTCCCATCAGCCAAACAGGTACTCTTTTGGGGGTGACTTCTTTCTGTGGCTGCCTCCATGAAAAGCTGGTGCTCCTCAACAGGAGCCAATTGCCTGTTTGTTTCATAGCAAATAGGTCAAAGACTTTCTTTTCCAGGCTCAGGTTTGCGTGCTTTCAGTCTGCAGCTGAATACACAATTCCTCATGCCCCTAAACCAGGGCTATGTGTCTGATTGCTGGCCCCTTCTCCAAGCTCTGTGTGCCCATTCTTGCTAGCAGGGTGTATATGCAGAAAAATATTGCAGATTCTTTCCTGAAAGGTGCATATAATATTAAATGCTAATTTTTCAATGACAAAAGAGAGTGCAGTGCTATTTGATAACACTTTCATTTTTTAATAGGCTTTCCATACCATGGCAAAATCAACCCACGTGCATTTCACCACTTTATATTAGTGATAGATGTGATTCTCCCTATGCTAAATATTCTTTCTCTGCATCTCATCCATCCAGGAAATGTATATTGAAAATGCATTGATTTGTGGTGAAATTCTGAAAATCTTTTCCCACCCCAGATATGGATATAAGCTGGGGACGGAATGGCTGGATAGTGCCCAGGTGGAAAGGGACCTGGGGGTGCTGGTTGACAGTCGATTAAATATGAGCCAGCAATGTGCCCAGGTAGCCAAGAGGGCCAATGCCATCCTGGCCAGTATCAGAAATGGAGTGGCCAGCAGGAGCAGAGAGGTCATTCTTCCCCTGTACTCGGCACTGGTGAGGCCTCACTTGGAGTATTGTATCCAGTTCTGGGCCCCTCACTTTAAGAGGGACGTTGAGTTACTTGAGCGTGTCCAGAGGAGGGCAACGAGACTAATAAGGGGCTTGGAACACAAGCCATATGAAGAACGACTGAGGGAGCTGGGGTTGTTCAGCCTGGAGAAAAGGAGACTCAGGGGCGACCTCATCACTCTCTACAACTTCCTGAAGGGTGGCTGTGGTGAGCTGGGGGTCGGCCTCTTTCTCCGGGCAATAACAGATAGAACAAGAGGACACAGTCTCAAGTTGCGTCAAGCTAGATGTAAGTTAGAATTAAGAAGCAAATATTTCACAGTAAGAGTGGTCAGATACTGGAATCATTTACCCAGTGAGGTGGTGGAGTCATCATCCCTTGAAGAATTCAAAAAAAGACTGGATGTGGCACTTGCTGCCATGATCTAGTTGAACAGTTAGAACATCGACTGGACTTGATGATCTTATAGGTCTCTTCCAGTCTTGAACTTCTGTGATTCTGTGATTCTGTGATATCTTAACACTGGATTTCAAAAGATGGGGTGGAAAATGATGGATACACCAAAATAAAAGGAGACAGAGCTCCTACTCTGCCCTTTTCTGTATTTCTCATATGGTAGAAAAAAATCATTCAAGTAATATAACTCCAACTCTATCATCAATTTATTTCTTGGAACTGTTTTGATCCTGCAACTCTTTCATGTTCTTGAGGTGACTGATGTAGATGAATGTAAAAATAATGTAAATAGGTATTTAAAACAAACTATTGATGTATTTTAAGTTCTTCAACTTACCTTTACTCTTGCAATTTTCAGATGCAAAATTTTGCTTAGAGATGGGACAGTGGAGGCGGACTGACTTTCAAAGGAATATTTATTTTGTAATTCTTCATCATTCAGAACGATGCTGAAGAATAAACTAATACTAAAGGAAGAAGGAGGGAAATTGTATTTTTACTTGTGTAGACATCAGCCTGCTTGTATTTATGTAAGATGATGTTCTTACAGGACAGTTCTACACAAAAAGGAAAGGAGAGGGTAAATATATATGTTTCCGCACATATGTAGTAAAATAAATTATTTTTAAAAATATTGAATAATGAAAGGTTCATTGAATAAGACTTTTAAAAAGTACCCAACTTCTTCCAATGGTTTGTATTGAGCAACAAAATTGCATAATTCCTTTTGCATTATGATTGCATTAATGTGTTGTTTTCTTCTGATATTTTGATTGTCGCATCCATTTTAGTTTGCTTCTTCCTCTGATTGCTTTGAGAGGGTTTTCAGCTTGTGCAAATGTGCAGTGCTTCCCCACTCTTCATGGTTTAGCTGTGTATGGATCTACTGAGGAGCAAGTGTAGTTAAATATGGCTGACTGCATTTCCCTCTTATTTTTCAATTTCTGATTATTTTTAGCATGCTAATGTTTTTAAGGTGACCAGTAAATCTTTTTGTTATGAATCAGTACTTCACATATAGCCAAAAGGTCCTTGTCCAGCAATCATCTTTCAAATCATTGGGAGTCTTCCTGCTCGCCATGCCAAGCTCTTCTGTCGTGGGGGGTTTGTGTCCATGTTTTTCAAGTGCTTTGCCAGACTGAGGTTTAGGCAATCAAAGAAGCACACCAAGGGCAAGACATTGTGCCATCTAATGCCCTCTGCAGCCACTCTTGTCACGTCTGTTTCCTCCTGTTCTTCCCAAAAGGATCATGCTATATCTCATAGATTGTGCTGACACCAGAAAATACTGAGTGATGTAGGACTGGGCTTCCTATGTTTAAAATTATCTTCAATTTATTCTGTCATTGCATTTCTTAGGACACTAACCAGTCATCTTGGCCTGTGATGTGATGTCCACTTGGTAAAAGCAAGTTATTGTGAGGCTTGGTTCAAGGATGAAGCTGGCTCCAAATGATCTCTTTGATGCCTTACACAGCTTGGTAAAGCTGTGATGTTCTTTAAATTTTGAAGTAATGTTGCAAAGTTCTGTGCTCTCCTCTGAAGTCCCCTGTCCTGAAGCAGAGCTGGTACTTGTGATGACTGGCTTTGGTTGGGAAATCCTGTACTGGTTTTGACACCACATTTTTATGCGCCATTAGCGCTTAATGTAGGGGAAGGCTACTAGGGAACTGAAAAATCCCCATATCTAATAGCCCTAATCTTAATTTTTGTTTTTGGTGTCTTATAAAACTTTATGAAGATGAGGTGACTGAGAGCTGCATTTTAAGACATGGACATGCCATTGTTGGCACATGGAGATAGAACTATAGAGAAGAAGAAACAACTTTCTCAGTTCCTTTTTGTAAACTAGAAATTATTTCAGGTCCTCTTTAATTGAGATACTGAACTTGTGTTTGGTAAAGACTTTTCCAAATATGCTGTTTGCAGCACCTAAACAAAGATCTTTTCAAAACCCATCAACCAGGGTTCCCCCTCTCCCGCCAAGCCAAACTTTTCTTGATTTTTAAAAAGAACAAAAAATTTTTAGATACGATTATTAACAATTTATTGTTAATAATAATAAAACCTTAGCATTTTTTAGATTTGCTGTTGAAAATGAGAAAAAATTAAGGTACACATTTTTCTTGGTTTTGATTTCTTTGGGTTGATGGAATATTGACTTGAAAATGTGCAGGTGAATGTTTATTACCCATATCATTAATTGCTACCATGTCAATCCCGCAAACCAAAATAAAGCCCTCTTTTTTAGAGAGAAATCCTATTGATATAAGTATGCACTGGATGAAAAATACTTTTACTTGTATGAATGGACTTATTCACAAGAGTAAAGTCCCCTTGTAAAGTAGGAGTAGGTTGGAGCTGGTTTGTGGTATCAGCCTAGTTATTTGCAGAGGCACAGGGACACAGTGGAAGCAGAAGCAATTTCTTTTATATTGTGCATGAAAATCCATTCAGATTTCTAGAAGGGTCTGCTTTATTTCCACTTTATTAAATGTAGTCTTGCTTATCCTTATACCAATTGTGTGTGTGTGTATCTGTTTTCTGAATGTATCTTCGTTTCTTTATTGTAATATGGGAATATTGTATTTTGCAGTCTGTAAATTAGAAATTTGATTCAATACAGTGGCAGAACACAAGATTGTTAAAAATGTCCAATTCCAGCAGGTGAAGCCAAGGGATGTTTAAAGCTTGGTGCATATAATGTTTATATTACATTAAGTACTGTGTTATTGCACAGGATGCTTATTGTTAGTGTCTGTAGGGAGAATCAGTTCCAAAGATTTCAATTTCAATAAACTGATTATGCAGTTCCACCACATGCAATTAGGATGGTAGTAATGAAATGGTTATGAAGTCCCTTGGCATTCTGTAGGTTTTTTTTTTAATTTTGTGAATAACATCAGGAGCATTCTGAAGGGAAGTGTTTATGTATTTATTTGTTATTGATCTAAAAAAATACATTTAACATTACTAGTTATTACAACTCCAGTCTCAACAACAGGAAGGAGATAAGCTGTTTCTACATTATTAAATGTGGGATGCCTTGGGAATCAAGAAGATTTATCCTTTATATAAATATATTAAATATTAATGAATAGTAATTACAGAAATTAATTTATAGCTGCATTTATTTTCTAGTAATCTCTCATTGCTTTATTCCTTTGTTGCAAACAATGGATATTTAAATACAGAATCTTAACAAATACCTTGGATGACAGAATGGTCTTGCCTACTCATCAGAGTGCTTCATGTACTTCGCTGGATGATGCAGAGAAAGGATAAAGTGAAAAGAATATGAATCCAATCAATGTTGTTTGGCTAAAGAAAAGAGGCATCTCACATCTTCTGAGGGGAGGAACAAGGCCAATACAGGGAGATTTAAAAAACTTTTAAAGATTGCTGTCCTTTAATAGAAGTTACGTTTAGCCCTTTTGTAATACACTATAAATATCACCTCTTTTAAAAAGCTTTAAAATATCTTGTTGGAAGTTTATCATCATTTGGTGAGGAATTTTTTGAGGTTTTGCAGCTTGAAATTCTTTAAGTGCTTGGGAAGAATGCTTGCATTTATCTCATGTGCAACTTTTTGTCCCCGCAGTTTTCTACCTTTCCAGATGCAAAAAACATTTATTGTTGTTTTGTGGTTGATTTTCCCTTTCATCTGAGCCCTGGTCTGGGCACAAAACAGATCCAGAGGAAAGGTCCATTCCAATTCTGGCATGGATTTGTAGTATCCTCTTGGTCAGGTCATTTTTGGGCAAGATCACAGTCAATCTACTACCTGTGCCTGATTTTCTCCATTGTTGAAGTTTGTGGGGGACATAATTTCTTCTTCTTTTTACTGGTCTTAAACAATTACTTGCAGGGAGAGAAACTTTTCTGTTGTTTCAGGCTGCTAGAACTAAGTATTTGTAAAATAAATTGGATATGAACTGTACCTTACTCTGACTTCTAGACTTCAAAAAAATTTATGAACTCCCTTATTTTCTTTATTTTCCCCCCTCTATTTTAATGTAGATTACAGGGTGGGAGAAACATATATATGCAAGATAAAAGAGAGGAAACAGTTCTCCTATTTTTTCTTGCCTTTCTTCTGTTCAAATTTTGCTGAGCTTCTCTTGGGAATAAGACCCAAGAGATGAGTCTAAATATGAGGGCCACCAGAGATCTATGAGGAATTTCCACAGTTCTTATATAGACAAAGAAAAATAAGGTTTTGTGTCCTTTTCTTTCCCTGATCATAGCTAGATGGGTTATTTTACTATCTAACAGGAGGACTTTCAGCATTCAGGAAGTGGGTTTTCAGTGATTAACTAGATTTGCAAGATTAGGTGTCCCTGAAAACTTCCCAAACAATAAATGCCTCCTCCTGTTAGCAAGACATTTGAGGGAGATTTGAGGGACAAGGCAGAGGGGGGAAAAGACAGGCATGGATTTTTGCCTTCAGAAGACATGAGTACCAATTCCCACCAGCTCAGGCCTGCAACAGAAATCACAATAAATTTTCCAAATAGAATCTCACAGGCTGGTGTTGTACCTATACCAGCATGGCAAAAGGGATCTGTACAGTTTGATAATGCCAATCACTGAGTTACTTTGTTGAGTTATTCTCACTGTTACTAATGGTGGAGGAGAAATGTATATCCATCATCTTCTTCATGTTTTCTTGATTGCAGGTAAACAGTGGTGTTTTCTCTCATTTCTATTGTCTGCTAGTGCCTGGTACAGATCTGACAAACAAGACACTTTTAAATGCATGATAAATTTATGATAAGAGGGATTTGCTGGGTTCCAAGCATGATGAGACCATGCCTAAAGAAGTATCTAAGTCAGATGTGGGACTCAGATCTCTCCTGGGGGAGACAAAGGGATTGATTCAGCATTTTCTGGGACCTTGGCAAACAGCAGTTTTCCAATGCTCCTCCTCGTCTTTATTAGAAGGTCTCATGATGTTGACATGCAGTATCAAACTTACGGAAATCAATCGATTTCTTTTTATTGGAATCGAAGTTTGTGTCACATCATGTGAAAGTAAGTTCACTGCCCATATAGATCATCTCTGGCTGCCAGGATGGAGCAAATCTCTAGAGAGGACAATTTCCCTTTACAGAGTAGATACACCTAATTTGGGATCAAAACTGCAATTTGACCAAACAGGCATGTATTCAATCATCTAGATCCTTTTGTAATAATTAATTAATTTTTTCATTAAATAATTCATTCATTTTTAATCAGCAGAGGTGAGTTTGAAATGTCTAAAAATTATTAAGCACTCAGAACCAGGAAAACTTCCCTGGGAATCCGGACTGAGAGCAGTGAGTGTGTTGGCCAACATGGAGTTGAGCAACATGACAACAAACAGAGGGCCAGGAAGGACTGCAGGGAGTGTGTTATTTTGAGCATCAATTCAGACATGGTTTAGTATACAAAGTGCTACCATGGATCTTATCTCCTGGCCTGCTGCCAGGTTAATTTCCAAGCTTAATATTTCATGCTGCCAGCCTGAGTAATCCATGTTTTTCTGTGTCTGATTATACCAGCTCTGCTTGCTGTTGGTGCAAGGCATGCTCTCCTCCATGTGAGAAGTCAGACAATCCCTCTGCAAAAATTGCTGTGCGATTTGGAAGCAAGAAATAGTCCACGAGTAGAGGAGCTTTTGACACTTAGTCAAGCTGTTCTACTTTCTAGAATGAATGTATGAGAAACCAAAGGTGTTGGACAATGGTGTTTCAACTGTATTATATGGTGCCTGTACAAAAATTTGAAAACAAGGTCTTTGATATGGTTTGCTGCTCGACATTTTTCCCAGTTCTTTCTAACAGGGCACAGTTTCACAGAATTGAGTTTTGGGGTCAGGATTGTAGGAATGACCGGTCCAATATATTATGAGTCATTTTATGTGTTTGAACCGTTCACAGGAGTAGATGCCCAAAGATTAATGCTTTCTGAAACAGCCACTAATACCTTCAGTTCAAGCTGAAGCTGAGTTGTTTAAGCTCCCCTCACTCTGCACTGACTTTGTTTTGCCATCTGCACTGAACTCATATGGTGACCCAGATTAGGGAGCCCATCCTGCTGATAAGAATATTTTACTTGTGTTCTCCCTACCAGCTGTTAATGGTCACCACATCCGAGGCATTGCACAGGTGCAATCAAAGGGATGCCAGCACATCATGATGTAGTAGATGCATAAACACATGCAGAAATAAGTGCTGTTGTGTCTTCATGTTCTTTGCAGAGGACATGACGTTTAAGCACAAAAGCATGCAGAAGGGATTTTGTTTAGCTTAATCTCGGTTCCTGTACATGTTGGCAGTGTGGCTGGTTATACTGAAATTAAACAGAAATGTGTAGACTTAAAATTGATCACTAAAAGATGTTGATTCATGCCTGCCTAATATAATGCATATCAAAATGACATCTATAAACTTCCAGCAGAGCTGGAGGACAGTTAGATCTTCGCAGGATTTATCCTTTTGAGTGATACACTGGAAATCTTCTGTATTCAGCTGAACTGCATGAATGTCAGAGGGCAGAATCTGGCTGAGTGGATGTAAATTTGGGAAGAAATCTCCTACCCCTGGACTTGGCCTTTAAAAAAGAAAAACTTTAGAAAACCTCAAATATTTACTGAGAACTTCAATGAGACAACAACTAGTTGTAGGAGGGTTTTGCCTATTCTGTAATACAGACTAATATAGTCAGGTAATAATTATGTACTGTTTACAGGTGAAACAGCTACATCAAGTTCTCAAAGAATTTAGACCATAGTAAGTAAAAAACTGGAAAGTCTTCGCTGAGCACTATCATTGCTGCTGAAATAACTGGCAGCTATAATCGTATTTTGCCAATCATATTTGTTCTAATAAATGTTGGGTTTTGTAATTTTAATTCATGATTTATTGGGCAGAAAATAATTCAAACCTATGACTCTAAAGGCATCCAGACCCAACAATCTTGTGTCTGCTGTGCAAATGGGCGCTTACATCTTGACAGAGTGATGAACTTCAGAGTGAAAGTAAGTAGTTGCCTGGTGACACGGGGATTGGCTCAAACAGTTGTGAGTCTGTATAAATGGTAGTGAATGCCAAAGAAATGAATTTAGGGAAAAGGCCATGCAAAGTAGTTTTGTAGAAGCCCTTTGAGCCTAAGGGCTCAAGCAAGTGATGCTTAAGCATTTTGCACGATTGAAGTGTACTTATTATGATGACAATAAAATCTAAAAAATCCCCTCTATCACCTTGGAGCATTGCTACAGCCCTGCCAGATGAGGGCGTGGACTATGGAAAATCCTTGCCAGGAGGGTTGCTTTGGTGCAACCCTGGTTCAGTATTCACTGCTCTTGTCTAATCTGTAGAGGATAGGAGTTTGATACAAAACTGACTGTGGAGCTAGCCTGTTTAAAACAGTCCTTGTTAGTTGGAAGGATGACAGCTGTCATTACTGGTGTGTTCTCAGGTGTTTGCAGTAGCACATGGGAAGGAGAAGACTGTACAGGTCTGTCAGATAAATGAGTCCTTGTCAAAAATCCTGAATGTAGGTTATGTTTGACTACTTAGTTTGGGATGTGAATTCACTCTTGGGCTTCATTATCTCTGGGAAATTGTTCCTTAAGATACCAGAGAAGAAAAAATCTCATGCTAATAATGCTGCTATTACCCCATCATTAGTATTTCTTGCCATTTATTAAAAGAGAGTGATAATTTCCTTATGGTTGTTGGCATTACAGTAGTAATGCCCTGTATTTTTGTGTTCTATCATCACTAAAATCTATCAAATAAGTTCAGGAAAATTACTGGACCTAGAACCTGTAAATTTTCTAAAGGAGGTAGGAAAGGGGTGTTATTCTCCAGTTCATGAGTCTGAGGACCCATGAAAAGCAAGTTATTATGCTTAGCCTGAGATTGTATAAATGAATCCACATCTGCTCCAGAAAAGTCTGGGGATTCAGAAACCAAAAGCCTCTGGTACATGAGGACTGAGAGCTGATTAAGCATGCTCTGATATACGTCTTGGTTTATGGACACTGCTGTCCTGACATTTTGGCACTTTCAGGTATACCCCCTTGAGAATAACACCAAACTGGCACATGTTAAAGAAACAGAGATTTGTTTGAATTCAGATATTGGTTTGGAATCAAGTTGTCTGTAAACTGTGGGGTAGAAATATGGTGGAAAACTCTATTTGGTTTTTAGTAGAGAGCAATTCAGTGAGATCTGGCTTCCAATACAAACACACAGTTTTGTGTCTCCTCTTCTCTTCTCTTCTCTTCTCTTCTCTTCTCTTCTCTTCTCTTCTCTTCTCTTCTCTTCTCTTCTCTTCTCTTTCTCTGTATAAATTAAATCTTAAAAATATAAAAGTATATTAAAACAGGAGAATTATGACAACACTTCTAATTACATGCATTATTCCCATCAATTGTATAAAATTAAAATGGCAAAAGCATTTTGAAACAAAAATATTTTATTTCCAAATGCAAATTATATTCACGTTGTTTTGTCCCAGGAGTCGCTCTTAATCCCCAAACACTGTAAACCCATAAAACCCAGTATTTGTGGTGGTTGTAATTGAACTCAATGTGTTACAACTGAAATTTGCCAGTCAATAGAGAATTATTAGTAAAATCAAGATTTTCAGGGATGGTTGCAGAGAGAGAAAGCCATCTCTGGATTTTTTTTTCAGCATGACTTTCAGCCTTGCTCAGAGGCAATAAAATGAGATGACACTGGGAAGAAATGTACCTCACCAGAGCTTGTAGTTATTGTTGTTTTGAATGCTTATGCAGTTGCTTCACTGGAGCAAGATTGATCCATTCCTCGGCAATGATTATTATATATTTTTTCATACAGCAAATGCAATGCTTTTCTTTTAAGTTGTCCTTTCTGATGGATGTTATTATGCTGACTCTTATTGCATTATATTATAGTTCTGAAATATTTAGGTATTTATGTCATTGGTTAGTAGAAGAGTAGAGTGTGAATATGATGATGGGTTTGAAAACATTTGCTTTGCAGGGTAAGAAAGTACTCATGGAAGATGAGCTGCTCCTAATGGGGACATTCTACTTGCTGTTCCAGCATGAGAGGGTGAATAGAACAGGGCCTTGAGCCAGCAAGATGCCCTGATCTGTTTTAACCCCTTGTAATATTAGCAGGATGTGTCACCATCTATTCTGACTTCCTCCATTGTTCCCATTTTAATGCAAAATATCTTTTAATTCCAAATACAAAGTAATTATCAGAGAAAAAAATAGTGTTTAAAATTGCCTTATATTCTCCATTTGAGATTTTTTTTCCTAAGAGCCACCCTGCATTTAAAAACATAAGCAATTAACCCAAATATTCTTAATATTCTTGAAGCCCCTCTTTCAAGGGTTCTGTCCAAGGATCCTCCCAAAGAGGAAGAAACAGCACAGAAAAGGGGGAAACAGAGCAAGAAAGAGAAGCCAACCCTTCGGAGCTCTGTGCTTCGAAAGGAAATGAATGAAAGTTAAAACAGCACACCCTTTACCTAGATATGAGACATAAATGTCAATATCCTTTGCAGTGAATAAACCACTTCTTTTTTCTTCTCCCTGAGTTGTGTCTGCCGTAGTGGGTCTTTCTGAAGTTCTGATATGAAATTATTTCAATGCCTGGAGCTCAAGAAGAGGGGCACACTCCTCACGCTGCCCGATGTCGTAGGTTGCCAGTGCCATGCCTTCATGTTCTGAAGAATGGGCCCTGCTCCTGGGGATACAGTGTACAGCATGTTCAAACAAGTCAGCTGTGACTCTGCTTTACTGGATGGTGCCCTAATATTTTGGGGAGATATCCCTCGGAAGCCTGATGCAGAAACATCAATGCCTACTAAAATCAGCAAGCACTGGCTGGCATGCTGCTGGATGAACTCACGTTCACCATGTCATTCTCCACCTGACTTTTGAGTCTGCTGCTTGTGGCTTAGGAGAGAGGATATTTGTGCTGCTTGATCCCTTGCCTGGCACTTTGCAGCTGCAGAGCAGCACTCTCCTGCTTAGCCTACTTGTATTTCAGAGCAGCCAAACTGCCAGAGCTGTTGCTAAAGTGTCCCAGCATGGAAGTATAGGTAAGGACTGTTCTTTGAGACCCCAGCTGCAGAGCAGGCTCTCCTGAGAACACACAGTGTTCTTGCTTGCAGACAACTGTGATAACCTCCAGCCCCAACATATGATACAACATAAGCATTATGCCATTCTGAAAGATCAGGACACGTGCACTGTCATAAAACCCAGTGCTTAAGATCTCAAACTGTAAAAGTCAGAATACTTTAAGGAAACCTTGTTTAATACAAAACAGCAGGCCTGTATCTTACTGCCACAATTTGTATGTGTTGCTATATGACATCAAATGAAACTTATGGAGAAGAAAGTAAATGCCATGAAAGGAATTTTCATGCTGTTCACAATAGATATCACTTGGTATTAACTATCTACTTGCAGCTGTGTGGCTGCCAAGCCAGGTTTTTCAACACCAAACAATGTTCGTAAACTAAAAGAAAATATTTAAATTCTTATGAAGCCTTGAGAAGCCCTGCAAAGTCTTGCAACCTCTCTGAGTAGTACCACACTTCTATCCACAGGGGTGTCTTACCCAGAAGCATAAAGAAGTGTCATTAGTGCTTCATGCTCAAGTTTGTTTCAGTAGACTGCTCACAAGTGTAAGTTAACAAAGAGTAAGAATGTATTGCTACTCTCTGCTGTTTTGGGCAAACCTTGTCTGTGGTCATTTTTCAAAAAGAAAGGATTCAGAGGATGCTGTTGTAAAACATGCACCTCCTGTGTTTCTCTGCAGGTAATCTATAGGCTGCTGGAGCCATGGAGAAAGGGTTTGCATTTGTCCATCATCCAGTGCTTCACAGAAATCTCATCCAGAAACCAAAAGAAGAGTTAGGATATATTTCAGCAGTGAACTAAGAGAGCAGCATCAGACCAGGAAAATTTTTGTTGATAACAGAGCATATGCTCAGCTAGCTAAGGAGAATGAAAGAAAAAGATATTGTATCTATAAGTCTAAGTAAGCCTGTGGGTGTGCATTAGGGACTTAACTCAATTTGAAAAATGCTGCCCAAATTTGTTTCTACTGTGCGTAAAGTGTTTCTAAGCCTCAGATGAGCCATTATACTTATCCAGCATGACATCTGTTAAAATATTTTTGAATAAGGAGCCTGTATGGAGCATACATAATAAGAAAGCTTTTGTGAGCATGTTTGTATTCCTGATAGATGAGAATGGCTCATTTGGAGCCTTCCCAATGTTACACTGTTTAGGAGGTATGCTAGATCCCAGATGAAAACCCACAAGAAAATGTAATTAGTGGAACAAAATTTAGTGCATTTGCCTCACGGCTACTTTTTACATTGCAGCAGTTTTGCTGTTAATTTTCCTTCTCCAAAGTACTAAAAACAAGGGATTTTTGAGCTGGGGACCTAATCACAATACAAAATCAAGCCTTGTTTCCCAGTCCTTTCTTATATTTTTTTTCTTCAAAGAAGAAATCTGATCTGCTTTTTATTAAGAAAGTAAAATGACCAGGCTCATAAATCTTGACTTGGTTTGTAATCTGGTAGGATCCAGCTAAAGGAAACACTGACTGAAATAGAATGCACAACTTTCTTGAGTAAAGATTTGTAGAATTGTACTTCTGGTTCACCAAGTTTCAGGCCAGAGCAAATTTTACGGCCAAGTTATAAATATTTGAAAAATGCAAAGCATAATGGAAATGCTGACACAACAGGCATAAGCAGCTCAGTGGTATAATCTGGCAGTGCTGTTTTGAAAATGGTTATATGATAATGTTATTCAGGCCTGGAGAATTTTTAGCTAAATGTATCAATATGAACCTAATTTAGTTAGACATTAATACAATCATTCACATTCAAAATCTATAGTACTCTGATGTATGGATCAAGACAGTTTCCTTCTCCCTGATTTATATCCGTGAAATATATGTTAGAGTACACAATAAATAGGATGAGTATCAAATCACTAAGGTGATGTTTTTTCAGTCTTCCAATCTCTATTTACTTAACAGTACCACAACAGCTATATCCTTTAGAGTGTTAATATGTAACCAGAACAAACAGAGAACATAGGAAAGGTGGAGAAAAGTTAGATATATAAGCAAGAAAAAGTGAGTTATTGATTTTATTGACTGGTTTGTTAACTTCTGACATTGCAATAAAGCCTTATTTATTTGTATACAGAAGACTCAATTACATAGATACATATTATTTAAACAACTAGGTTATTTACAGGAGAATTGCAGTTTCATAAATAATATAGACTTGCATTTCTCAAGCTGATGTTTATCCATTGTTACCACTTAGGGAGTTGTGGTATCTACAAATGCTCTTTGGAGGAAAGTCATTAGAATAATGTTAAGTAAAATTCCTGCTATTGTAACTATACATGTCCAAGGTACACATTAGCACATACAAGCTGTGTTCTTCACAATGACTGAAATACAAATTATTGCATCCTGCTTTCTATGACTGGAGGAAGCAGCTGGCAATACTTGCCACTCCAATTGACATGCCCCTTTGGTCCAGGATTTCTCTATGCTCTGACAGCCCAACAACACTCTGCATGTGGGATAAGATGAGGTGGTGAAGATCCCATAGGAAAGGGTTGGGCAGGAGCCTAAGTCTTCCTTTCGCCGGATTAACACCTGATTTTTTTCCTTTATGACAACTGTAAGGAATAGACAGTGGATGTGTTTGCTATTTCAAACCAGCCCTGGCTATCTTCATAAGTCAGCTTCTCTGGGCAGAGAAGCAACACAGCCGTGTTTGAACGACAAACAGCTTGCACTTGTAGAGCACCATGTGAGCATAACTGTGTGTCTTCCACACCAAGAGTGGCTTCTGTTTGTTCATTTGGGAGTATGGACAAAGAAGTTAAAATCTGTTTGCCTATATGTACCTTTAAATGTTATCTTTATATTTTGTAAATATAGCTAGGTTCTTCTAAAGGACTGGGTGGGTCTAAGTCAGATGCCAGAATTATTACAGAACTCTGTAAGAGTTCTTACAGAACTCTGTAATGGTTCCGAAACTATTTCAGAATTTTTTCTTTAAAAGAATCTTTTCAGAAAGAATCTTTCCTCAAAAAGCATTTTTAGAATGAATCAGTGATTACTTTTTGCCCAACTCCAAATTATGTTTAGTAGGCATATGCACGTAGTCTGAGTTCTGACCTAATCCTCAAAGTAAGTAATATGACAAATGGAAACTGATGCTGGTTTTGTGTAGTTGTGTAATGGAGTTAGAATAATGACAGAACAATAATATAATAGAATTCTGCAAAGCCTTCACTTGACTTTAAGTGGAAGTAAAATCATGGAAATTAGGAGGACAATAAAATAATGCTTTTCAAAAAGGATAAAGAAATAGTGTTACCCAAGTCTATTAGTAACATAACATGCTATGAATGCACTTAAATTAATAGCATATTTTACCAGTAGTTATTTTTCAGTTACTGCAATGCTGAAAAAATAACCAGAAAAATAATATTAAAAATGAAAGTGATTTAGGAAACTGATTTGTTCAAATCATGTATCTATATTTAGAGAAGCATATGAATATATGTGAAGACAGATATTTTTGTGGATTAGAAACATTTTATTCCATAAAATTTAATCCTGTTAGGATGTGCTGCAGTGCCGTATTTGAAGCAAGTTGCCTGCCACTTGCTATTTTGGCAAAGCTAAGTCGTATGGCTTCCTTTTGCTTTTTTGTTTCTTCATGGTATGTTTTTACAAAGAGGTCTTGTCATGACAAGGCATTTCCAACCAAGAGATCTTTTAACGAAATTCAGCTGTCCTGGGATGTATGCATCTTACATGTAAAGTTTTTTTACCCTGTGCTATATTCTCCAACTTTTCCTAGGAAATTAATCCAGCACATTTATAATTCAGTGGGATTTTGACTCACATAAAGGCAAGATAAACATGCTACAGGAACAGTGTCCAAATGTTTGTCAGCCACTTTGTTATTTCTATGGAGATCTATTTTGGAGTATTTTCAATGTAGAAAATATTAATTTAGTGGCTGCTGCAGAGTGGTTTATTATCGCTGATTGGCAAATAGCTCCTCAAAACCAGACGCTATGATGATGTTGGCTACTAGTCTTTTTGCTGCCTTTTGTATTTTCAACTTTAGATCTGTGGAAGAGGGAAGTGCTGAAGGGATGAGGAGGGGTACAAAGCAAGAGCTCTTGGTGTGTGGTGTAAACTTGGTTTAGTGATGGTAAGGCTTGACATACTTTGCAAGACCTGGTTGTAAGACTGAATGCTCTTTAAAAACATAGATATAAAGTGGCAAAATCTCCTGGCAAAATTGTAAATAGCCGCTACAACTGATGCCAGACAATAATAAAGAGAAGGAAGTCAATTCAGTTCAGGATTTATGAGGTCTGGAGGTATGCATACCGTAAGTTTCTGCAGCTTCCAGCCAACATTTTCATTTGAAATAATGTCTCACCCTGCTGAGCCACATCATGAGAACTTGCTGCAGATATCAAATGGTACCAGTTGCTTTTGGAAGGCTGTTGTATTTTTGTAGCTGGGACCCTCTGAAGATACCTGTGCAGCTAAATAGATTTATAATGAAGGCCTGCTAGTTTTGTGGCGTACTTGGACCTAGGAGAGTGAGATCTGCATACAGAGTTGCTGCCACTGTTAAGGTTTCCTTCTGAATCTCAACTGGACTTCTACACTCTGTGGGATGGCTCTTTCAAGAGTCTCAGTGAAGTTGAACAGTTGAACAACCTGTAATGAGGCACTTGATGGAGCTGCCCCACAGGGCCGTGTAAAGACCACAGCAGAGAGTGTAAAATTGTTAAAGACTCTGCAGGGATGAAACCAGTGAACTCAGTAGCAATGATGGTAAACTACTGTTGTTTTACCATACTTGCTGGTCAGATTGCTCCAGTAGAAGTTAACATAATATTATGGGGTGCACCTTGCTGAACAGTGACTCTCCTGTGAGGTGCTTTTACCAGGTCTAATTGAATACTTCCTTCCTTAACTGGATGTTCTCTCACCAGACTGGGTGATTTGAATTTTTAAACAGGTCCTCATCAGACTGATAAAATACTAGGTTCATCTGCTTCTCACCTTACAGCTTTTTCTTTCCAGTCCCTTGTCAAAGCTGTGAGTTGAATTACTGTCACTGGCTGCCTACCTGTGCCCTCTGTGGAAATTAGTCTATCAATGCGGCTTGTAAAAAGCAAAATATGTAAGACATACTATGCTTTTCTTCCACCCAGAAGCCTGAATTACTGTGCAGAGATCATCCACATGTATTGCCTGGCTTTCAGTAGGCTGTAGTGCCAGCAGCCAAACACATACTAAGTAACTGTGCAGGATTCCTCAGACAAACAGCATTATAAGATATCTTCATAGTCTGGCTTATTTGGGGGAAGGGTACAGAAGTCAGGTAAGGAGGGTGAGTGTTGGCAAACTGGGCTTTTGATGGAAAGCTTGCCCTCTTCCCTATTAGGAATGAAACCAATATACATAGGTAAGCACTGTAAAAAAATCCTAAAAATATCTAAGATAGCTATAAAGATGGCAAACTGTAACAGTTGTTCCAAAATAGATGTTCTTTAATGTGCTCACTCTTTGGCATTTAGTAAACTTCCAGGGGTGGAAAGAAAGGAAAGTTTAATTTAGAGAAGCCTCCTGGCCTTCTTAGCCAGTGATCAGCTGTCCAAGATGAAGTAATAATGCATTCAACTGTCCATCTTCTGGTAAGTCACCTTTATCATCCCTGCATTCACCAGCACTAGCCACAAACAGTGAGCATGAAATGTTGTAGGAATTCAGAGACTGATATGGTATTGTGGCCTTAATATTTGTGCTAATGCAGACAGTATAGAAGGAACTAGAACTCTCAATATGAAGGGTCCAACTCATAAAAAATGTATGTACCACTAACAAGGGATTTTTATGCACTGTACTTTGTGGGTGAAGAAAAGTAGAATGAGTCTATTTTGAATAAAGAACATACTTTTGCAATTATATCCCTTCATCTTTTCTGCAGTAGCAACACTTCTTTTCTCACATGAAGTATTTGAAGTGGAAGAATATTCATATAGGCAACAATAAGAAAAAAATTTCACATATGGTAAAGAGAAAAAAGAAAAGATGAGACAATGAAAGAGGACCAAAAATAAAGATGGGAAAAAGGAAAATTTAAGGCCCTTGGGAGAACTGAGATTTTGAGTTATTTGTGATTTTGTGCATTGGTATGGTTGTTTTTTTTGGATGGTAATTATAACTTGTGGTTGCCCAGAAGAATTCCTCTGTAACACGAATCACTTTAATAATCTGATTTTCATTATAAAGAGTCATGGAGTTTTAATGTTATCAGTCCTAATCAAGAAGGATGCAGGTGCATACAAACCAAGCTCTGTGCATAGGGGTAATGAGGACAGTGATTTCATCTACTGCATGTGCCTTGTGGGAGAAGATCCTTTAGGAGGAAATATCTCCAGGGACCAGGCAAAGACAGTATTCTATACTCTGCTGGCAGAATGACTTTGAGCTCTCCAGATGATTTTAGTAGCTTTGCAGTAGCAACTGCGAGGCAATTTCAGATAAGTATAAAACTGTTGTGTTTTACTTGCTTAAGTACTGAATGATACACTGAGTAAAGCAAATCTGCTCTATTCATATTGATGTCTAATTCAATGCATTTTCAATGCAGGATTTTTAGCTCTTCTGTAGAGTATATTGCATTGACATATATGTCAATATGGTAAATCAATATACCATTCCCTTATCACACCACAAATATTTTCAAAGGTAAACTAGAACGGCTTTGTACATAGGAAGGAGAAAATTAAGAATGAGAGCTATGTACGTTGACACAATCTGACATTGTAGAAGATGTGCACAGCATTTGTATGTTGTGCTGAAATGATTGAACAGTAAAATCATAACATCAACATTGCAATTTTATTAGGTTTCAGAGTTAACAAGTGCTAGTAGTAAGTCTGCACACATGCAGAATTCTACATATTTGTTTGTGTCTCTTTCTGAGGGTGAAATTACAGCCTAAAAATTAAAAAAAAATTAAAATCTGAAGTACAGGTCAGCAGAAAAAGATTAATTGCTGAATCATCTGTGTGATAACCTGATACCTAGGGAAATTTTATACAATCCAAAGGAGTGAATTTTGTGCCACATCTTGGTCATGGACTGGAAAGAGACAACTGTCTAACAAACGAAATATGGAAGGTCTAAGCTTAAATTCATATCTTTTAGTGGGAGAATCATTATTCTAATATAATTTATGAGATTGATTTTCTTTGCTGAGATAGCAGTAATATCTCCTCTGAAAACCATAGGAAAATAACAATGTAAAATGGAATCAGCATAAAATCTCAATTTTGTCTCCTGCAAGTATTGTAAAATTTAGGTGTGTTTGTGAAATTTTGTGTAGCAAACTGATTACTAAGGTTTTACAATGTGGTAGTTTGTGCATGCTTCCTCCTGACACGTCCAAATTCTGATGCAACAGGAAAATTAAAATAGTGAAATTAAGAGCCAAAATGTGGTGGTTTGTGGCAGAATGAAGAGGGAATGTTATATTTTTTTTTCATTATCAGTTGAATCTTTTTCTTTCAGCTATTAAATTTTGTTCAGCGAGACTGCTCTTAGTATAATTGCTGAGAGTTAAGGTTTCATTCAGTGAGGAGCTGAGTTGCTTTGATCAGAGATTATGGACTTTCCCACACCATGCCTGATAATTTGAATCATATTAGTTGCTATTTAATTTCCTTAAAAAGTTGTGGGTTTTTTCTTGATTATGATCTAATTGCAGCAGTGTTTTGCTCAGATTCTTTAGTTTATTTTTTTTTTTAGTTTTTCAAACATAAGACTTTTCTCACAGGCAGTATTTTCACTTTAATGATTTAATTCTTAAAGCTGTATCGTTGATGTGAGTTGTCTCAGTGAGTAAGAAAAAAAGTCTACTCTTGATTTCTTATTGTTATGGTTACTGACAGATAAATAAAAGTAATTTAATGTTGCATTGTGGAACTAGCTAAAGATTTAATATCAACTGTTGCTTGAAATGTGTTCTTTTATTAATGTTAATGCATTTGAAATATTTTCTGATATCTCAGAAGGATTCATATATTCTTTTGATCACTGAAAATTTAGTATTATTGAATTTGATCCAGGTCATTTTTCAAAGCATTGAGTGCTAAGGAGAGATGGTCCAGCATATCCCTGAATTTGATACAAATGTGAGACATATTGAATTCATTCATGAAGACCATGAGGAAGTTGTTCATATCCAGGTCATCTGCTGAGATTAGTGCTATGCTTTGGTATGAGCATTGGCTTTGAGTGAGCTTTGGTGCAGAGTTTGAGAAGAGATGCCAGGGTGCACCATGGCTTTGAGCAGGCACAAGCACACACGCACAGAAGCGCCAGGGTGGAGCTGGATGTACCAGTTTAATGCAGTCAATGCTGTGACACTGTTCTGTACCATTTTTCAGTCAGCTGTAGCTTCCTTGCAAGGACCAGAGACCAGGTGAGAGGGGCAGCTGGGCCAGGCATTGCATCCAAGTGAGGATGCTGGGGAGCACGTGCAGGTTCACCTTGTCAGAACTGCTGCAGCCCTGGAGCAGCCAAGGACCTGCAGAGCAGTTTTGTGTTTTGACCCATGCCTTCCTGAACTGTGGCTCTAGAGCTGAGGAGATCAGCTAAATTGTGCTTATTTGAGAATCCATATTGGAGTCTCTTTTCCCAATTAGTTGTAAAGTGGGGCATTGGAGCATTCTCACCTTCACAGGGCACTGGAAGACACTAAGAACGGAGTTACCTGTTGTGTTGCTGAAAATGTGTAAGAAACAAAATGGAAGCAAACGATGGAAAGTCTTTTATAACCAGTACATTTACAGCTGTAATTTTGTATGAAGCTTTGTGGCCTTGAGATGTGGATTTTTTTTCTTCTGATGTTTCTCTCGTTGTTTTCTGTTTTCTAAACCAGATATTGTGCAACATGGCTTTTCACTTGTTTTGTGGAATTTTTTTCTCATTTTGATAAGGGGAGAAGAAGGTTGCCTTTGTTTTACTTAGCTTTATTTTAAATAATATTTTATTTTAAGAAGGCAATTTTAGAGTGTTTACAGTGCACTTCAATCCTTTTTTTTGTGTCATGCCCTTCCAGTCCCTTGGTGAGATGAGAGGTATGTATTATATAATTTATAATTAATTTATGATGAATCACGTATGATGAATACTCCTTATTAAATATTAAAGCCTTGCCTACAGTCGTGGCAGTACTATGGCAATGGCACTCCTGTCTGTTCATATGGCACAATTGAGCAAGCTCATTGACTTAGGCTGTGTTGTCAGGACTCATTCATTATAAGAGCCCTGCCTGAGCAAACAATGTTAAAGAGAATTGGTTCTCTTCTCAGAGTAGCAGCCCTGCTACTGCCTTCCCCCTGCTCCTTATGCACCAGGAGTCGGGGTTGTAATGAGGGTAGAATTTCTGCAAAACAGAGTTGCAAACAGAGAAGGTACTGCTGGTAGTTCCCCAGCTCCAAAGGGGTTGTTATAAGTCCTGGTTCCTTGCTGGCAGACCCCTCACTGACAGAAGGCTGAGCAGAGTTGGAGTTCAACCTACACGGGAGGTAACAGTAGGCCTGGATCAGACAAGTGGAAAATCTAGGCTAGATTTTGACAGTCCATTTTCATTACTGAGGACTGGAATTTGGACAAAGGGATAATTTACCTGCAGAGGTCGTTCCAGCATGTGGAATTAACCAACTCCCAAATAAACTCAGTAAAACATTGGCAAGAAACAGTGTAGGGGATTGTGTGCTGCCAGTTTAGGGCAGTTGGTCTTAATGAAGGCACTCTTCCAAATTCATAGTAATGAATCTCTGAAGCAGAATTAGTAGAGAAATCACCAATAGACAGAGCTCCCTGACTCCTCTGAAATCAGGGGAATCCCCCCAGTCAGAAACAAAAGGCAGAAAAGAAAAAGTAGCCTTCTAGCAATGTTTTGTGCTCTGCCTTGCCTTCTTCAGTGTTGACCTATGTGTGTCAGTGAATGCAGCATACAGCAAGGAAAAAATGCTGTCATTGTGTGATGCAACAAACATTACCCTGAAATTCTTGCTTCCCTGTATTTAGTGCCAGCCCAGCAGGGAGATTTTCTTGTACATTTTCTTGACTCTTAAGTGTCTGTTATAGCAGGTAGATTAGAAGGGGCAGGAGAGATCTGAGAATTTCAGTCAGAGAATACAGGATTATAATTTCATATAGGATGCCATATAAGACCACATGAAAGTGTATGCTGTTTTCTTGAGATGACTGCACCCTATGGGAACTGAATTAGGAGCAGCAGGCAGAGCATTTGAGCACTGAAATAAAAAAACCCAAAACAATCATCTGTGGTGTGACAGGAATGTAATCCTATGTGATTTCAATTAGTACAATGAAAAAGGAAAGCAGTGTAATTAATTTTGTCTTGATGGTCCAATATAACCAACTTGTGTTACATAAAGATTGTGTGATCAAATATTGAAAAATCATTATGGTACAGATAAAAGAAATCAGTGGTTCTTTGGATGGGCACCATGGAAAAAAGAATACTATAAAACAGGCATATTACTTCAGAACTTCTTACATATTTTCTGAGAGCTCAAGGTATAAAAATTGCAATAAAATCTAACTCTAACGCCTTTGGTTTTGTTTTTTTCCCAAAGATTTCATTAGATTATTTAATGATATGACATATTATCAGGAGCTTGTTTTAATATTGATTAAATCACACACATAGACAAAACTCACAGCCCTTAAAATAACATAAAACAAAATTGACTTATATTTGATCTTAATGGAGAGTGATACTTTCATTGGTATTGAGCCTTGGATCTAACGTCACTTTACACATACAGCTGTGAAGATTAAAAAAGAAAGACCACAACAGTATGTGGAAATTACCAAAGGAAAAATTATGCTTAGGAACATAGCACTTTATTTTGTATAGGAGGACAAAACACTGGGGAAACCCTGGTTTTGGTCTTAGGGGTGGCATCAGCACTAGAATTGCTCTGCATTTGAAAGAAACAGTTTTCACTGAATTGCGCATATCTAGTTATGCTTTTCTCTTTTCATTTAACTTGAATGAGTAAATTGCAGATAAAAAATTTAGTGTCTGTGTCTCTTTTTGCATGTTACTAGGCAATTTTTGAATCCTCATTGATTATAGTAGGTCAGCTTATTCTCATTATTAAATGACAATGGTCATTAAAATGGCAAACATATTTCTGTAGAATTCCCTTTATAAAATGTCAGCAAGTTTGTATGTTTTTATTAGTTCCAAATCAGATATTTCAACAGACCATTTGTAAGTATTCCCGGAGCAATGTCCATTTCTGAATTTTTAAGACCACACTAAGATATTACAAATTAATCAGATTTTCAGATTTCTGCATAATAAATCTGCACATTTATTGTTTAATCCAATTCTAAAATGCTGTTATGATTGACAGCTTGCTGTAGAGATGGGAGTCAATTGAATAATATGTAGCAGTCAATTTTATTTGAACCCTAATGTGGTGAAGGTGGGTTTTTTTCCACATTTCCATTATTTATAAGTTTTTCCCCTTGGAGAATATATAAAAGAATTTGTTTTAAATGAGCTGATAATACCCTCTTTAAAATTTATGACAGAATCGTATCCTTTTTCCTTACAGCACAAGGGTTTGCCAAGAAACTCTTTCTGAATTATCTTGCTATTCATAGGACAAACATTAGAAAAGACCGTCTTGTTAAGGTTTACTCAGAATGAAATTTCAGCCACTCATCAGAAAAAAAAACCCAAAACAGAAGTTATCATACCAGTCAGGATACCTGATGCCTTTGCCAGGGATTTCTTTATAAGAGACTACAGTACTCTTGAAGCTACATGTGATACTTGCTGTCATTCTTACAACCTCAATAATCAATGTGGGCCTGATCATCATCACTGAAAAGTTGGGAATCAGTTGAGCCCTTCACCCAGAGGAAATGGAGGATTGGGATCTAGTTTTTAAAACATCTTGGTACTTTCTTACAACTGATAGGATGTTTTTAATTTTCTTCCTCCCTTTCAAATGTGTATTGCAGATTTCAGCAAAATTTAGCAGGGCTGGACTGTGTTCTATGCTTAGCAAGTCATTAGCACCCAGCATCTTGTTTGATTGTTGGATATTGATCATCTCAATAAATGCTGGAAATCCTTGATTTTGCAGAATTTTTCTAATCCCCCACATGCAATTTAAAAAACAAGCTGTCATATGGAAGCATACTAGTTTTCATAGTGCCTTTTTATTGTGCATAGTACAGCATTTGCTGCCTCAGTAACTGACAAAAGAAAATACTTTATTAAGATAGAAAGTAGATGTGACTTGATTATTTTTCAGATAATTTTTGTTTTCAGAAATTGCAATGGCTGATGCTCACCTAAGCGTAAAAAATGCAGTTCCTACACACACGGAGTGCTCATGTGCTGTATGTAAATTGATGTATAATGCAACCCACATTAGCTGGGTTGATGATAGCTTCAGTTTCACTGCTGTCAGATTTCTGTAACTCTTTGAATGAGCTGGCTGGTCTGAATGAACGTTAGCATAATTTATGCAGCTGATAAGCAATTTGAGTGCTTGAGTTATTGATAAAGCACTTTAACATATCATTTTCAGCTTCATGTTATGTGACATCAGAGTAGAAGGTGATGTGGCAGTCCCCAGGCTTGATATTAAAGTCAGTCTGTTCTCTGAATTTCAGAGGCCAGAGGAAACACAGTGCTGCCTGATACAAGCCCAGCAGACCAGCACCAACCCAGTCAGTCCCATCCTGCATTCTCTGTTGGGCCTCAGGTCAGTATCTTTCCTTTCAACTAATTGAGATGTGCAATTTGGTGAACAATAAATAACTGTGACTGATCATCTTTGATATGTGTAATGTAGAAAATGTGAATCTCTTTGGCTGCGTTCAGTGGTACAAAAAGAGAATATGCATCATGTATATTTTGAAAGTCAAGTTTGGCAGGATTATATTTTGTTTGCTTTTCTAAAATAAAACCTAAGTTTTGCATATTTAGGAAGTTAAAATATTGTAATTTCTTATGTAAATTACT
This sequence comes from Ammospiza caudacuta, assembly GCF_027887145.1. NCBI lineage: Eukaryota > Metazoa > Chordata > Aves > Passeriformes > Passerellidae > Ammospiza > Ammospiza caudacuta. Next base: position 54,778,133 of record NC_080593.1, on the reverse strand, counting down.
TCTGAAATTAATATAATAATTTAATATTGAAAATCTTATGCAATTTTAATGCAGAATTATTGTCTCTGACAGTTGTCTGTCACACAGAACTCCTGTATTAGTAAAGGTATTTCATTATCTTTTATATCAGATATTTCTTTTCTTTAGAGCAAAGTGTAGACAAAGTAGTATTGCATTTTATAAGACTTTAAAATATTTCCTATCCTACATCACAATTTTATCCAGGTTCAGCTATACTCTAAGAAGATACTCAATATTCTTCCACTTCCCAGGACAGTCTTGGTCCACAAAGCTTCTGGTAGCTGTCACTAGTGTTTTCTGCTGTTATCAATCAGTATACAGCCAGGAATTTTTGGGAAATGTTGGCATTTAAGTACTTGTAGGCTAAGTTGAATTACGTCTTCTTTCACTCATAAATTATTTTTGGTGTATGTGTAATGAATTTTCCAGTCTAGATTCAGCTGGGATTGCTACTATGCTGTTTGACTGAGGCTTACAGTTTCAGACTGTCATAGTTGTCAAAGTTTTCTGTGTTGGTGAAAATGTATGCTTTAAGATACTGGAAGCAGTGCATGTCTGTAATGGAACACGAAAGGATCTCAAGCAAGAAGGTTGAAAGTGTGTAATACTGAGTCATACGCACTGAAATAGGTTTGCATCTGTGGTTTCTTACAGCCACTACTGACAGCCCAACAGTTAGCCTCAGCAGTAGCAGGGGTGATGCCAGGAGGCACTCCAGCCCTGAATCAGCCAATCCTTATTCCTTTCAACATGGCTGGGCAGCTGGGGGGCCAGCAAGGACTCGTCCTGACTCTACCTACAGCAAATCTCACCAACATCCAAGGACTGGTAGCAGCGGCTGCAGCAGGAGGCATCATGACTTTGCCATTGCAAAATCTACAAGGTAAGTCATGTTCATAATTTTTCAAACAGGTTCTTTCACATGTTTTATGCCCTCTCTTTCTTTAAACTGAGTGATATCTTTTTCAAATTAAATGTTGCTCTCCGTGAATATTGAAAAGTAATACCTGGATTGTTTTTGAATGCTTGAGAGATACTTAAGGGCTATTTGCCTTTTTATAGAAACATATTGGAGTTTGCATCTTAGATTCTGTGGGTCAGTTATGCAAACCACTTGAATAACTCATTAGGTTTTTCTGTCATCAATGATCAATGTTCTCTACTCACAGATCACTTGGAGATTTCAAACTATAGAATAACAGAATCATAGAATATCAAGGGTTTGGAATGGACTTTAAGATCATCTAGTCGCAACACCACCTGCCATGGAGAGAGACACCTCCCCCTAGACCAGGTTGCTCAATGTTTTACCCAACTTGTCAAGGCTGGGACATCCCCAACCTCCTTTGGAAACATGTTCCACTGTCTTATCACCCTCCCAGCAATTTTTTTTTCCTAATATCTAAACTAAATTTTCCCTCTTTCTTTTTGTACCTATTATTCCTTGTCCTTCTATAGATCCTGGTGAGGAGTCCCTCTCCAGCTTTCTTGTGGAACCCCTTCAGATACTGGAAATTTGCCATAAGATCTCCATGTGATCTTCTCCAGGCTGAACAGCTCCTACTTTCTCAGCCTGTGTTCATAAGGGAGGTGCTCCAGTCCTCTTAAAAACTTCATGGTCCTCCCCTGGACTTGCTCCAACAGTTTCACATGTTTCTTATCTTGGGGACACCCAAGCTGTGCATACTCCAGGTGGGATGACATGTGAGCAGAGGGGCAGAATCACCTCCTTTGACCTCCTGGCCATGCTCCTTGTGATGCAGTCCAGGACTTGATTTGCTTTCTGAGCTGTGAGCACACACAGCAGGCTCATGTTGAGTTTTTCATCACCTGTCAGCCCCAGGCCTTTCTTACCAGGGTTGCTCCCAATCATTTCTCTGCCCAAGCCATTGGTGTGTCTGGGATTGCAGTGACCCAGGTGTAGGACCTTGCACTTTGCTATGTGGAACTTCATGAGGTTTGCTTCAGCCCACATCTCAAACTTGTCAAGGTCCCTCTGAGACCATTATTCCTTCCCTCCAAGCAAGTTGACTGCAACACACAACTTGTTTCACCACTTTTGATTAAAGCAACTGTATGATTAGAGGCAAAATACAGTATTGCATGAAAATATCTTTTTATAAAATTTAGAATAAAATCAGAGTTTTCTCATCTGTCATCCATGCCCTAGATATATGTTTTTGTTCTTGCTGTGGGAGGTCTGCTTTATCAGTAAGGTTCTGCCATCCTCTTTCAAGTTGTGGAGAGAGTTGCATGACTCCAAAGTAACTAGGAAAAAGTTAATGTCTGTATGTATCCTCTCTATTGTCTGAGCTGTACCATGCTTGCAATGGTTCTACCCTGAGGGATCTGCTACATTTTCCCTGTGGTCTAAAATCAGACTGAAAGCAGTTCTATAAGATCCCTTTTTTCCCCTGTTCAATCAGTGTGTCTGACACTGTTAGGAACAGTACTCAGTTCAAGTACATATGATATGAAATACAGATGTATTTATTTACCATTCCTAACTATGTTGATATTTCTCAAAATGTAGTTGCTTCTGAATAGAATGGAACAAAATATAGCAAGATTAAGTGTTAGCCAATATCTTACAACAGAATTGTGTAGTTTTAATGGATGAGGACAGTAAAGGAAGTGATAGTCCAGTGTGAAAGTGATGAAGGTGTGAGCAGGAAGTGTAAAAAGGAAGCTTTAACTCATTTATTTATTATTTCTTTCCAATGTAAATGGTACGAAACATTTTCCTCCAACAAAATGGTAATTTAAAAAAATTAATCCTCTGCACTGTGCCCTAAATACCTTTTAGTCATTAAACTCTGGTGGCTGCTGATTACCAGATGCATTATTTGAGGCACCAGATCCTACAGGTGGTCAAATAGAGAAAACAAAGAGACAGCTCTTGTGTTGAACAAACTCTCTTACAAAGCACATGCATAGTACTCTCACCTGTTGGGAGCAACTACTTGCCTTTACCTTGTGCATGTTTTAAAGTTTAATGTCAACAGACCTCTCTTATCATAGTTGTAAATGGTTTTCACTTTAATGTTTAAAATAATGTCTCTCTCATACCATTAAGCTGCACCAAAGAACCTGTCATTCATAAATGATAGATGAAAAGGACACACTAATGCACAAATTTTGCTTGTTTAAAATTTGAGAGTGCATGTAAAGTAGGAATGGGAGATTAAAAAAATAATGCAAGAACAGGAGCGGGTAAAAGCAGATATAACAAAGTGAAGGGGAAGTAGCTTTTTAGCGTAGGTGGATGATGAAATCTTAATGAAGAAACAGGCATTATAAAAATGTATCCTTCCACTCTGGAGTGCTCCAGGTTAGAGTTGCTGGGTATGTAGTATTATAAATAAACATAAGCCTGTGCAGTTCTTACGTCATTTATTCATCCCAGGTTGCAAAACTGGAGGGTAGGGATTACGCCAGGCAACCTTTGCTCTTTCGTTTAGCCATGGATGTCTAATTGCTAGCTAAAAGATGTAACTTTGCTGCCAAATAAATTTTGCAAGCAATGACCTTAGGAGATGAAAAGGTTTCCTTTATAATCTTTACAGGTAGCTAGAAGCCTGGGATCAAATAGGGACTTGCAGGAGCAGCAGGTTCAGTTCCCTGTCTATGAACACAATCACACCCTCCATAATGTATCTGAAAGGAATAAATCTCATGAATTTATTTAGTTGTGTTGCCGTTTGTTGTCTTCCCTACCTTTCCTTCCCGATCACCCAAGCAAGTGCTACTGCCTGCCCTCAGTTTCTGGAAGTGAAACTGATACACAAGGCAGCAAAGTAACCTGGTCAAGATAGCTCCTACTTTCCTGAGTCATAGCTGAAAACTGCCATTGCTTGCTCTGTAGCCCACTGTCTAATGCATGCATGAATGAAGATAGGAATCAGGTGAGAGTGTTGTGTGGTATCATCAGTTCCACTGAGTCTGACTGACTTCTGGTCCCTGGTTTTTTGGGAAGTTTTCTTGTTTTGTTTTTTTTTTTTTTTTTGGTGTTTTTTGTTTGTTTGTTTGTTTGTTAGTTTTTGTTTGGTTTTTGTTGTTGTTGTTTTTTGTGGTTGGTTGAAAATAATCATAGAATGTGCATTCTCTTTTGTAGACATTTTTATAGGTATACTCATAAAAGCCCATGCTTGAACACAGTTTGGTAATTCTTGCTCTTTTGGTGAAATCAGACACTTATCACCAGTTTCCATCTCCTAACCTCACTGTAGCATGGCCAACTTAGATAATGGGATGACATGTTTTCATGCTGTTTTCCAACTGTCTTAATAATCCTGTCATCACATCTGCTGTTCCTGAATTTTCAATGAGGTCAAGCATAGATGTCCACAGCTCCTGTGAGCTGGGTCTTCTACTGTTTTTCTTCTTTTGTAAGTAAACTTCTGAAACTCTTCATGGCAAACTACCCCAGCTAGGTAACTCAAAAGATACCCTTAAAACTTTTTGAATAATGTATGAATTCAGAAAAGGTCTGATCTGACAGAGTACTTGAATTCATACTGAATGTTGATCAAGGGAGTAATTCTTACTATATTTTTTGTGTGCCACATACATGTTTAAATGATTTTCTTCTGAGGAACTTTCAGGTCCGGTTCAGGGTGATAAGTATGAAATCTCCGAGTGCCTAGATAAAACAATGAAAATTCTTGTTTTTGAAAAGAGAAAAGAGTACTCAGTGATAGGAATCACAGAGAAGATATATTAAGCACATAAAATGAGAAATCAAGAGTTTATTTCAAAATGGAGCAATTAATGATTGCTCACACAGTATAAATTAGTGATAATGCTTATACTTCACTTGCCAGTTATAAAAAATATTTTTCTCCCAAATGTGTTTGTCTTAACTTATATGGTCCTGATCCACCAATAAGTTGATAGGAATTAGACCAAACCTCTTCCAAAATGTCTTTTCTTCTTCTTCTACATACTTGATTATTCTCTTTCTGCTCATTACAGCCTGGCATTTGCCACATACACCGCTGTACTGTATCAAATACATCCAGCGTAGGCAAACAGAAGGAACAGAGGTGAATGTGTAAATTCTTGCTGTGAAACTTAGGAAAATATGTTTTCCCTGGCTTCAGTAAGCAAATTTCATATGCACAACTAATATGCAAATAATACAATTCACTGAGATGGAAGAGGGTGGCAGAATAAAAGTATCTACCTTAGTAGAAACAGAAATCTCTGAAGAAATCCCTGAACATAACACCTGTGGAATTTTGAGTTTTCATCGACAGATCTTTGAAGAAAACAGTAAAATCAGCAACAATAACTTTTTAGTGTAATCCACTAAAAGCACTGAAGATAAAAGTTTAAAAACTATCCATAAAATATGACATCCCAAGAAACTTACACACATGTTTTCCACTCATCATTTCTTAGAAATGGAATATAGGTGGAATATAGCCATGCTTTCCTAAAATTTTGCAGGTGTCACAACAATTATGACATTGTGAGAAGGACAAAATGAGGCAGGTGCTCCACAAGACAGTGTGTTTCCTCTCTTCTGCTCTTAGTTCATTGGTTCTTGGCCTGCTTTTATTGACTTAATGCAGAAAGTAGTCTGACAGCTTCTCTCTTAGTCATCCAAACTGGTGATTGTAAGTACACATCTTCCTGTCTTCAGGAAACTTTTCTATGGGCTGAGCAGTTTGAGTTTTTGCATCTCTTTTCCAGGTTAGATTTCTTTCATTTTTGGGAGGACTATGTTCTTTTTTTCTAAATTTAGTTATCCTTCTCAAGAGACTCTCCAAGGGACTAGTAGCTGCTTAATCTCAGAGTATTCAGTAATGCCTGGGAGCTGATATTCATGAAAAGACATTCTCTCCTTAAGCCCATCTGATTTTTATGTTTCAGTGTAATATTTTTGTATAGCTGAACAAGAAACCTTTTGGGTTCAGGAGCTGAGTTTGTTCTGACTTCTTTTCTTTATGTTATTTTAACCCTGTGAATTTCCTGTTGACATAACTGAAAAATGGGGAGGCATTCCAGGTCCTGGGGAGTTGTTAACCTCTGTCCTCTCTTTTTAGTCTCTTTTCCATGACAACCAAAGCAGATTTAGCTAAAAGGTTAACATATTTTAGCTATTCTTTTAGTATAGCATATATGATTGAAATTAGACAATGTGTTGGTTTTGCATCACAGAAGTGATGTTTTGGGAGAGGCTGTTGGCAGTTTCTTCCATGTCTGATCAGAAACCAACCTGTGGTTGGCTTTGGACACTGACAAGCTGTTGAACCACTGGAAAGCTGTACACACTTCTGAGAAGAACACATGTTAAAGAGGAAAGAAAGTGTTTTGTCTTTGTCCTAATCCTATCTCACAAGGAGAAATGAATAAGTACATTCTAATGAGAACACTAGTGATTGACCAACCCTAAACCCACCATAGGCAGTGGTTTTTGTCAGCTCACTGCTGGGTGCTCACTCACCATGGATAACAGTCTAGGAGTGAGTCTCTCTGCAAAGGGCTGGTCCAAGTATATTTTATCACACAGCAATGGCACATCAGTGTTTTAGATATATGTGCCAATACAGAGAGAGGATGACACTGGAAGCTTAAAAGAAATCAACAAGCTGGAGACTGTAGCCTCATGGCACTGAAACTTTCTGTATTTTATTTCCACTACCCATTGTACTGATCCATGAGTGGATGTCAATAATTTATTTACAAGTCAAACTTTCTCAGTCTTGAGTCATGAAAGAAATGAGAACAAACTATCTCTCTAAATCACTAGTGAAAGGCTTCAGTGCTGAAAGGAAGTCTTGCATAGCTGAAAATGTGAAATCATTAAATTACATTATTTAAACAGCAGCAGGTCATATTTTAGCAGCAATACAATGGAAGGGGAAATGTATTAAACACCTTGAGAGATAAGAGGCAGCCATTAAAATGCACTGATATGGGTTACAGTTGACATAGATAATGATAAAAAAAAATAAGAAGGCTTTTTTTACTATGGAGATCAGTCAAAAAGAATGTTAGGTAAAGACAATAGTAACAAAAATAAAAAACCCTATTGTTTACATTTATTAGGTCTTGTTTCCTCTGAACAGAGATTTGTATTATTAATTGTACGACAGATAAAGTAAATATGCTCTGTCTCCATTGCTGCATGTACACACACCTTAAAAATCAGAAATCAGAGAGAGATGAAAAACAAAAAAGAGACAGAAAAGAAGCAAACTACAATCTTCAATTTCTTACTGATCTAGAGTCCAAATTCCAGTTTCTTAGAACATTTTTCCCTTTTAACTAAAGTGATGCAGTCCCTATTCATTTGTATTCCCCTTCAAGTAACATGAAATAGCTTTCAGAGTCTACAGAAAGGCAGTGTTTCACTTATGTATTTTAATGAGCACCAATGTCAGTAATAATCAAAATGATGTTTCACTTAGAGGAATAGTTTATTCCCAGGTACTTTTGCAGTGTACTAACATAACCAGAACATGAATGACAAGAACCAAGAAGAAGTGCTGCACTCATAGCAATTTCTGTGAAGCCCTCAAACCAAATATATCTCCCCTCTCACTGTATGAATGCTGCACAAAATGCAGTCACTGTGAAGGGCTCACTTGCACAAAGAAGGGGATAGCCAACCCTCAAGACAAACCTCCCTAGCACAGTACATGGACAGAAATAAAACAAATGTGAGCATCCATAAGCACACCGTGGCATGCACAGAGTGTCTATGGATTAGCAGCTGCTACAGCAGGTTTCCTCAGGCTATCAGCTGTATCCCATCCACACTGTTGTAGGATAACTGAACTAATATGCAGGGATCCCTGAAGATGAGCTGTCTCTGCTGGGTCTCCCAGGAAATGTACTTTTAAAGAAGGCCTAACATTTGCTTTTGGAAGAAAGGACAAAATCTGTTTTTTGACAGTAGTATTAGCAAGAATCTAACTGGGTTGTTTGTTTATTTGTTTTGTTTTTTTCCCCATAACACAAGGCTTCTCCTGTGCGAATGCATTGGCCCCATGTTAATTGCTCATCTTATTCAGTGGCAAATTGCTGCCTTCAGAGAGCAAACGTGAAAGGTTCAAGTCTTTATTAGTTACTAGCTGTTTATTGATCAGTCCCAGACTGTTAGCTATTTGTTGTCTGGTTTCTCTGCCCCATAAGTTAAAAGCCTACCACCAGAGGCATTAAAATGCAGTAGTCTTAATGCTCTGTTGATCTCCACCCAAAACAGACATGCCTTTTTTTTTTTTTTTGGCTACTGATGGTTATGGAACATTGGTGAGAAGTAATGATGTGATGCAGATCAAATTCTGAAATCAAAATGTTTGCACCTACTTAAACATTGCAGGCCAAGTACCGGCAAAGTCTAAATTTCCAGACTTTTATGCCAAGAAGCAGATGGGAAAGATGGAAGTAGTCTGCACCTCCTCACCCTCCCTGAAGTTTTCACCAAAACCCCATTGATGAATTATTCTTTGGCAGGCATGACCATTAAGCTAGGAGTTGTGGTGTGATTGGTATGCAAGACTTGGTCGTTTTGGGAATGTACACCTTTATTGAGCCCTGACTCAGACTGATACTACTCCTGGCAAGAATATTCTGTGTGCAGGATTATAAATGAAATTTCCATCAACCAGAACATGGGTGCATTTTAATGCTGCGTTTAAAGTATATCTTTGCACCTGTTTTGAGAAGCCTTTAATCTTCTCTTGAATTTAGACCGTGACAATTTAAATTAACGTAGAGAAAGCTCATTCCAATAATGTGAAGCACTCAGCTTACTGTAATCCGACAAAGTCAAGAAATTTCAAAATCTAGTGAAAAACCTAGATAGTGTTTGTCACTATGTTCCTCACCTCTGCATTTTCGCACATGTGCTACATGCAGTAGTGAATCACATGCAAACAGCCTAGATCACATAAAAACTGATGGGCACATCTATATGAATGTAGGATTCTTATGCTGGTCCAAGGCTCTCTACTTCAATAGAGAGAGATGTAAAAAGATTACCACAATGGATTTGCAACCTTCACTCTTAATATTCTTGCCTTAGTAGGTTTAAGTCAGACATTTATAGTATTTGTGGTTTAATTTCCTTTGTTTTTCCATGGTATTTGTTTTAATAAAATCACTATGATTCATGCTTTAAAAACTCCCTGGACACAGATTGGTGTTCCTGATTCAGCAGTGAGATTGTAATCAAGGACATTTACATTTAGGGACTCATAAAAACAACAAAGTCTTTACTGACCAACAGGGTAGTGTGAATTTTGAATGCATGGAACATACAAATTAAATGCCTGAGAACCAATTTTTTTTAATGAAATTCCTTTAATGTCTATGTGGTTCTGTACCACAGAACCATACCTCTTTATGGAGACCTCCTATTCTTTTTTGTCATGGAAAAATCTGAAGGTATCTTATGACTTTCTCATTAAAATCTTAAATTTTTTGCATCTTTAATTTTTTGTTTTTAATTTGAGAAAAAAATCTGTCTGCCACTGAGATTTCCTCATAAATGGGAACAGAATCTACCTGGTAACATCAGAAATTATAAAAGTGAAACTTCCTCCTATTTTCTTGTCCCCAAACCTCTGTGGAATCTTATGTCCTTTGGGTAGAAAGTTGTTCTCATGAAAATCTTGAGGCCTCAATTTCATTTTCCTGAAGCTGCCTTTACTCCTTGAATGTTCCATCTTTGCAAGCTGGTTACTCTGACAGATGTAGCAGAGAGCACAGACCTGAGACCTGTATTCTTGCTCTGCACTTTGGCCCAGGTGTTCCATATGATGGAGGACAAGTCAAGCACATTTTTTTGAAGTCTTCCCACCTGTAAACAAATGTGTAGACAGTTAGCAGTTATGCTTTTCCTACAGAGTGGCTTAAATCACTACTGTTAGATGCCTGGAGTTCCTCACACATAGCTAGATCTAAATGTCCTAAACTCCTAGATCTTATTCTGGTCCATAGACATAAATGACCCTAGGCTCTTTTTTTCAGAACTTGTAAAAATAAGGCAAATTTTCCTTATTTTTGGATCTAAAGTAACGTTTTCCAGCTCATAGAAGTACTGGGGTTTTCAACCCAGGTCAATAAGTTCCAGCACCATACAGGCTCTTAGATGATGGCCTGCTATAATTTTTTGTTTGTTTGTTTGCTTTTAGCATAAATATTGCTTTTAAACTTAATCATCTGTAGACTTGACATATCTTAGAGACTCTTTTTTCACTTATTGACACCCTGAAAGTTGTTTCTTTTATCTTTGTTATTTTTAAAAGGATAAAATCTCTCAAGAACAAATTTTGAACCTGTTTTCTGAAAACTGTAAAGTCTAACATCTGAACAGAACGATCACTTTCAGCATCTCTGTTCAAGATTCTGGCTTTTCTTTTCCCAAAGCAGTGCGTGTGAACTGTAAAAGAAGAATGTGGATCCCCCGCTCCCCCTTTCCCAGCACTGCAGCATCTTGAAAAAAATATTCAGTTCCCCAACTGCACACCTTTCATTTTACTGGTAACCAAATCACTTCTTTGCATATTTGTTTTACTCTGCTTTAGCAAGTGTGGTTGTTCATGTTACATTTGTCTAACATGAGCACCTTTGCCAGTTGTAAACAAAATTAAAAACATATACTATTTTCTCCATTTCTCAAAATAATATAATTGGTTCTAAGTGTAAGACTTATTAAGTGTATCTTTATGCATTTATGTTCCCATGAGTGCTATTACTTTAAATTTTTTTAGTGATATTTATGTATATTCAATGTTCAACATCAGATAATTTGAGTTTCCTGTGTTTGTAAGATAACTCACAAGGGACAAAGTTGTATTAAATAAATAATACGGATAAATTTTATACTACCATATATTTCAAAGCTAATGCAGCTAACTTTCAGTGGAATGGTAACATAAGACACAGTGCCATAATATGATTGATTTGTTTTGACAGCAGCCAAATAATTGAGAGTGAAAGGTGTCAGCACAGATGAAATATTGTGTAAGCCACATTCAGAAGGCAACCCCAGCAGCAATAGCAACTGGAGTTTTATTTCCTTTGATATCACACTGTTACTCACTTCCAGTTTATTATAAAACCATGAAAGGTATGCAGCTTTACATATGATGGAGGCTTTTATGGAAAGGATAGAAACAAAAGTTTGTCAGGTACTTGAGCAATAGATACTGACAAAGGGATTTATGATACAAGGATAAATTATCTTAATCTTTCCCATTAGTTTTCTTTCTTATTTTAAATACTTTTTGCAGCCTACTCCTTATCTGACATCTTAGGTCTAGATTGGAGGGTAAGTGATTCCCTCCAGAGCAGCCAGTCTATGGATTGCTTGGCAGGGGATTGCTGCAAAAACAGTGCTGCAATTACCCTCCCCAGCAGTGAAACTTAGTTTTAGTTCACCTCTTTTGCACAGCAAACTCTATAACTATACACTTTCTGGCTGAGACAGGGTATGGCTTGTATGTTTGCATCATGGCATCCAACTGCACTGCAAGGATTACAAAGAACTGTACATCTTTTGAGTCCAGGAGACTGCAAGTGTACAAGTAACCTATTGCAGAAGGTAGCCAAGTAGACCAGATGGAATAATGCCTGAACATGTAACATGAAGAAAACCTCAAAATTCCTCTACACGTGCATACATACTACATTCCAGAACCAAGTGGAGAATCACTTTCGAAAGTGAAAATCACTTTTGGGCTTTCTTAAAAGTACATTGAACAAGGGACTACGGCGTGCTTGTAAAAACCCAAGCTGTAAAGCTTTCTTTGTCCTGAAGAGTGATTGATTTTAGAGGCAGCGAGGCTCCAAGGTACAGATTTGAATTGAAATTTATATGTCCTGCCTTTCATTTCAGAAGTGCTCCACTAAGACACAATCTGATGTGAATGACAAGGGTTCTCAGTAATGAGCTCTTGCTCATGCAAAACAAAACAAACTATGACAACCATCATGTTAACAAGATCAGGAACCCTTGTGGCTTTGTAATGTAGCATCTAATCTATATCTATATCTATACCTATACAAATATAATTATTTTTCTTGGAAAAAAGTAAATAACAGAATGGGATGAGATTTTCAATACAGATCAATTTATACACAGTCCCATTCTACTTGCATTCTTTTTGTCTCCTGATCTGGTAATTTCATAAATGGCATGGTGGAGATTGGAAACTGAGGCTAAAAAGCCTAGACCTACTGTTATTAATAAAGGAAAAGTTTTCATTGAAGTGGTGTAGGAAGTCAGGAAGTAAACCACTGTTCATAAAATATATCTTACTGCAGAGCCAGCTGTATCTACTGAAGTATTTTGTTTAAAACAGGTACAGCAGACTCGAAAATAAGCCTTGAGTTTTCACCATTTTTCTCCTGTTTGACCTGTGTGGACAAGACTTCTTCTGGAGAAAACTAAACTCAGAATTCCACTACAAGTGCATACCTACTACATTTCAGAGCCAAGTGGAGATACAAAGGACCAAACCAACAACTGGCCCTTTGGACAGCTTCAAGACCCATACGCTCAGTGCAAAGCAGAGTAAATACTGTCCAAAGAAGAAACCCTGAATTGCAAGTAGAGGGAATGAGAGGGACTTACAACCAGTAGATTCCATCTAGTCATCTTCTCATACTGCAGGAAATTACTTGCTAACGTTGATGCTTCGGGAAGAAGCGATTTGTGACTATTGTACATGCAATGAAAACAAAACCTCATTGCTTATGATTCAGAGCAATATAATTTAGGTAGAGGCTTCTCTTAGAGCACTGAGTGCCCAAGTAGCAGGGCCGTGTGACATATGTAATGACTAGATCTCTGCCATTAGAACCTGCAGTTAAGATTAGCTTGGTAGGTCTGATTTTAGCCAGCAGCAGCTATAATGCCCTCTTCAGTAATTGAAGACAGAATGCTGAATGCGGAATGCCTGCATGTTTGTGTGTGCATAAATCTATTGATAGGCATTGAAATGGGAACAATGGAAGCATAGGCTTTCCAAGTGTCATGTTTTCTGTACAGATGTTAGTCTCCTCATCCAGAAGTACTACATGACTACATAAAGAAATGCATGGGTAAAAAGACTGTCAGGAGAGTACATAGTACTCATGAAAAGTCCCTTCCCCTTCCCCTCTCCCTCCCCCTTCCCCTTCCTGGAACTTCCCTTTTCTTTTCCTTGTCCCAGCTTGTACCAATGAGCATACATATTTGTACTTCTACAAACATGTAGAGGTAGAGGTATGTAGGGGTATGTTTTAGGCTTCAACTATCTCCTTCATCCAGGAGCCTCTGTCCAGTAGGCTGGGGAATGCAAATTCTTCCTGAGAACAATTTCACAGTGAAGTGTATATAGGCAGAAGATCTACCTCTACTACACCTTTCTGTATAGAGAAATGCTCAAGCGCCTGCATGTTTCCTGGACACTGTAATTGGGATTCCTCTTTGGCTGTTCACATCTTGACTATTAGAAGCATTTGTCAATTTATTGCTGATGGAACAAAAAGCCACTGAAAGAAATAGGAGTGAAAAATCAAAAAGAGACACAACTGAGGTAAAACCCAAAAAGCACAGCCTTCTGGTCCTTACCTGGCCAGGCAAATGGAAAACAGAAAAAAAAAGTAAGCTGGCCACTCAAACCAACATGCATTTCCCACATGTTTTTGGGGACCTTTTACTGATTGGTCAGATAACCCAACAACTGCTTGTTTATTTAGTTGAAGATAAGTAGTTAGCTTTGAAAGTTAAAAGACCAGACAGGTAGTCTTCATAGTAATCCCTACTCCTTAAAGATTCCAGTGACATTTAATAAATAGGATTTTGCAGACTTCAGCATTGTGAATGGTTTCCTTCTTAGATGATGGGTTTTTGCTAACCAGGAAGTAAACATTTTTCCACACACCTCTTCTTCTGAAGTGATTCCACATCATTGTTACAAGTAAGTGGTCAGCTCTAAGTGGTAATTGTGATATCCCAGCACAGAGCCAAATCCAGGAGCCTTCAACTCTCAGTTTTAGTGAGGCAGATTCATTGTAGATGTGATGCTTCAGGCCCTGTTGACATTTGGGGGTTTGGGTTTTAAAAAACCCTATGTGCAAACCCTCGAGGTTTGGCTGACTATAACCCGCAAATGGTTTGACAGGACCCTATTTACAGAGACTGCTCAAGAGCCTTTCCCTTCCCCCATCTGAGTGGTCAGCACTGACATACTCCATTATGAGAAAGCCCCACTTAACACAGAACTACTTTCAATTGTCATAAGCACTCAGCTTTATTTAAACTGACACCCTTTCCATCACCCCCAAGCTAGAATCCCAATGTCAGAGTGCTTCAAGAACTTCGTATTCAAAGCCATACTGTCTGGCAAAGAGCTGTGATAGAGTGGTTCAAAACTGCAAAGAAGTGAACTTCTGAAATGGAAGGACAATCCCAAAGGTGAAGGGAGATGTGGTAAATATGGATCTTCTAGGCAAGCAGAGGAAACCAGAGTGAATGGAAGGCTTGCCTCTGGGTTCAGATTGGGAAAGAAACTTGGAGGACCCACATTTCTCTGTTTTCTTGCTCTTACTCAATTCATTAAACTTCTAGGGTCATGCTTTTAGAAAGGGTTGCAATTCCTTTGTGTTCCAAGAGCTTCCTTCCCCCACCACAGCAGGTTGCTCAAGTACCAAGAACAAGTGTAAACAACCTGAGATTAAACGGTGTGGAAATATTCATGCTTTGTTCCTACAGAGGAAATATAGCATATCTGTAAAAAAGGGTTAAGTGGCTACTAGATCATTCCTGTTTCTTAATAGTAAGCAAATTCAATGAATGGGCCAGCTCATGGAAGTTGTCCTGTTTAATATGAAAAAAAAAGTTAATTTTAATGATCCTCCGATCCTCTGTTTACAAATGAAGAAACTAAGGCACACAGTAATGAACTGACTGTCCTATATTTGTCAGCAGAACAATAGCAAAACTAGCCACAGAAACCATGCTTCCAAAGTCCAGTAATATGCATATTTCCAAAGTCCTGCAAATGTATATTTGCAAACCGGTAATTTCAAATTAGTCTAAGAAAAGAGTATTTAAAGAGAATACTGTTACAGGATGTTTTCTGGATGTTCCAATAATACATTCCTTATAGATTGTTTTAAGGGCTGAATCCTGATTGTCTCACAGGTATATCCCACTGGCTTTAGGGTGGCTGCTTCCATAAGTAAAATGAACAATATTCAGTTGCATATTTTAGCTCAAACAAGGAGAAAAAAAAAGAGAAAAAAATGGCTGAAATAAAACATAGCCAATGTGTGAACTGTGAATGGTTTATTCCTTTTCTCTCTTCTTTCCCCTGGAGAAGTGCACAATCACAGTAATGGTTTGGGATTAAGTAATCATCTCAGCTTTCTGCAAAACTAGAGCAGTTTATGGTTTTATCTGAGTTTTTGTTTTAAGATCAAATGTCATTGCCATGAAAGACTTTTTTCTCTACATACAGTTAAATTTCAAAAATATACCTGCATTTTATAGGGGAAGGGGAGGTGAGGGAAAGGAGGAATACCACTACCTGAGTTTCATGCCAGACTTTAATGTAAAATTAATTCCTTTAAAAAGATTTTTAAAAAACCCAACATTTTTCTAATGTGCATTAAGAATGTTGGAGAGCTCACTGAAGCATATACGTTGAGCTTTCAGGAGCAATCTGTAGTCAGGCATTTTAAATGAAAATTGATTTGTGATTTACATGGTCAGTGGAAAGAAAATTAACTTATGGAAGGTTGTAATGAAATATTAGACAAGTAAAAAAAGTAGATGGTGATCTAGTGGAACTAAAAGTCCCATCTGGAAGAATTCTGTGACATTTTTACATTTATCTGTGTTCTGCATGAGTTGTAATGTTAGTGGTAATTTTATGGGACTGAACTGAAATGAAAAGGGTGTTATCACAGATTGCCTACAATATAGGATTGTGTTCAGTGGAGAGTCCTGTATCCTTTTCTTCATTTTCCTGTAATATGACTCATTGCACTTTTTCCAGCTACTGTTGTTGAATTCATTCAGCCTTTTACTTGAGGCTATTAAAGAAGAACATCAAATGCGCACAAAAACAATCTAGCAGCACATTAAAAATCAACACGGCTGCTTCCACTTACTCCTGCATAGTTGAGGCACTATCCAGGAGACCCTTTAAAACATATGCTAAAATTGCACTTTATCATTCTTAAACACAGGCTATTAACACAGATTTAAAAATACATTCTCTTTCAATCTATGATTCATCAGCATAGCAAGAGTAAAGAAATAAAGCTTTTCCAGAAAACATATTGCCCTGCTTCTGGTCCCCTGTTCATTTTGAACTCAGATATTCACTTTATGAATCCTTGATTGCTCTTGCTGTCAGTTTCTTGGAGTATGAAGACAGAGAGACATGTCAGAATAACACGATGCCATATTTGCTGCATTCTTCTCCTGCTTTTGTACTAGAAAATCTTTCTCATATTTCAACAATCCAGATTTACTGATAATGGAAATAGGAACTCTTATACTACCTTCTACCAGGTAATCTTCTTTCTTCTGTAGACTCCATGTATGGCAACATCTAGTTTATCACAGTTCGAAATACAGGACTCTAACTTGGCAGAAGATTAATATTCTTTGGAATTAGTAAGGTTTATTAATGTCTTTGTCAAAATTCTCAAATTTTTAAAATCTAGAGAAAATTCTTCCCATCAAAGGCTTAATTCATCCTGTTATTAAACAAAATAATTTGTTTAATTTGTCCTATCAAAGTCTTGTTTGTTGAAGACATATAATCTTCCTTTTCATAGGAGACATGAAAATATGTTTATGCCACTTCTTTCTCTCTGTCCCTTTAAGAAATACATAGGTCATTTGAATGCATGCTAAGTGTTCTAGTTTCTTGGTGCTGCACAGGTTTTCAATATGGCTCAGCAGCATGTAGAGTTTGGACGCTCTTGAGCAAACACAGGCTGTAAATTTGTCCCTCTTCTCATTGTTATTTTTTTCTAATCACAATTGGAGAATCAGGTTTGAAATTATACCTATTCCATATCAGTGTTAGCTGAAGTAGAATTAAAATCAGATTGGACAATTAATATATGCAGGGTTGTAGCTCAAACAAGTGCATTATGGAAGAGTATAGTTTGAAACATACCATGTTATTTCTCTAGGAAATTTATTTTATAAGCATATTCGAAAGAGGAGAAATATCACAAATCCTTCACAAATAGTATATATGATTTTCAAGAGAATGATGTGGCTAATCATGGTAGGAACAGCCTTTCTAATCACATGATACTGTAGAGGTCAATATTAGGTATTGGCTTTCCATCCTATCCATCTGAAACAATATACCATAGTGAATGTAATCAGTTAATGGTGGCAAATGAACCTATTAGAAACATTAGCATTGCAAAATGACAAGTTCTGAGAAATAGATGTTAAGTGGATTCTGCAGCTGGTAATTGTCATCCTGGGAATAATTACACTAATTAATAGTTGCTAACCCCAGACCCTTATGCCTGTGACTTTGAATGAGTTAATGATTGCAGCTTTTGGGACTCTATTGCTGGTAGATTTTCACTCAGTGTCAGCAGCGTAAAAAGGCCCCTAGGGAGAAACTGACTCTGATGATCATTAGGGTCCCCATTTTTACAAACCACAAGTACATCTGTGAATGATCAGATAGCATCTCCACAGACCACAAAGTAGTTGGAGATTGTCTAATGAAGAGATCCATTTCATTATAAAATTCCTGATTTATAAAGTTAGTATTAAGTTCATGTAACCACAGATCCATAACACTTGCCATCAGAAGGTTTTACTTTTGAGGCTGTGTTTAAATGACCCACAAACCCCAATTTTTTCTGTTGTCTTTCCTCTTGACCCTAGTTGTGTGAACTCTATTTCTCCTGAAATTAATTCAAAATGCTACCAAATCTTTATTGGCGAAGTTTAATTTCTGCAGGCTTTTAAAGACTGGGAAGCTTATTTTACAAAGGCAAGTGGGTCTAAATCCTTTTACTATTCTGTCCTCTTTCTCTCTCTCTTTCATCCCTCTTGCCCCCCAACAAATAACTATATGAGTCCTATAATATCCATAAATTTGGAACATATAATCTAACTGTCTTCTAAGGATGAATTTCAGGAATAATTTTGTATTGTTAAAATCAATAGTTGACTGATGTCACAAAGAGAAGAATTCCAGTAAAATCAAGATTATGTTCATCAAGCACAAGGGGAAATGTAAGGAGAGCTGTATTTCTCTTGGTCTTGCAGTCTGTGAATGAAAAGGTTATTAATATACTTTTGGAAATTAGGCCATGGTCCTTGATCAGATGGAATAAAAGAGATTGAGTGCTGCCCCATGTTGGAGCCTATTTTGATTAAAACAAAGAAACAGCTATGTTAGACTACAATATCATAAGTCCAGGTTACTTACAGTAGTACCCTATTAGTTGATGATTCGTCATAATATCTTCAGGGAGTTAGAAGACATCATAAAAATAGATCTTTTCTTAACTGCATTTGCTGCTTCTGAAGTTTTCCCATGGCTCTCCACACAGACGAGAGAGCTCCTTAAGGTCAGTGTGAGTTGTCCTGTCCTGAGTAATAAAGCTGTGTGTTGACAAAGATCCTACCCATCTTTTGTTCTGTAGAAAAGAGAACTGCTTATAGAAAAATCTATGAAAGTTTCAAAAAGTTGGAAATGTTGGCACTTCAGTGTTGCTTTGAACATAGAACCTGGAATACAGACCTACTATCTGTACAGCATGTAGAAGCAGGATTAAATATGGCAGCTATATGGGCAGTTTATTAATTTCTACAGTCTGCAACAGAGAATTGTTTTGTAAAGTTTTTTTTTCAGCACTTATTTCTCTTAGGCATGTGGCATTTTTTATTTGCTTGGTCTTTTTACCAATTATGCCCATAAAACAAGTGTACATAGAGCCAAAGTAAGGTAAGAATGGTGACATTTTTAAGGAAGAAAGCAGTATGAATTTTAGTACATATGTACCAAGTGACTTCTGTAGAGACCAGGTAGACTAAGAGGGAAGTGTCCCCAAGCTTTAGAAACCAGATATAGAAGTTAAATTGTTGCTATCTCCCTTAATTAAGAACCTTTGTTTTTCCACATGACCATTTATGGAACACTATGTTTTATAGTGATAAGTATATTATTTGTTTCAGAAGGAACAATTTGTTAGAAAAGTATTGAAGTAGCAGAGCAAATGGTATAAAACAAAGTTTGTCAACTATCCTCAACAGTCCTTACAGTTCTTCCAAAAGGTTTGATACCTCACGTTATGTTGAAAAAAAATTGAAATATTTTAAGCAGCTCATGTTGCATTTTGCCATAGCACCAGACAAGAGTAGCAAGTAGAAAGATGATATTAGGTAACTGCTGGTCTACATATACTCTGTAAAACAAAAAGAAAATTAATGAGATCTATTTTTTCCTATATTTATACAGAATGTTTCAAGAATGCTAATGTTAATTTTTTAAGTTAAACAAAAGAATACCAGAATGTTATGGAACAAGAAAACAATAATGAAAAAAGAGGAAGGAAAAGAAACTACATGGAAGATAATGTTCATGAAGCTGAAATCCATCCAACAGGGCAAGGAGAAACAAGTCGCACTGAAAATATGCCAGTTTTCCAAAAAGGCAGATATTATATACAGCAAGATATGAATAGAGAAATAATGGTAAAGAAATTACTCTTTGAATAAATGCAAGGGCCTGGCTTTCAGAACTGGAGAGTGGCTTTCAGGCACTACAGTGCCTCAGTTTTTGAGCTTGGACAGTGGCAAAACCAGCTGGCACAGGAAATACTGGCACTGTGAAAATGGTCACAGAGGCCATGGGGTCTCCTTATGTCAGTGATGACAGTGAGCCTGCCCCTGGAAGACAACAGTCAATGCCTAGTGACAAAGTTAACCAGACAGTGCATAAACCCTTGCCATTTGACATCAACCATGCAGATTAGGTGTTTTGTTCCAGACATTGCAAAGATCATGAGACCTGTGAGAGAGCAAAGGATACAAACTGGAAGCTTGCAGCGAGTCTCATTTGCAGGGTCTCATTTTCCTCTGAGTTGCAAAACTAATTAATTTTACTTTGAGAGTTAATCCTTAGACTGCTGTTGCTGAACCTGGTCATTTGGTGCTAAATTTCCAGAAGTCTATGGCTATACAGAGTCTAGTCTTGTGTACTAGAAACAGCATGTACTTCATTGAATTCTATTTGAACCACAAATAGCTCTCATGGCCTTTTCTACGTGTGTTTTTAGACTGATTCACTGTGCTTCAAAAAGCAGCAGTCTGTCTAAGCAGGAAAATTTTGATTCTGAGTTAATATTCTAAAAACAAAAGGTTAGAGAACATCACAAAAGGAAAAATAAATCTTGATTTGAGATGAACAGAGAAGCTTTAAATCCAGTAGGGTGTGAGGCAGGATAGGCAGTGAAGCACAAAAATACTAATCATAAAGCCAAAGAACATAAATGATTAAAAGCTGGAATTAAGCAAAAATTATGTGAAGACCTGTCCTGGGCCTATTGGATGGAATAGAATTTCCTTTGATACCAGTCTGGTCAAAATTTTGCCACTGTAGTGATAAAACAGAAGGCCTAGACACAGGGAGTGAAAAATTAAGCCAGTCTGGGAATGTGAGACATATTGTCTCTGGAGGCATGGTGTATCATAGAGTCTGTTTTGTTCTCCAGTTAAAATCCATGGTTAAATTGCATCAGTCTGCCACTAGGAAAGGCTGTGTAGCTTAGAGAGGGAACACAGCAAATTTATGTCCAGAAGAGGGGATGATTCTTGTTTGTTAAAGAAATAATGTTCCTTTATGTGTTTCTCTTTGTGACTTTGAGTCACCAACATCTTTGGAATAGTGTGGTGATAGTTCAGCTCATGGAAACAAGACATTCATCCCAAAATACACTGGCAAGGAATACAACATTTATGAAATAAATATTTGAGTGTAACTACAATGTATTTTACTATCGTTTTCAATGGGGTGTTGGAGAAAAGTTGCTAATTAGGAGTAAGATGGAGAAAGATATAGGAGAGAGGGACTTCTCTGGTTAAAAAAAAAAATGATAGAAAGACATTATGGCCCAAATTATATTCTGCTGGTTTTAAAATTATGGTGCAGAGTGAAACTAAATCAGACAAATCTCTCCAGAGGTGTACTTTATCTGGTAAGGGCATAAAGAGCAGGATCTACAATTCAGTTTACAAAATGTTTTCAGCATATAAATACGGCCGCTACCATAATACAGAGACACAAGCAATGTCATTACGCTAGATTTCTTGACGTGCAGCAATTAAATTTCAAGACATTTCAGAAGCCTCTTTAAGATAGAATTGCAGAACCTGACCACATTTTCCAAGGCTCATCTCTCCTCAGTGAGGCTGTACAGCTGGTAACCATAAAAACAGACACTTTCAATACATTTTTAGCCATGTTTCCACCACTACCAGAATGCCAAGAAGTTTCTCCTCTGTATTTGGTGTACCTTTTTGCAAGAAGACAGGAGTATTATAGTTTTTTGGGATTCAATGGTTATATGTCAGAAATTCTTATTATGAAATGTTTTTGTAAACAAACTAAATTCCCCTGGGAAATATACAGACACTGTTGCTTTTATTTCCTGGGTTTTTTATTATTATTTTTAATTAATGCTCTCCACAGAGTGTTGAAGGTTATGATAAATGTTTCCTGGAGCAGATTTTCAGCCTGTTACTCTGAGGAAGAAATATGCATTTAAAGATGTTTTATATTTTGACTCTGAAGGGGATTAAAAAACTACTCTCAGTAGATTCCTCTCTTTATAGTTTCTTTTCTCAACAGAAGTTATAGGATATCTAATGAAGGAAATTTAACCTAGCATTACAACTGAGCTAAATTTATGTGTATGTTTTTATTATTTTCTAAAATACATGACTTCAAACAGTTAAAGCACCATGTTCAGCCCATATGGAAATACAGCTGAATTTGAAATTTACTATATGCTGTTTCTGCTTTTCATTTTTTGCCATTTCACACCTTGTCCGCATCTTGAGCAAGCTTGTAAGTTTCCAGCGCATACATTTCTTGTGATGATATATTGTCCTGGTGGAAAATTTCATTTACTGGCTGTGCCCTTTGCTGAACCTGTTGCTAGTCAAGGAACATGATAAGCGTATAAGTAGCATGCTACTTCATTTATCATACATCGTTTTAGACACTCAAATATCTCATATACAATTCTGCATTCTGCACCAAGGGAAACTACTAAACTTGCAGGAAAAAAAATCTACAAATAAATCATCAGTTTATAATATATAAATGTATCATCCTAATAAAAATTAAACATAGTTTATACTAAGACTTTAAGTGCCCTTTATTTTTTTATGTCCTCAGTGACCACATGCTATCAAACACTAATAGAAAATATCTGGCTTTTGTGACTTTGTGTACAGCAGAATTGAAAGATATAAAAATAGTGTCTATTTTTAATAATTGAATTACATTGCAATTAAATCACAGGCTTGAAAGACCCAACAATGCTAAGAAGCTTCTGCTTTTCTAACATTTCTCTTTCGTTTAGATTTTCATCATATCTTGTATAAAACAAAATTTGATTTAAAAAACAGCCAGAACAGCAACACCAATAAAATCTTCTAACATTAAGGAATTTAGAAATCACCAGAAAGAAAACAATTGCAAGAAATTTAAGGTCAAATGAAACTAAGTCTATCTGATGTACTAGCTGTTCCTAGAAGAGCAGGTCAAGCCTCCCTAATTTCAGTAATGTGTCATCTATTGATTTCAAAGCTTCTTCAGACTATCATCACAATATTTCACTACAAGCAGCTTTTTATTTCAACATAAAATAATCTACATCTTGTCAAGATGTTGAATGTGAAATGTTGAATTCAAAGCTCTTTTTTTGTGTTAAGCTATGCCTACGCTAACTACAATCTTTCCCTAAAATACTGGACTACAAAAAAGCATGCCTTACATTTATATAGAATCTTTCATCCTGCATCTTTTAACAACTATACCGTGAAGAGTTACTTCAACCACTTCTCATGTATATCCATTTCTGGGGAGGGGTTGGAGCGTTTAATGGCTCACAGTGGCATTGTGCTCTAGCTTTGAACTACAACTGGAGAAGAACTTACTAAATAGAGTTTAACTACATAATCTGTAATTTGACTAGGTTATCAGAGCTGATAGAGATCTGTCTGGGGAGAACAGAGGAGGGAGGTGGAGAAGAATGAAAAAGCAAAACAAACCTAGATGTCATCCCATCTCATTTGGGATAGAGAAGAAATCTGCATAGAGGATTAGGGATTTTTGTACTTTTTGAGAACATCATCTTTAGAAAATACACCAGGTATGGTGATAGAATGGAATCTCCATAACAGGTTCCCCTCACCTGAGAGGTTTTCCACCAGAGTCCCCATTTGAACTCATTGTCATGGTGTTTGAAATACAAAATGTTGATGTGTAAGTGATCTGAAGAGGAAATGTGTGGTCGTGTTGCAGTCACAATTCACCTAGTTGAAGGGAATTAAAACATCTGAAATCAAGTAATTTCCTCTTGTAGTCAGCACATACTGTAAACAATGGATGGAAAAGGAAGGGAGTAGAATTGGTGCTACACAAATGATGTAGCTGGTATAAAACTTCATGTCAAGATGGTTTTTACTATCATTCACATCTATATCTCTTCATAGGATCAAATAGCTCACAATTCCAGTATGACCCACCAGCTCTACCTTTGAAACTAATAGCTGTGATTGGCTCATAAGAAGTTTGCAAAGTTTATTTAAAGCCTTACCACTATTTTTTCCCATTTAAAACAGTTATAAAGAGATTGAAACTCAGAGTTAGGACTTGCAAATTGCTCTCTAGAATTGTACATGTAGATCCATTTACAGTTGCCAGGATACTGCAAGGGCAGACACCATTAAGTTTCTGGTATAGAGCTGGATGATTTGCTGAGCTTCAATGGAATGCTGAAATAAACACTTTTAAAGTAGGTTATGTTTATCTTTATAAACAAGTTGTATATACTGTGTTAGCTGTTGTCTATGATTGCATTTTGTTCTTTCAGCTCACAAAAATGCTGGATAAAGGGGTCATTATATATTGGTTGTACGTTTCTAGTTTTATGATGTACATCTCCAGTGCTTTAATTATGGAATTTGGAGATGGAATCCATTTTATCCAAGAGCTTTGCACAAGAACAGGTAGCTTTACAATTAAAAAATTTCACTTGGGTTTCTTCATGACCAGGTACTTCAGGTCAATGTAAGAAGACAAATATTTGCTACATTTAGTTTTCAGGAAGTAAAGTGATTAATAAAAACTTTTCAGGTCATGCTGGAACAAATTACAGTGAAGAACATATGTACTGCTTTAGAATTATTTGAAATGGAAACAGCCATGACTTTTCCAATACCAAACAGATGAGTTGGGCACAGTGAGGCATCAACAGTGAATAGAAATAATTTCTTCACACATTGCACATGCCTCACTTTCTTCGCCTTGCCAAATTTTTTCATATGCTGTTAAAGTGGTAAAAGATGCTCATTCACTTTGCTTTTTTCAAACTGCTGATTAAACACATTGTATTTAATATGAGTATAGAAGACAGAAAGAAACTCATATGTTTTATAGGGGAAAGACTGGTGAGATACTTTAGTCAGTGATGTTCTCATTTGCTGTCCCAAAAGATAGCCAAACCTAGTTAATAGAGCGGTTGATTTTACTGTGGTAGGTTTGTAGATTTAAATATTGTCTTTGAAGAAAATCTGTGCATAGCTACATTAAGAAGAAAAAAAGTAAAAAGAAAAAGCAGGCAGCCATGGCTTTATTATGTAGAAATAGTGGCTATGATTTGTATCTTGCCATCTAAACATGCCCTAACACCAATAATATCACTATTACATAATGTTATATGTATTTAATCTCTGAGAAAATTAAGATGCTGAGAAGTCAGGGAGCAAGAGAGCCCAAGGTCTACCCCCAAACATTTTCCTCTGAAGTGATCCCCTTCCTTTCCACACAATATTTTCCTCCCTTTCATACTTGGAGTATAAAAACACTCACAGAAAGGAAATATCCTGGGAAAGAATGGAGATCACAGGGTCAACAGTTGTTTCTTAAAAAAAAATAAACATCCATTAAAGAAGACACGGACCTCTCATTCTGTGTCATGTATTCCTTAGCACCACCTTAATTTTTGTTGCTGTACCCTTGATTTATGTTTCTGGAAACAAACATTTTGTGTTGGTGCTCTAGATTTGAAGTACTTGAAGTTCAGAGACAGTTCTGAACAAGGAGGAAGACCGAAAGAACTCTGTTATACTCTTACCACAGAGCTCCTTGGCGAAAGCAGAGCAATAGGTTGCAGTCCCAGCAGAAGTATTCAGGGGGAGAACCACCCTTGGTTACAGGTAGTTGTGTTTGCTTGTGCTTGTCTGTGAAGCTGAGGACACAAAAAAAAGAGAAACATGAAGCACCAGCAGTACTAACTTTACGTGTTTCAACAGACTTTATAACAATTTTGCTTAAGGTTTTGGTTCAGGGTAAAGGTTTTGCTTTGACTTTTGAAAGCAGCTATTAAACTTAAAAGGTAAGGTATTAAATTTACTTGTTAAATAGCTGCCTTAAAATGTAGCTATTAAACTTATCAAGCCATTACAGAGTTTTCAACATCTGTCTATTATTCTGTTTCCACAAAGCAGTGAGGCAGACCTTGCCCTCAACTTGTTCTGGTCAAGGTAGACTTCCTAGATAGGATTGTCTCTGCAAAAAAAAAAAGTTTATTTTTGTTTGCTTGGTCATTTATAATTTGTTTTATAGGTGCCTAATGAACAAACTGAAATCCCATCATTCTTGGTATCCCATCCCATTTGTCCACAAAAAATACAGAACTAGAAGTCCTCCCAAAGCTGCTTGTAATGCAGAAGACCACAGATTAATGTGGTCAGAAATGGAATACAAAAATCAGTAAAGCAGTAGTGGTCAGTGTAGCCTTTAATATGTGCTGTCGGTCCTTGAAGAGTAAATGAGAAATAATGGGAGAAGAGGAAGGGCAGAGGTGAGCAATACAAATCCTTGAAAATGAAAAAAGTAGCTTCTATTTGATGTGATGAAAAGAGGATAAGTGAATTAATGACATGAAGAGACATCTCAAATAGCCCTGGAAAAACAGCAACAACTCTAAAAGAGTAAAAGGAGAGCAGGTTCTTTTCTTGTGACAAAAAAAAAGGATGTTGGCATAAGAGTTTGCACAAGAGTTTCGGTTGTGAAAGCAGTTAGGGAGAATCTTAAAATAAGCTATGTGTAAAGAATCTAACTGACATGCAGATTTGTTTGCTGTCAGCATATAGACAGAATTAATATCTTTGAGATTAATCAGATAAAATATTATGAGAGCCAGGAATAGGATCTGAAGAAACTATTGCAGAAAGCTGGATGAGGAATTAGAAGGATCTTCTGCAAGACGTGTCAATGAAGCATTTAGAAATGTGAGATGTGAAGTGCTGTGGGATGGAGCCCTGAACCTGAACAAGTTCTGTTGAGTGCAAATGATGGGTTGTAAAGGTATATGGTGAAATTAGTAAACAATTTTAGGCTGTAATTTTGAGTACATGTTTAATCATTAATAAATTGAAGAGGACAGCTGGAGCAGTAGTTATAATGCCATGTGAGGATGAAGATTAATTTAAGGCTTATATATTTATATTTATTTTTATTTTTCTAAAAATAAAGCAAATTAATTTTTTTCAAAGGAAGAGCTATCAGAACATGAAAGGTGATGAACAAATGGCAATGAAGATATCTCCAGTGGGGAGAGAGGATCTAGTTAATGAAACAAGTGGCACAACAAATAAGAAACTGACGGTCAGAAAGAGAGAAAGCTGTAACTACATTCTATTTTGTCAGCTTCCTCTTGGAGTGCATCAGAGCAATACTATGTGTAAAGAGGAGTCAAGAAAGTGGAATATGAAGAGGAAGCTGTGGTCTTCCTCACAAAGAAGTATTTGGCATATTGTGGTACATCAACAATACAGTAAAAGGGAGATAAGACTAAGATTCAGGATTGTTGAAATGAAAAGCATGATCTAAAAATGGTGCAGTGATTTGAAGTATCCCCCTGTTCTGCTCACAAGCATATTTGGGTAAGACAATTACGGGATAGGAGAGACTTCCACATGGGAGGGTTTTCAAAGTGGCAGTAGCACAGTGGTACTCAACTGCCAACAAATCACAAATCCTTCTGATCACCTCAGAAATGCCCTATATACTCCAGAAAGTGTTGAAAAGGGGAAGGCAAAGAGAATAATCACTGTATTTTTCTCTCTGAAACGTAGTACTTGGAATTATGCTTCTGAAGAAATGCTCAGCATTAAATTAACAAATTACTGTACCGCTGAATGCAAATCTGAAACAAAAATGCCCTATAGCTTTGGGTTTTTAGCCCTCTTATTTGTAACTTGTTCTCTGGGAGAAAACACTTTCAAATTTGTTGAGTTATATTGGTTTTCAAAAGCAAATGGCTTTTCAGGAGTGGCACAGTCACTCATCTCTGCTGTCACTGTCTTTTTCCAACTACAAAAGAAGTGTAAGTTACATGGATAATGACTTTCCACATCTTTGACTTCTTTAAATTCTTGATTCAAGTAATTATCAGTGTATTTTATTGTATAGCCATACAAACTTGTTTCCACTTGTTCATGCTCAATCCATTATATCAACAAACATACATCCCTGTAAATATGTGTATTATGCTTCAGAATTATGTATTTAACAGAAAAAATGCCATTAGTTTTGTGAATATTCAACAATTATTTCAGATGCATGGGGGCGTCATTCAGAAGGTGATGCCCTTAAATTAGGAGGGTATTGGAATGGAGTCCAAATTGTCCTCCAGCTGCAAGATCCTTGTTTTTACAACAGTATGTTTTTTCTCCTTTTTCAGTTAATCTTGTAATGTGTTATATTATATTAGTTCACAGATATTGAGGTGAGAGAGGCTTTTTTATGCCTCTACTACCTGTTGAGTATTCCTGCTCTAGAATACGCTGTGTTTACTATGTGGACTTTTATTGTATAATGATTTATTAATGTATATTATTATCCCCCTGATATTTGTGTGGTACTGCTCAGCATGATTAAGGCTGGCAGTCTAATAGGACTCCACACAAGAAATTTACTTGAGGGAACCATGTTGGAAGATATTTTTTCTAGCTGAGTACTTTGTCAGCGGCTATTATCAAGTAACCTTTTTTTTCAATGAAGATCCTAAGCAGGAGAGCAAGACAAAGTAAACCCATGGTTAAGCTCATGCAGAATAATAAGGTGGTTGCATTCACTCAGTAGAAACAGAATTATAGCATAGGGAACAGCTAAATATGTGAGAAAGTGAAAAGGAGCCCTCTTTCTCATCTCTGATTAGTCCCACACTCACACATCCCTTTTGAAGTACAAAAGATATTTGTACTTATAGTGACATAGCCTGTTCAAACGTTTCTCATTGAATTTCCTTCAAACCTGATGTTATAAACAATAAGTATACTACATTTTTTCTGGGGAAAGTATCAATGCAAAAACTGTGCTTCTTTGAGGTAATGAAACTGTTGTTCTTATACAGATGACATGAAATTCTCCTTAATTGTTATATTTATTTGTTTGTTTGTTTGTTTATTTTTATTTGAAAGCTATGCTGATTTCAACATATCTTTGACATAGTGTCCTGGTTTGGGGCAAATTTTGGGAGGAAACTTCTGAAGTGGTCTCCTCTAGAAAGCAAACTCAAGTTGCCCCCCCCCAGCCTGTTTGAGAGATAAATCTCCTTTGAGACAAGTGGAAAAAAACTGTTTATTTAACAAGCAAAGTACTCACAAACATGAACAATGAATAGTATTAAACAATGAAACCTCTTATTGTTCTGAAGAGATGGCAAATTCGGAAAGTTCTTGTGGGGATCGGATAGAGAGACTTTTCTGTCAGTGCGTCCTTGGCTTTCTCTTGGTGTCTCCGGGGCTCGGGCCTGATGTCATGGCTGCAGTGCACTGATGATAATCCTGGTGTTCCTGGACTGAACAATAGCTGAACAGCTCCAAAAAACTCCTGGCCTCAGCTAACTAATCCGTGAGAAGGAATGTGGGAGAGCAAGTGCAGTTTCTGATAACAAACTCCGAGATTCTTCTCCCTCCCTTCACTCTTGGAACCAGTCTTAAAGGTGCAGAACTTATTATCCAGCATGAACAGAATAGATGACTGGGGATGCAAGCATCAAAAAGTCACCCTAGGACACCTAGCTTCACTTAGAGTCTCTACAGTGGTGACTTATGGGTCTCTCCATCCTCCCCTGACTTATCCAAAGCTGTTTTGGATTGTCTTTCTGACATTTTTTTCCCAGAGATTTTCTTTCTGACATTGTTTCCCCAGCTTTCACTACTGTCTATCACTTCTGACAACATCCCCTTCATTAGTCTGTTATTTAACCTCTCTTTGACTTCCCTATTTCTTCCCTTGTACATACAAACTTTACCCAAAACTTGCCATAGTTGCTCTCTAGCATTAGTAAAAGTCTTTTGCATAACCTTCCTTATTGTGGTCATTTTCCTTCTCCCTTTCCTAAGACACCCTGGTAAAACTCCATGACCTTTCTGAGCTCAGTTGCTAGGATATATACTTATCAGTCCAGTCTCCTGAGAAGGTTTGCACTGCTACCAATATTTTGCAAATGTTTCTGTTCCATTTCATTAATGGTCTGCTCATTCCCTATAAGTCTTCTCATATCTTCTCCCTTCTTTTGGTAATCTGTTGATATAGAATGAAAATACCTCTGTAAAAAGTATTGAGCATCTTCTGAATTAGCAGTCATTTATGCATGGATGTACTATTCTTGCCTTCACTCTCAGGTCACTCACTTATATCTATTCTAGGAACTATTAGCAATGATTATTGATAGTGGCAGATATGCATATTTGCCTCAGCTATCTTTAAATTCCGTGTGTGTGTATGCATATATTTGAATATTTTCCAAAATGTTCAGGTTTTTCATTTAACATGAAATACACCATGTATGTAATATTTTATTGTTTTCTTTCTATATGTTCTCTTCCTGCTACAGTTCTGCACTTTCATAGTTTATATGTTTTGGTTTTTTCTTTGCATTTTTATAGTACATTTCACATTAGGTAATGTTTAGCTGTTTGAGTAGATTAGCACTAGGTAGATCTAGTAGTGATAGCACTACGGTTTATTTGTACCCTAATAGCACTTAGGGGCTCTGATCAAAGACCTCACACACTAGAACCTTCATAAATGGCTTTAAAACAATTATTCTTGTCTTAAGCATCTCCTAGTTCTAGCTGAGAGCAGCTCACAATGGAAGAAAAGCAAATTGCTGGGTAATAAGCCAAGTTCTCAGTTTACCATCTACATGGCCAAAGTTTGCTAGTAAAACATTACAAATGTGGGGACAATGGAATATGTTTGTGGAGAATAACATACACTTTTTCCATGTCTATGGATGAGGAGATACTTCCTCAGTAAACTGTAAGATGCTTGGAGAAAAATCTGCGCATCTTGTGATGCCTTGAACACATTAGTACTTAAAAAGTAACCTTTACCTAGTTTCTGTTACTTTTCAGTATTCAAATGCTAAAACATTTCTTGTAATATGTTTTTAATGTGGTATTTTTGCAAGATCATTTGTTTTGGGGAGAGAAAGTCTAGGAGAGAGAACTTCTGGGTTTTAGCAGAGATAATCATAGCTATTTCTTTACTGGGGATAGTGAATGGGTTTCAATACAGAAAAAATTAAGTAATAACCACACTGTAAAAACAGCCAGCCATGTCTTCTCCTCAGTTACATTGGACCAAAAGTCTGGACTCCTTTCAAGGGGACTTTTTGCTAGTTTGGTTTTGTCATCCTCCTTAAGTAATATCTTGTAAGTTGGTAAGGAATCTTCAAGTGAAGAAACTGCAGCCAGAGGAGTAGTTTCTGTAGGAGAGGGTGAAAACAGAGCTGTTGGTTTTTACGTGTCTAATGGTAGGACACGTTCACCTTATGAGAATGTTCTGTACACAGATTTTGTTGTTTAATTTTGTGTGCCTGATGAGGCATGAAAACTAACAAAGGTGAATATACTAATTTGTAAACAGGAGGGTGTTGATTCCTTCCAGCAACAGTCATCTGTGAGCCTGAAGTCAGACTTCTTCTCAGTCCTCTCCTTCCTCCACTCAGATCTAAAATGGCTGTTTTCACGTTTGTCGTGCTGTTTTCTTTCTAGACAAGATTACCTATCCACACTGTTAATCATTGAGGCTAAGTGAAAAGACACATCAAAGGAAACAGTATATTTTACCATTTTATCTGTGATCTTTCCTCTTCTTTTTGTTTCGTCTTTTAAATCATTTGCCAGAAAGTTGTTTCATTTCAGGGAAAAAAAAAAAAGACCAAAAAAACACAAAACCAGAGAAGCCTAAGTTTACCAGAAGATATCCTCATATCCTCAAACTCTGAGGCCTTATTCTGTGCTGTTGGTTACAACTTCTGTCGGTACAAGAAATCCATTGCCCCACATATTTCTCTGTCCTGCTAGATGCGCGCATAACCTCCCCTCATGGTGGTGGAAAAAATGGGCAAGCTAGGGACTTATATAACAGCATCCATACTCTAAGGCATATTGCCAGTGTCTGCTCTCTGCGGGTTTTTTTTCCAATAAGCAGGAAGAAGTTGGTTTCAGCATTTGTTGAGAGATGCTGTGGGCTTGACAGTCTCCCATAGAGCAGCAATGTGACTCTACACTGACTAATTCCTACCAGGTGTCAATCAGCTATCTGCTCTTGGAATCAGCCTTCCTTCTTCCTTCCATCTTCTCACAGCAAGATGAGGAAAATTCATCCTCTCACCAAAACATGCTCACGGACTCTCCTTTTCACTGCCCGTGTAGGTTTGTTGCAGTTACGCGATCAGCCTGTCCCCTCTGTGCTCCAGGAGGGCCCAAATCAGTGCAGTCATTCCACAGACAAGCTTTCTACTCATTTCAGGTAGAGGATTAATGTGAGCAAAAAACAGAATAGAGGACCGTGATCAGTTGGAAGTTGGTCACTTCAGCATTTTTAATGAAGTCACTGAAAGCAGATACCCTCTTGTCCAGGAAGTGGGGCCTGGATGGCACATCCTGAACGGGGTTTCAGAGCTGGTTTATAGCTGTGCCTGTCCAGCTTCTGTGGATGTCAGATGTTTCTTAGGGTTTCTGAATTCAAAAGGGTCATGCACCAGCAATAGATACATGTACAAAAATACAGAAATTTGACAACAAATTTTATTTTAAATTCACAAGCCCTAGTAACAGATATTTTTGGTTTAGAAGAGGGGTAATCAGGATACTCAGTTACACAGCGCTAGTTAGCTATTAGACATAACTTTGTGACAATTTCTGGGGTGGAAATAATCTGTACTTAGCTGCTTGCAGGTGGCATTAGCTCTGCTACAGGAGCTGCAGAGGTAGTAATTTTTAATTTGTAAGAATTCATCTAGTTAGTATAAACTGTATGTCTATAGCATAAAAACACTAGTGCATTGCAAGAAAACTGATGTTTTATTATCATTCATTTTTCTTTTGTTTATTGTTAGAAAGGGCTATATTTTTTACCTAAATCTGTGCATAGATATCAAAAAGCTAAAATGGGAGTGAAGTGTATTTTGTAATAATATCATGACTATTACTATGGAATTCAGGGATTTCTGAACCTAGTAGCAATGTATTTCTTAATCCTTTCTTATAGTCTCTATTAATAATTTTGCTCATTATTTATGACTTATAATAAAATCAGAAGACATTGCTGACCAGCTTGTAATGCCATCTCATAAAATATT